>NW_020884872.1:52218665-52328665 GCF_003945725.1 Corapipo altera | reverse complement strand
TTTAAAAAAATTAAAACTTAATTAAATTGCTTAAATACAGGACTCTAGTGTGAGGTAAAATACCCTTGGTATTTTCTTTCATACTAGGTATTTTCTTTTCCTCCAGTTGCCACTGCAGAAGTGCACAGGTGTCTTCCATGTTGTATAAGCCAACCCTGCTCTGAGATCTCAGAAACCTTTGGACATCCAGAATGACATTAGGTACCTCTATTTAGCAAGTGTTTTTACAAAATCTATGGACTCCACTGTACATAAAAGACCCAGCCATGAGGAAAAGTATTCCTTTAAAATATGAAAGGCATAGCCATTACATTACCATGACCAGAGTCTAATTATCAGATTTCCAAAGAGAGGCATGAAAACTTGGTTTCCTTTTGCATTTGCTTTAGGCTTAGTAACCAAAAAAAAAAAAAAGCCAAAAAACCCAAACAACAACAACAACAACAACAACAAATTCATCTGTATTATAACAAGTAACAATTTTTCTTACCTGAGAAATTTGTAGTTAAAGTTGTGTTGTCTATAACGAAGAGATCAGAAGAAATGGTTTTATTTCCTGAATCTCCTAATGATATCCTCTGAAATTCTGACCTTCTCTAGCAGTAAGAAGAAAATATCTTACTATTCCTCATGCATAAGAATGATTGAATACCTTGATATGAATTTGCATAGCCTTGAATTGAAGGACCACATATTATGCTTAGCATCACATCCAAGATCATCAAGGTGCTGCTGGCATTAGTAGTTGGGTGTTTCCCCATGGGGTTCATCAGGGCCAGGAGCAAGGCAGGCAGGGGGCTCCAGTGCAGCCCCAGCCCCAGGCATCAAGCACCTCCACAGGGATGGGAATGGGTCGAGGCTGAGCTAGGATGTGGGTCCTGGGCAGGGCCACCTCAGAGGGGCCCATGGCAGGGAGGGCAGGGCTGTGGGGAGCTGGAGACCAGCCCTACTGTGGCATTGTTGGGGCTGACAGCCCTGGGCGTTGAAATAAGGTCCTGGGCCACTGGCAGCAGGTGGAAAGCATGAAGGGGCTAGGCAGGGACAGACAAGGCTGGTAGTGCCCTCAGGGCTCTGTTGACCATTCTGATGGCTGCTGGAATCAGTATATAATTTTCCTACCTCCTGAGGTAGCAAGGGTATTGCCTAGTTTTAGTACAATGATTTAATTTGAAACTTCCTAATTCTGTTGTACCTGTGTGAATTCTTGGCAGGTGATGTACACAGAAAACAGTCTCTTCATGACTATTTTTTCCTAGATAAATATTTTCTTGTTTACTTGTACTTTTACAAGTTATTAGCATTACTATTGTTATCATTTCATTATTGTTATTGCTGACAGCCTAATTACTTTTGCAGGCCCTACCAGTCCCAGTGGGCCAGGGACTGTCCACTGAAAGTGCTTTTACTGCCTCACTGTGCTTGCAGTAAAAATGGAGGCCACAGCATGGATACAGATGGAGAAATACTGGGAAACACAAGCCAACATTCAGTGTCTCAGACTTCCACTGGACTACAAGGTTTTGGCCAGTATTACAGAAAAGAAAATGTCCAGAGGCAATTTGTGAGAGAACCATAAACAGACTTTGCAGTTATTTATAGCAAACTCCTTCCAGGTGTGAGAGGTGGATAGGAGAAAATACAGAAGCATTTGCACAAGAATTTTCAAAAGGGATCAATAGACGATGGGTTGCTCAGAGGAAGGGGTAGACTTTCTACTTTGACTATACTGACAAAACTTCACACCTGGTTTTGCCAGAAGGTATGAAATTTGCCTAATTGAATTTGGGCATCAACTTTTACAGTGAGAATAGATGCTCTCTACCTGTGAGATGATCACTGCACATCTTCTTAACACAGAAAAATTGGTATATTTAGGTTATCTCACTTGCTAACGTTAACCACATGCAGATGAGATGAATTATGCCCTGGAAGAGTCTGTTTTTTCCCCACTGACTAGTTTAGTTGTTGATGTCATGTGTTGCAGATATAAAAAACTTGGCCAGATGAATCTTATACAAAAATGCCTGGAGTGAAAGAGAGACATTTTAATTATATTTAGTACTTGCATGTGTGCTTGTAGGTGATTACTCAGGATCATAGAAATAAAAAGGAGATAAGGCCACTCTCAGAGCCCTAAAGAAAGTTTTAGCTGGAATGAGGGGTTCCTCAAGGGCATAACTACAGTATTAATTGGGCATTTCTGCAAGTCTGAGAGGACTTTATGATATCTGTTGGTATCTGCACCTTGCTGAGCAGTATAAATTTGGGGCAAAAACCTCCTAACTATTCCTTGAATATTCTGAACTAGATCTTTTGAACAATTCACTCAGAAAGAAAAAAAAATGAATGAACAAACAAACAAACAAACAAACACAAACAACCCACAAAACACCAGACTTCAACAACTCAAGGAAGAAGAACGAGGACGAGTTTAAGCTTTGATCTTCCAAAAACAAATTGCATGAAAGAGGAGAAAACTAAAAGCATGAAAGGAGGAAATGTGACTATTTCTACTGAAGTCAGTAGTAGGAATTATGCATACAAGTTAAAAAAAGAGCATAAATGTCAATCACCAGGTTAGGTACATCTTCATCGATCTGTGTACATCCCTTGAGGTTCTGTCCTTAAAAATTCATAGGTCTGGGGCCCTGGATCATAAACTTTATCTAGTAATCATAACTTTTTTAATCATGTTGATACAGTTTGCAACATTGGAACATCAGCTATATAACATTTAACAATAATTAAAAATATAAATATTGTTTATTCCTTTAAATTCTTTTAGGGAGAGGTACTTCATATTTCTTTGAAAAAATTATAAACTGACATGATTTTGGAGCAAATGTTCTTCACTGCTCAGAAGAGCTATGCTCACCCTTCTTCAGAGCATATCTACCACTATTAAAGAAAGCTTCAACTTCAAAAATCCTGTCTGTATCAAAGTCCTGTTAAGGCATGAAGCACTAGACTTCTTGCTCCATAACCTGTGGCTTCAGTTTACACCACCGCCTTAGCCCATCTAGCAGGATTTGGTTTCTTGTTGGGTCATGCAAAGTATACCACTACAGTACTTTGTTAAACAGGTCCTTGTGCTGTCTAATGGACTAAGAGAATGATCATTATTGTTAGGTGCACAAGAGAGTGAGCTGCATGATACACGCTGTTAGTCTGATACCCTCTCTGATGACAGTTTATGGTTCACCAGCTTGGTTAAACAGCACATCAGCAGCAGTGATGGGTGATCAATCTCATTCCCTACAGAATTGCTCCCAAAAGTGTCATTATTGAGAAATAAATCCAGGAAGTGCCATCAGAAGGAATCATCAGATCTTTTGTTTGAGTTCAGAGCCATAAGGATAAGAGAGGGTTTTTTAAATTGTTTTTAATTGTTCTATTTATGTACGCCAATTATGGAAAAGTAATACTATATAACTTCATATTGTAACCAATTAGCAGTACTACTGTGAAGCATGATACAAGCACTTTATATAAAGTTACTGTACATTTCCAAAAGCTTTCAAGAACAACTTCATTTTTTTTCATCCTCAGAAAGTGAATGATGGACTTCAGTTTCTGCTTACAGGCACAGGATCTGCTTCTGCAATAGTTTACTGCGCTGAAAAGGGCATTACCCTACACCACTGACATGACTTGGTCTAGCTAAAAAAACCCAATTTAAACTAGGGTGACAAAACCTGGGCCAAAATAATGGCAGATGTAAATATAGACTGGGAGAGGAGCTGCTGGACAACAGCCCTGCAGAATGTGATCTAGGGGTGCTGGTTGGTGGTAAGCTCAATATGGCCAGTGGTGTACCCTGGCAGCCAACAGGGCAAAATGCATCCTGGGGTGCAGCAAACACAGTATAACCAGTCAGTCAAAAGAGGTGATTATCCTGGTGTTTTCTGTATTCACTGTTTGTGCGGTCTCACCTGGTGTATTGTGCATTGTTCTTAGCCTCACAATTTAAAAAGAATGTGAAAGTCCTTGAATGCACTCAGAGGAAGGCAACAAAAGTAGTGGAAGGGCTGGAAGGTGTGTCCTGTGAGGAGTGGCTGGAGACTTTGGGTTTGTCTAGTTCAGAGAAAAGGAGGCTGAGGGGCAATCACATTGCTCTGTACAGCTTCTTGAGGAGGGGAAGTGGAGAGGAAGGTGCTGAGTTCTTCCTCCTGGGAACCGGTGATAGGACACATGGAAATGTTTCAAAGCTATGCCAGGGGAGGATCAGACTAGATATGAGGAAATATTTCTTTACAAAGAGAGTAGTAAAAAATAAACCACTTCCCAGAGATGTGGTTTATGCCCCAACCTGTCAGGCTTTAAGAGACATTTGGATAATGCCCTGAAAAATACGCTTTAATTTTTTATCATCTCTGAAGTAGTCAGGTAGTTGGACTAGATGATTGTTGTAGATTCCTTCCAACTGAAGTATTCTGTTTCATTCCTTTCCTTTCTGTTTTGCTCTACTCTATTCTATTTTAAATTTCAATTCAAATGACCGAAATGTGAGATTTTCTTCCCATATCATGTACCCAACATTTGATAAATATTTCTTCATCTCCACATTGATTAAACTAGAATAATAGAAGAGGTGGAAAGTATTAGTTCTCTCAACTCCTTTCAAAGGGAAGATGAAAACCTAAACCCAAACCAAACAGGTTTTGACAGATAACATTTATTATCCAGCTATTCTTTCTGCCCAAACACTTTATCCTGGCAGTGTCAGAACCATTACTAGCATCTACCATTAAAGTTAAGAAATTTTAGTGGTATTTAAATACAGAATTTTTCAATATTAAATCCTGCCTACCTATTCTGATTATATTCAGAAAGATGTTTAAATCACTGTCTCCTTGAAATTAGGGGAAATTATCCTATGAAGTTTTTTGTTGGTCTGGTTTTAGTTTTGGTGAGGTTTTTTTTCTTTTTTAATTCTATTTTTATTTTTTCAAATACAACTACACTGTAAACATCCAGGCAGGAGTCAAAAGACATTAAATTCTGTCATAATTCATGGAGGTCTATGCTGTCACTCAGTGTTCAATATTACATAGTAGGAAATATGTCGTCCCTTTTGAGTGCACTGGTTAAATTAGAAGGTCTTGCAGTATTGCTAGTGAGCACCAGTCATCGAGTCCTTTTAAGCTTTCCAATACTTTAAAAGTGTATTTACAGTCCATATAGAGGCATGTCATGGGGGCCTTGGTGGAGCATTCATGCAGAAAGATGCTGAGAGAAATGACAGTATATTAGCATATGGCAACAGAACGCTGCACATGCCAGAGAGGAACTCTTCTACCTTTAGAAAGGGACTGTCTGTGGTATTTTGTGCTTTGAACACAATATGGATAAAACATCTTTGCAAGATCTCCTGTCATATCAGACACTCATAGACTGAAAAGTAGGCACTCTTGTAAGACAGTTTGTGATTTTAGTGAAACTTCCATAGCTTGCAGAAGGGAAGAAGTGTAATTTGGAGGCATATATTTATTGCCTAACAGTGAACCTCTCCAAATATTATAGTTTTTATATATATATATAAATGCATTTTCTAACAGAGTAATTAATACCTAGATATTTGAAAGGGTAATAAGAAACTGAAGGATCAAGCTTTAAGAGGCATTGGAATTTTTCAATTTATAAAAAAGAAATGTGTTACAATATTGCTAAGTGTTTAGCTTTTATAGATAGTTTTATGAGCCATGTTTTTTTCCATTATATTATTATTATTTTGTGCTCCTTATTCCTGAATCAGAGATGAAAAGTGGCTACCAATCGCACATCCTTTCTGACAAAGAAGGACAAAATAGTTTCTATCCTAACAGTTCTAGATTCCTGCTATTAAGTAAAACTTCTCCAAAACATCTTCTATGGAAAAAATGGTGAATATGCTTCTTATCATGTACTAACACTTCACAGAACTAAAACCTCACAGAAACTTCTATAAAGTTGCTATATATGTTACTGCCTAGTAATTGCAATTAAATGACAATCTTTTAATGGCATTCAGTGATACAGAATGGTGTAAAATTCTGCAGTGTTATGCAAACCAATTGATACAAATTTTGGGTTTGATCTGCAGAACCTATCTTATTTTGAATCGTAGATAAGTAGTAGTAAATATTTCAGTAAGTGAATATGTATATAAAAAAATACATTTCTTCACTTAGTTCCAGACTGTCACTTTGTTGTTATTATTATTATTATTATTATTTTTGTTGTTGTTGTTGTTCTTGCTGCTGTAACACTTAAAGTCATCAAACTTTAGCTCTTTTGGTCAAATGGATCAATGCCAGTTTTTATGTTGTCCAAATTGAAAAGATAAGGTAAGAGCTGAAACAAAATTATAACAAAGTAAAGGGAATTGCCTTCCTTCACAAAAAGTGCCAGTATTAGAAAAGGATTCTACTGATTTCTGAGGCCATTAGACTTCTTCATAAAAGAGTAAAGTAGAAAATAAGTAACATTATGTTCTCCAGTTAAGGGAAAGGGATGGGGATTGTCTTTCTCTTTCCATAAGATGGCAATGCTACAGTTTTGTCAGAACAGCTTGTAACAACGGACACTGGACACTGGAATTATATTACCACACAAACTTTGGAAATTTTTTTGTTTAATTCTTATATATAGTTAGCCATTTCTGTTCAACATCAGCACACTTTGGAGATATACAGAAAGCCTCTACATAATATAATTTTGATTTTCATATTTGTTTTTATTTCATCTGTGATATCTTTCAAATAACTAAAATTAAAACCCCTAATACGCTATCCTATGAGGACATAACGATTTGTTTGGCTTTTATAGTGAGACTTCAAGGCATTCAGTTTTAAAGAAAATAATCTCTCATCAAGGTTGTTCACAGGAAGGAATAGAGAAAAACTGTAACAATTTTTTTGTATGACAAGTTTTTTGTTTCCCTGAAGATAACACCTTCTAATATAAAAGGAACTGTGTTGTTTCTGGACCTGGTCCTCTTTAGAAAAGTGAGAAGGTTATGACAATCACAGCTCAGATCTAAAACCACTTTAGAGCAACTTCAGTAAGAAATTACAGGATAGAACATAATAGTATGATCACAAACAGATACAAGTGATTTTTAAATGTTCATGAACTGGTGAAAAATACCTTCCCACTCAGACACAGATGCAACAGAGAGCATCACTGCAAAATTAGCACCAATCTTCACTGGACCATTCAGTGTCACCAAGTATTCATCAGATATGAATTACACTCTGAACAAATTGCCTGAAGGAACAGATACAGGGATTTTCATGTTCTAAACGTGCTTTCCTATTAGTATCAAAATAGTCCATTGGAGGATATCTCAACCCCTGAAGACATGCAATGAACAGAAATGCTACAATACTCAACCATTATTCCAAAGTACAGTCTTTAAAAACGAAAGATAATATACAGTAAGCTCGACTCCCTATTCCCTTAGACTCCATTATAATCACCCTTATGATGAGCCACACCTCATTATAATAACAGCCAAATTGCTTGGGTCCCAAGGGCAGACTAACAGTCAGGGTGGATTGTACTTATACTCAAAATAACCAAGAATAATCAAGATGAGTCTCTCAGTCTGAAAATGTATGACCACTTTTGCATAACTAATGCTGTTCTGACAGGAAAAATGATAGAGATTAAGCATAAAGAATTAATCTGGCTAATAGTGAATGGATGCATAACAGTGAGTAATGTGTCAGCATATTTATTGTAGTTATGATAACATCTATTTTCTAGGAAAAAAAAGTTAATTTCTTTAGGTGCCCAAATGGAACTTAAAATCCTGTATATCATCTGTATAAAACTTGCATATTTCTACACTGAAAGGATATGATACAGTACCATTTTTATTTAATTGGGGACAGTGATAAGTACTGCTTATTAATTAAAGGATCAAATCATGCAGGATGTTTGCTGACAGTGAACTCAGTGCAGAGTTGTCAGTTTACACCTAGTGAAGATTTGCTTCACAGCATTTTATATCTTCAAAGTAATAGTAATTGTGTTCAAGATGTTTGCAATGAAACCCAAAACCATGTGAAACCCTCATAGTATTGTGTTTCATTACAAATGCCAAACATAAATGAAGTTCATCAAAAGGTTTGTTAAGGTTCATGAACTTAAGACTGGTTTTGAATTAACGTTATGGTTAACTGATAGTTTTTTATTGAAGTCACACAAAATTTCCTCAGTTCATATGAAAAACTAGAGGAAACATTGAAGGTTCATCTCAGTTCTCTCTTCACACTTTGTTGGGCCAGTTGTTAAGTCACATAAGTCGCTTCACTTGGAGAATATTTCCACTGTAGGTAACTTTGAAAGGTCAGGAAATAAATGCCTAATCACTAAAAAGAATAAAATAAAACAAAATAAAATTGCAACTAAAAATCCAGCAACTGATACATTAAAGAGATGTAATGTTAAATTACCATCCCATTTTCATTAAGCAACACTTCAAAATTAATTTGCTGAGATAATCTATACTGACCATGATTTTCTTAATTATTTTTTTTCTTCCCCTAACCTCATGCCTATATGCAAGGCTCAATCTTAATGGAAAAAATAATGTGTTTGCAGTCAATGATTTGTACAGCATCTTCTACCAGCTTCCAGTGAAAAGTGAACAGTTGCAATTTGTGCCTTTAGAACTATTCACCGTACATTTAAACATATATGTTTATCTGTAACACAGAATGGAATGTGAAATGAGGCAAGTAAGGAAAACTCTACCACAAAGAAAAAGTTAAACACAGGCTTGAATTTAAAAAAAGACATATACCTGGCAATCCCACAAAGCATGACAAGGAGTTAAATCAATAAAAGAACAAATATGTTCTTTATTCTAACTAATTGTACTTTTATAAGATGTTTGGCATATATGAGCATTGTTATTTATAAATAGTTGAAAAACACCTACCATATTGATTCAGAACAGTGATAGATTGACATGGCTTGAGTATAGTGTAATTACTGTATCCATGAAATGATTTAAAATGTACCGAAAGAAAATTAATCTTGAGTATGGGATATATGAGTCTTGTAAGTAGTCACCTTAATGCTAAAATATGCTTAGTGATCTGTGTCATAGCTGGCTCACTTGCTTTCTTGTAAGAAGATGCATACTTTGCACAACAGGACAGTGTTTTATGGCAAATCCATTCTGCATCATAAATGAATAGGTAGTGACTTGGAGAATTTTTTTTTTGTTTACTTTTTTGCTTGTTTAAGACAGTGTTTGAGCATCTAGTGGTTTGAACTGTTTTGAAAGGTCAGGGCTGATTTTCTGAAGAAGCAAGATAATCTAAAAATCTAAAATCATGGTTTTCCAAAGGCAGTTTCTACCAGACAAATAACAAGTTTATTTGTTTTTTTAGTAATGCAACAAGAAATTGATAGTAGATATAAACTATCTGGAGAAGAATGGTTTACAAAGTAATTTTAAATGGGATAACGATCAGAGAAGGGGGTAGATGGGATGAGAGCAGTGAAGAGAAAAAGTAAAAGCTAATTAGACTCAATATGTTACAAACTTCATAGGAGAAAGGTCTGGGAAGAGCTGACAACTCACAGGAAGTAGTCTAACCAGTAGTGTGGTAAGTGATAGTACTGCATGGCCTTAAAGACACTTGACATACAAATTGTAGGGGTTTTTTTAGCCAATGGCTTCTGGGACCTCTGCACACTCTAGAACAAAAGTTACTCCTTGGGTGAAGTATACTGCAGAAGCAAAAGAAATCTCATGAGTTTTCTTTCTTCCCTCAGGAAGGAAGTATGGTACAGTATGACTTTGCTTCCCAGCATAACTTTGTTCCTTGGGATCTGAAAGGAAACAGAATTTAGCTGTAAGTTTGCCTGATCAGGATTTGGAATGGAAGTTGTAGGCATCACCTTCAGTGTCAGCTCAGGCTTTAGACAGGCTTGTGAAAAGGAAAGGGAGGTGGAGAGAGATTACTCTTGGCAGGATCAGTTTCACTCATTTTCACCACCAAAACTACTTTGCGCTTGGAAACTAAAGTGTGTGTGCATATGTGTGTGTGTGTGTGTGTGTGTGTGAGTATTATAGCAGATGGAAAAGATAGAAGAGAAGTCAAAAGGTAAATCTCACTTCCCACCACACTCTTTTTTTAATCGTCTGCAATCTCACAATGCAATCAGCAGTATTCACACATACCTACTTTCATACACACAGAAGACAGAGGGTTGAAGCCTGGGAATAAAGTCTTAAAGGAGATAGTGAAGGGGTAGTAAATAATCCCTTTGCTATCTGATATTTTCACTTTGTTTATGAGAGTGCATTAAGGCTAGAAGTAACAGATAAAACTGATTCTAGAGTTCAACCAAAAGTTCTACAAGCAGCTGTAGATGAGTTTTCACACACAGAAAATCCATTATCTAATTTTCTAGAAACCAAAAAATACAAGACTTTTATCTAATCTGCAAATTTGCTTCCATGATTTCTTAAATGTGAACTGAGAAGGCCCACCTTTACCCAATACCTCAGGCTTCGGGACCTTGAACCAAGATTGGAGCAAAGAGAACTACAGTTCACTGTACTGAAAAAGAGGTGAGAATACACAGTGTGATAAATTAATCCAGTGAGTAAAACCACCAGAGGAAAAAAAAGATCTTTACTTGTCACCTTTTCATTATTTACACTGAAATGAGAAACTATTAATACTCATTTGGGAAACCTTTGCCTGTACTCAATTGTACAGGAAACATTTAAGGGTTAAAATTATTTAAAAGGCACTGTTCCAATTTGATCTTTGCTTTCCACAGATGTCATGTCTTCTTTTACAGTCATTTAAAAAGTAGAAAAGCGTTACTGCTTGTGGTGCTGCTAGAAAATCAGTGCAGGAAACTCAGAATCTTCTAACAGTCACACATCACCTACAGAATAGCTCAGTAAAATCTTATTGCAGGATTTTGTTTGAAAAAAATCCTGCTAAACTCTGATATATCTGGTTGAACTGGCAGGAAAGCCCCATTTTCCTTGTAAACTGAGCAAATTTGAAAGGTTCGTGGAGGGACAACAGCACAAATCCAACTCTCCCAATAGCAGAGCTTTAATACCACATTAGAGGTACTGTTCAGGATGAATCTTTTAGTTGTGGTGATAAGAATTCCAAACATTATTGTTATTTATGATATAGCCCCCTGGAGTAGTTAACACTTAATGAGAAAGACAGAAGAACCATTTCCTGTTCAGATGGATTCACTACCAGATCATGAGCATCATGCATTCAGCAAACGACAGTGTTGGAGATGTCAATGAGTGAAGTTGCAGTTCTACTCTTCATCTTTCTAAGTCTGTACTATCCTCAGTTATTTTAACGATTGTCTGAAGTGTTCATTCATGTCAAAGCGTGTTATTTCCTTCCCATTATGGGTATGACATTACCTCACTCCATTACAAATTGAGAGAAACATATTGCCTTCCAAAGTGTAAGTATTGCCCCATTATCTGTGAATAGAAATGAGTGCTCACACTAGATGGCAACTACTTACAACAGATATTCTAAATGTTATGGACAAAGTTTCATTTTTGATAATGTACCAGAGAAAAATAAAATACATCAGAAATACTCTACCAAATGAATGTATCATTCACAGTGTCAGCCCATCAGGGTTAGTCATATCATTCAGAGGCTGATTATGTGGAAAGTCAATGAATTATATAGCTAAGTATTTTCTATTAGTTTTGTGAATGATAGAGTTAATCAATATTGTACCTGAACCGAGTTAATCTCTAAGTGTTATTGCTGAAAACCAAACCTTCAGAACTTTAACTTAAATAAATAGCAGCAAAATTAAGAGACTATACACTCAGCACTGATTCAATAAATGAAGCACTAACTAAAAAAGAGGTTGCTCATTATTTTTGACAGAAAGCATAAATAATATGTTTTAATTCAGTGAAACAACTGCCTAAGCCAGTTTTATGGAGAGTGGTACCATTAAAACAGTATCGCAGGGCAGAGGGTGGAAAGAGATATCTCAAGAGCCACTTAACTGCCATATGACTTCTAAGTCATATGATACATTGAAACTGGAAGACCAGTGTCTATCATATATATAGGCAGCATACACAAACTGAGAAAACAATCATTAAATATAAAGGTAGTTATAGGTCTGTCAGTGTGATATATCTGAAATAGAAAATTTTTCTTTTGTTGTCGTTACTCACTCCTGCTGATGTATGTAAAAACTCTTTCTATGAAGACAATCCAGTAGCCTTGTACATGCTTCTATAGCTTCAAATGTAAAAGAAATAAAAGAAATAAAAAGTTGGTGATTGCCATGAGACTAACTATCTCAGTTAGGTACCTAAGAAGCAGTTTTGGAAAGAAGTTGGTTAAATTAATCATATAGTTGAAGGAGAAAAGTGTGCCTTTGTTAGTTAGTCTCAGAGAAAGATCATGCCTACCTATATTTACAGAATTAAGTCAGGCAAAGAAGATTTCCCTCCAGAGTATTCCAGAAACACTTCTCCATGGTAAATGAACAGTTTTCACAGTTATCTGTTATCCTACATTGTGTTTTTGAAAAACATCCTTTCACTTCTTGCATGGAAAATGAAAATCCATGACAAATAACATTCACTTATTTTTACATCTCAAAACATTTAACTTTTAAAAAATGCAATTGAGACAATAAAAAATCATGGAAAATCCTCTATTAATTCTTCCAACTATCCCAAAGTCTTCATAGAAGCCTAAAAAAAAAAAAAAAGATGTTGTTTCATTTTAACCCCCAAAACTGTGCCCTTCAGATACTTCGCAAACATATTTGGTTACCATAAGCAATATGAAGAAACCAGAAAGGCGTACATGAGTAGTGTCACTGTTTGCCAAATATCTACAGATGTGGTGGACTCTAGAGGGTGTTGCTAGAGGGCTCACAAACCAGTTGGAAGGATACATATGCAAAGGATATGAAATTCTGGAAGAAGTTTGGTGGAACTACCTATTAAAATCAAAATGCTTCCCAACAGCTCTTACAGTAACTTCCAGGCAAGCCTCATCTCCTGTCATAGCTGTTGGCTAAAAGGTACCCCTTCATTGACTAATAAAGACAAATAGGTACCTTCACAAGCGATTCAACTAATCCTAAAAGAGGAATTGAAGGGTTGATAACAAATGATTTATTATTTTGAGGTGTGTATTTTGTCCATTGGCTATAAATAGGTCTATAATATGTAGCTCAAATTTAACTTTTAGCTATCCTAATTTAGGGATAATAAATTTCATAGTTTGCCTCCAGAGTTGATCCATGCAAATTGTACTGAATTGTAATTAAGGTGTAACAAATGATTGTACAAACCAGTGAGAAGTCAATAAATTCAAAGCACGACTCTCTGCATCGCTGGTCAAAACAGCAACAAGCAAAGCCAATAACGTGCTGCCGAAGACAAATGAAATTCCAGAGTTTCTTTGATCCTGTATCCCAAAAAGTTATTTTTAAAAACCTGTAAATATTCAGTATTCAGGTCAGTTTAGATGTTACTGTGACTTGTGTATCAAAACCAACTTTTAATTAAATCCATAGAATAATCAAGCAGAAGTCAAGAAATAAAACAAGGAATAAGCAGAAGAATATCTGAAGACAAAATAAGTACAATGAAATAATTATTCAGAAAGAGTTTCTTCACAATTAACTGTACAAATGAACAATAAGAAAGAATAGTAGAATGGAGACATACAAGCATTGAGTCCTCACATTTCCAAAACCAAAGAAGGCAAAGCTGATGGCATGGTTCCAAAATTCTGCAAAATATATATTATTTAGCTTTGTCTTCCTCTTTTATAATTAATTCACAATGAAAGAAGTTGTAATTATAATTCAGATACTGGCAAAATACATTCTGTGGTGTTAACCATTGATAGATTTGTAAACAAAAGCAGCTGGACTGGAATTTCTTCAAGGAAATATTTACATGCCAACAGTTTATCAAACTGAAAGTCTGCAGATAAATCTACACATGGGCATTATGTTAATGACAATAACAACAATGATTCATACTCTTAGTTGTAGTTGCTTTGTACTGCTACAGCTGTAAAAGAATAAAACCTGGAAGGAAAAAGGATAAGGAGGCAAACTAGGGTTTTACTCCCCTGCCTCCATTCAAGGTTAAAACATTTGTTGTATTATACTGGAAATAATGATTAACAATAGGGTCATTGTCCAAGATTCTTTCAACTCTAAAGGCCAGATTTCTAGAGATATGTAACCAATGTAGGATGCAACTAAGGACTTCATGGGATTATACAAAAGTACAGACGTCCAGTGAAATTTTAAATGGGTATCCATGCAGTTAGAAAATTCCAGCACATAACAAACCATATCTTGGAAAAACTAAGTATGCATTTATGAAATGTATTTATTAAATCTTCTTACCACATCAATGGCTACTAGGGGTATCTGAAAAGAAATCTCAGGTTGGAGGATCTCATTCCTTCCTAAGAGTGAAAGGTTCTTTCTCTGCTCTTGCAAAGCCCTTGCAAGTAGCACTGGAACAGTGAACTGGGAACAATATCAACCTAGCAGAAGGAGACTCAGACTGATTAGCTGCAATGAAAGATACTTGTTTCAAAGACAATTAGCTTAAGGATCAATCTTTCTTCCTTTCCTCTTCCAGGTAAAGCCTTCTTCAGCGAGTAGCTGAATAATGGGGCAGCTGGTGGAGACTGGAAATAACACAGTACAATTCACAATGGTAACAAGCGCAGGTGACTAGACCGAAATGCCATTTGAATGTGACTGGAGGTTGGGAGTGGTTCGTGGTATCGTATGACTGAGAAGTCATGCGCAGGTTGTGTGCTAAAGCAAGAAATATGCTGCTAAATTATATGTAATCATCAAAGTTCAGGAACCCTGTGTCCAACCAGTACACAGCAATCTTTCTACATCATGCTCTTTCATTCTCCAAAGTGAAATTGGCTGTTCACAAACCATCTTCTGAGCCAGATCCATACTAGGTACTGCACCACCCCCAGAATTGTCTACAGCAGAGATAGGTGGTGTTGGCCACCACTTGGGTAGGGACCATTCTAACAGAGCGGCATGAACGATCACATTCCCATGACTTGGAAACTTCTGACTTAATTCAATTTTGTAATGGTCTAAAAAATAATTCCAACCTCTTTGCTTGGTTGAGGGTTTTGGGGGTTTTTTGTGTGTGTTTGGTTTTGTTAGTTTGTTTGGTGGTTTTTTTGCCTGTGTTTCATTAAAATCTAAGGAGAACCATGTTATATAATCTGTGCCACATCCTAGGATGTCCTACTGTATAAATTCAGGGTGATTGCCTTGCATAAGTAATTACTCCTTTTCATGCCCTGGAAAATTCTAGCCTACTGAATACATAAAGGACAGGAGTTTTGCACATGCTCAGTATAGCCAGTGTATTCTGGAAGCACAAAATGTAAGCAAAGTATTGTACATGTGGACCTTCTGTTTCTTTGTGGGTGTTGAATTTATTGCATACATGCAGAAGAACTACAGAGGTTAGCAGGTGAGAAAGTGGCAGATAGGATCACCTGTGGCTGCTGCTAAAATCCTTCACCCAGTCATTGTTAGCTCCCGTTCTGCCTTTGAGAAGGAGGCTGAAGGAAATATTACGTCAGCCAAACAGATGCTTCTGTTGATCTCTCTGTGGTCTGAAGACTAGTTAGTTATTGCCCTATCTGCCCTACTATTTGCACTACTAAAGCCTAATCAAATATGAGAAACCCTGTAATTTTTTTATGTGTATTTTGGAAATTATACCAACTAGGGGGAAAAAAAAACACTAAAAGATTGTCATTCAGTTAAAAGAGCAAAATGGAGTACTGGTGGATGTTTAAGACTTCTATTTTTACCTGCATTCCTGTTAAACTTAATTCCTTACATACGATGATAGAATAATGGGATGAAAATCTCAAAGAAGAATGTAACTCTTTTTACTTTGAGTGGAACAATATTTAAGGAAAACATAACTTTTAACACTGAAAACTCTCCATGGTGCACAAAACTAAACTGCAGCTTTCAAAAATGTCCCCTGGTACTAATGTTCTTGTTTGCCAGAAGATCATTTGCCATGGCCAAATGCTTGCTGATTCAAATAAAAGCACCTCACCAGCAATTTGCACAATGATTTAAATTGAACTTGGCCAGCTTAGATAAGAAAAGAAATTACTTAAATTGGAAAAGAAATAAACCTTGCTCAAAATATAGTTTGCTCTTTCTAACCCAAATTAAATACAAAGAAATGATGTAGTGGCACTCTCTTTAATGACCACTACTTAGATGAGTATGCAGCATTTGTTAAAAGAGTGAAGTATTTTTAAACTTGAAAATAATATACAACTACAGACTATTAGAAAAATGCATTGCACAGCTGCAAGTATTATAGGAGGGTCCAGGGTTAGTAGAAGTCCTAAGGTAAGTGTCTGTTATTGTTCTCACAACAAAATACACTCTTCATGAAGTCCCAAATATAATCTTTTTGAATGCTGACAGTAGCTTAGTAAATTAAAAGAAAAAGCACTAGTCATTATTATCACAGTTTGACTTCACTCGAGTAACACCTGGAAATTAAAAAAAAAAAGAAAAATACTCTTATGAATCAATAAATAGTTAATTGATTTAAACATAATTTATTTGTATAAAGAAGATTTAGTATGGTGAGGCAGAATACCCCTGATTCTATTAATTTGCTACTTCATTACGTCTCCTCAGTATTCTCATGCCTTATTCAAAAGCCTTGCTCAAGCCAAAACCCCACGTACCAGCTCTAATTTATCCTCTCCACTTCAAACCTGACCCTGACAGTGTTTATCTGACCTTATGGAGGAGGTGCATTGCAAAAGTCAGAAGTTCCAGTCACGGAGTGCATTTCCATTGCTGATTGCTGTGATGCAAGGAGGGAAGGACCACAGTGTAACATGATGCAATCTGTTGCACTTCTAGGATTGCAAGATCTCACCACAGCATTACCAGTTAATGAAGTTTCCACTAGTTGCTTGTACAGAGCAACTGCTAAGGCCACATTGCAAGTGGCAAAATCCAGATGATATCCTTTCACATGACTAAGTTCCACCAGGGAAAGAAACTGCTTTAGGAGCCTGAGTGCACATCACTAGCTCAGATGTAAAGCAAATTCATGCTACAGAGGCCCCTTACTGCACATAAAATTACTGATGTAGACGCACCTCTAATGTGCTTTTAAGAGGCAGGAGCTACAGGACACCACTTCTGTCCACTTCTCAAGGCAAGTGGTATGAACAGTTTCCCAAGAAAGCATGAGGTGGGGGGGCGATTCAGGTTGCTTCTTATTCTCAGTTGGTTCATATTCCCTCTCCTGTCAGAAGAGACCTAATACTAAACAGTTACAGCTTGATGTGCACGGGGAAGAAGGAATGGGAGCAAAAAGACTGGAGCAAAAAGACGGGAGCAAAGTAGCAAGAGTGTGTTGTTCAGCCTAGTAGTAGGGCATATGGGATTGGACTCTTGGTCTGTAGAACTGTGGAAATGGTTGTGATTGGCAGTTGTATGTTTCCTTCTTTTCAATGATTCTGTTAGGTTATGTAGTGAGATTTCTGATATAGTGAGATGCACAACACATAACTTTGTTCCAGGTGCTTCAAAAGGGAACTGATAATATCATTGTCAAGGAGTGTTTGGGACAGTCACGGAAACATTTAGTAAGCATTGCATACTTCAAGAAGGTATTTTATTATGATTTTGAATTAGGCACACTGTTGGAGTTTCTTTATCACATTTTGAATCCTGAAATCATTGAGCTAATTTTGTACTATAATCATTACCTTTTTAATCCATGTTTGTCTATAGCTTAATTTTACTTTTTGCAGTAATTTTTTTCAAGCCTTAATTCATCACTTGAATCGTATCTTCTCATTGGATGCCATATATACACTTGCAGTGTTGTAGAGGTTTGAGTTGGAGGTAGGTAAGATCTCACCTGGAAAAAAATGAGAATTAGAGCTTTTGAATTATTATTATTATTATTTACTGCTTCTGTAAGTTCTGTGTAAGGTGGCCTGTGAACATGTCCAGCTTCAACCACTGAAATGGCTTCAAAGGATATTACCAGGATCTGTTTCCCAGAGGTGTGCTTGTTATTGATTAGCTCACAAAGAAGGTAATACTTTATCTCTGTCCTCTTCAATTGTCAAATTGAGTTTAGATTGTTCAAGAGATCCATGTAGAAACTTATTTCTGGCTTCCAATATATCATCCCATCACTGAACAGTCAGATTCTTCAGCATCAGTTCGGTCACAGGGAACAGAAGCCAAATAGTTATTAGTTGTTTCTGAATGGAATTGAAAATGTCTGCTTGCCCAGTACCCAGCCAAATGAGTTTGTTTGCTGCATCTATATCTTGCCACATATTTCTAAAGAGTATCTTTAGAATCCAGTTTCTCCTTATTGTATCACTATTTACTTCCATTCTGACAGCTGAAATCTCCTATTTTCTGCCATCCCCATTTTCTATTTAAAATTTTGTTGCAGTTTCATTCCCTCGGTCTGCTTTCCTAACCACAATTTCCATTTTCTTCTACTTTTCAATTCACCTCATAATCAGCACTCCCAAAACAAAGGCACTTTTTTGCCTATGAAATCCTTCAGCAGCAAGACCTAGCTAAATATACCTGTACCATGATACAACTTCACAGACACTGAAGTCCAAAGTCTCTCTAGTTTTAAAATGCCAAGTTTAACCTTCGCATACCTCAGGCTACCAAGCTGCGTGACAACACTTACTTGACAGAGAATCCAACAAGCTGAATTGACTGCTTCAAAGTTCTCTGTATCTCCAAGTGGTAAAAATCTATAAAATTACAAAATTGTCGGTTGCCTTGTAGTACAAACCAGTTTCAAGAAAACAATTTGAAAAAAATAATGGTAGTATATTTTAAAAGGAGGATCTGTTCCAGCACCTTGTCATTTCCAATTTCCTCTAAGACTGCCAGGTCAGTGTACCCAAGAAAAATTTGAATGGGAAAGTTCACTCTAAACCAACTTACTTCATCCCCAACAGTTGTTCTTTTTATTATTGGACATATTGTTTATTCACTTTACCTTATTTTTATTTATTGCTAGAAAATCTGTCTGAGAACTGACTGACCAAGTTGCTACAGTTTCTATTCTTATTATTTAAATTAGTTATATCTCTATTAAAATAGGTGCCATTTTTATCCTATCTGTATTCACTTTCTGTATCTTCTTTCACATCTTGCTGTTACTGCAGCTCATTCTACTGGTATCCTGATATAGAAGATCAAAAACCCGTGAATGCTAAAATATATCCCAGCAATTTCTATTCTAGATCTGACAACTGCTATTTATAGGATAAAATTTTGCTCCTTGTTAAACTGGATGCAGAAAGTGTTATGCCTACAAAGGCATCATGCATATAAGTCTCGTAGTTCTAAAACCATAAAAAATTGGGATTGGAAGGGGCCTCTGAAGGTCAACTAGTCTACCCTTCTTTAAACAACACAAAGTTAGATCAGGTTTCTCAGGGCCTTGTTCTCTGCAGGTTTGAAAATCTCCAAAGATGAAGATCCTGGAACTTTTCTAGGGAAACTGTTCATGTGCTTCATCACTCTCATTTTGACTTCTTCCTCCTTATATCCAGCTGGAGTGTCCTTTGTTGCAACTGGGATCGGTTTTTATTCTTGCCCAACCTATCTCTATCTTTATGAACCAAATTTAGAGCAACAATTAACCAATTCAGTGGACTACGACAACTGTTGCTACTCTAACTTGGATGAAGAAATCACGTTTATCCACAGATTATGTGCAAATTCTCCCAAACTGCTTAGTATTGCATAGTACTTGACTTTGGGATGAAAATTTACAAAGCTTCCAAGTAGTCTGGAAGTCTAGATTTTTTTATTTCTAATGTTATTCCTTTTAGGAGCTTGAATTTCAGAAAGCCCTTGTTTCTTCTCCCTTTGAAAATGAAGCTTTTTATACAAGCAGCTTGAAATGGTGCGATACTGCTGGTGGTGAAAATACCATCATCAATCAGTGTGAGCTCCTGCTCAGCAAAGGCACACTAATACATTCCTCAGTATCCCGTGGATGAGTTAGCAGCTACTGAAGAAGTTTCACAGAACTCTTGAGGTAGGACACTTTACTTTATGAAAGGTATTGAAAATGTCTGAAGTTTGGCCAACAAAACTAGAACCACCTGCAATCAGCAGTCATGCTTGAAAATCTTGGCCTCAGTCTTTGTTTTTTGCAGTCTTGTGTCAAATAACATGTAAGCAAATAACAAATGAAGTTATTTTCAAGAATTTATAGTACCTTCAACAAATGAGAGGCTTACCTTTCATAACAAAACCCAACCTTAAATCTCTTTAATTTGCAAAACCAAAATAAACTTAAAAAAAAAAAAATTAATAATTCTCATTTGAGTCTTTCAGCTCCTAAAAAGATCTCCTAAAACTTTAGGAGTCTAACTGCTGACTCCGAATTTCTTCAGGATCTGACCCTAACTTACAAGTAAGTTAAAGGCAAGACATGTTTAGGGCAACCTCTTCTTGGTTTTGATCTGAGCTTTGACAGAGTTTAGGTTTACTGTCACAAGGAGTGACTAGCTATCAGCCCACCCAGTCTCAGCTCTGTTAAATGCCACATACCTTGCACAGATGAAGCACTGATTTATTAATGAAGATACGATGGAATTATGTGAGTGTAGTTCCTTCTTGATGAAAGAAACTATTTCCTGGGTTGCTTAAAAACACTGAGGTAGGTTGCTAGTCTGTTACTGTAGAGATAATTCAGGTTTCAGCATGAGCTGGACTGAGAGATTAATGAGTTTACTTTTTCCCCTGCTTTAGCTGTGCCAGAGTTTATGGCAGGGGAGTTGGCTATGGCATAGCTGGGATGCTTACTAATGCAGACATGAGGACATTTTAATGCAGATGGAAGGAGACTGTGATTACCCTATATACTGCTAACCAAAATCCCAATCAACCAGCCAGCAACAACAACCTGCCAGAACCCAGGAAGCCTGTCAGCCTCATGCTTGCAGTCCCCAGGCCACCTAGGGATAGTGAAATGGGTTTATCCAGGAAAGCTAATCTCTTCTGCTTTTCCAAAAAGGTCTGCTCCCTAATGAAAGCAGAAACGTTCATGGGATGGAAAGGTAAGGCAAGTCAAGGCCAGGTAGGACAAGACAATAAGGGATAATACTCAAAATCATTCATACCTCTCTGACTTTTGAATTTTTTGTAAGCAAAACCAATTTACTTCCAGATTTGATCTTAAATAACCATCTTGACCTTAAAAAAACCCCACCCACACCATCACATAAGCTAAGCCAGAACTATTTCTCTCTCCAAATGCCTGTTTAAATGTTTAAATACTTGCTGTTTGTTAAAAAATATGTTTCTAAACCTGTTTTATCAAGTGAAGGAGATTTGAGAAAAACCAACTGCATTATCCCTGCATTTTTGTAGTTAGAGGAATAATATGTTTTGTTCCATCAATGTGTTCACTTTACATTATTCAGCAAAAAGCTTTGTGAAATAAGAATCATGGGAATATCACAATATAAAGGAAAAAGGTACAAATAACAGCTTCATAAACTGAGAAATGTACATAAATAAATCATGTAGATGGGGGCAGTATGCTTAGCTGGCAAGAAAAAAAAATGGAAAATATGCTTGTTAAACAATAACCACAGAGTGTGCTTTTATGATGTTTTTCACCACAGTAATTCATATTAGAGATAGAAGCAGTTGCATGTTAAGTAAAATCATTCAGCATTGTTCTCCTTACATTACAAAGAGCTGACTTATGTTGTTTTTAGATGCCTCCCATTAGAAAGTAAATATTCCTCTGATGTTATACATTTCAGAAAATTTAATAAAGATGAACTGTAAATAAAGTCGCAGGGCGATTTCAGACAGTTTTATTAGCAGATTGTTGAAAAGAAAAGAAAATTAAATACAATAACAGTAAACGTGGTTCTCACATTGAAACCAGGCTCAAATAACTAGGCTACCATAGAAAAATTTCGAATTCTTGCATTATGATGTAAAAACAGATTTTTGTACAGATTTTGTACAACAAAATTCGTAATAACCTTTTTTCATTTTTAGAAAACTTTAAATATATAGATAAAAATAGACAATTTTCATAGGTCCTACATGAAGATGAGTATGTTCTGTTCCAAGGGCTTGCATAGAGCGCAAATGTGGTTATAATATAGAACAACTAGACATTAACATCTTTAAGATTACAAAAGCATATAAACAATAACATGAGCACAACTTTTCTTCATAATCTATGCAAAAAAACCCAAAACAAAACAAAACCCAAATCAAAAACCAAAAACAAAATAACAACCCAAAACCTGTGAAACTAAAGAGGGGCAAAAAAATTCAACTTATGGTAAAATCTCATGGTCTGTAATATTTACACTGTTTTTAGCAAGATTCTTTCTAAACATCCAGCTCATAAATTGGTTCCCCTTTAATACTTAACATTTCTGTTTATGTACCAAGCCAAACACTGAGGCATTCCCAAAGGTCTTGAAAGAATATACTGTAAAACTACTAACCCTACTTACAGGTGACTCTATGCAAGGAGCAGAGCAATGGTAGATGCTACTACATATTTCAGTTGTAGGCTTTTAATTCTCTTTCAGATATGAATGATTCAAAAGCTTGCCACAAGTCCATCTAACTTTACAGTTGTTAACCCTTTAAAGACTGCATATGAAAAAACTGGAGTACAGAATCCCATGTGTGTTTAAGCAACTGTGAAAATCATGACAGAATCATGGTTAGAAAATAACATCACTACAAAGTATTAGGCAACAATATTTAATGAAAAATATTGCTCAATATTTCTTTAAAAAAATTACTGTGATGTGAAGTTTTATATACATCTTTGTATTGTTAAAAAAGGATTGTGGTGGAGTAAATATGGACTGCACAAAATAAATGTGTACCAGTACTGCAAGGAAGACCTACAAACTATAGAAGCTCAGTGCTAGAGTTTACAAAACATTAGATTTTTTTTGACAAAATAATATTAATATCCAATCAGAACTACTTTTAAAGAAATATTTGCTTTAAGTTAGGCATCTTAGACATTTAAGGTTTTGATATGTTTCCATGTAATAAATAATATTTTATATGCATAAAACATTAGATGAAGAAAGCATAATCACAAAACTTACAGTAATAGCACTGATTCACAAAATCAGTCTTTAAAGGGGTAACCCAAAAGTACGCAAAGCAAAGAACATAATTTTTAGTAATGTAATAAGCAGTGTGTTGCAGCTTACTTCCAGTTATCAGCACAAAGGTGAAAACACATATTGTAGCTTTCATAAAGACAGTGAAAGTAACACATAACCATCCATCCCTAAGACAAGGTGGGAGGGACAATAGACTTCAACTGTATCACTCAGTTCTACGTGGAATTGGACTGATACATCAAGTGTTTGTTAGGTTTTCTTTTTTTAGCAACATTGACGCAATATGACATTAACATATAAAAATATTTCTGGCATTTTGACTTGCTGCTCAGCCACAGTCCATTCTTAGAAGTGCACTAGTCAGGGCACTAACCAGAGCTCAATATACAAATAAAAGTGGCTGATACAGAATTCTGACTTGTTACCAGATGCTTAAGATCTCATTCAGTAATACTGTGACTCCAGGACAAATATTTACATGCCTGCATGCGTTAAAACTAGAAAGGTGTCTTTCTGACCAACAGGGTGACAAAACAATATTATCTAAAAGTTTCATTTCCTAAACTCTAGATTTCTACTGCATACATAATACCTTCCTTGTGTGATTTGTGTTATATACTGTACATGTGACCAACATTTTGATAAGAAGTAAAGTCTTTTATTTCATAAACCCCTGCCAGTTTACAATGAGAAATTATTATTGTTTTTTATTGGTTTTTAATTTATTTTATTTTAGGAAAAGAGATTTTGTGAACAGTAAAACAGTTTGTTTACATTCAGCATTTCTTTTCACTTACACAAAATTCCATTTCACTTAATGTAGTCTAACATATATGTGTTGGTCTCTTGGAAAGCATGTGGAAAAAAAGTCTTTAGAAGAAAATTCACGATCATAGTTTGAAAACTGAATGTATCAATTTTTTCTTCTTTTACCTTTTTTTGTTCTTTTTTTTTTTTTTTTTTTTTTTTTAAATTAAGAATCCTCTTATGCCCTCTACAAGTTCATTTCTGAGCTGTCTTGCTGGTTTCGGTATGATATAACAGTCTGTAAGTGTAGCTGGACACCACTGGAAGGATCATTTGATGTGCTCAAATATAGAATCATCATCAGAGGAGAGAGTCTGCATTCCTTGAAAAAGGGAATACTCAGCCTTGTTCTGACCGCCTGTAATTTTGGATACAATAGTCCGGTGCAGAGATACAGATTTTCGCTGTAAGAAGAGTGCTACTGTACATTTACAAACATTCTCTAGGTCTCCGGGTTGAGCCACAGGAGATAACCAAAGGAGGACACTCTTGTAGAATTCTTTACATTTTCGAAGAACATTGATAAATGAAGTTCAGGAAGTTGACTTGAAAACACTTTTTTCCACATAACTCCTTATTAGCCAATGTCTTACTGCAACGTTCTTTACTGTAGAACACGTATTTTCAGCAGGAAAAATTCAATACATGACAGTAGTTTTCAAATAAAGTCTTCCATCTAAAATATGAAAGAGAAACATTTGCTTTATATATTTATATCGCATTGAATCAAAAAAGAGGAAAAACCCCACAAGATTTAAAATCTCAGCAGAAGTAGTCATGCCATAAATCTGCAAAATGTCACCTACGGTACTTTTTGTCTAAAATAAAAAAAAAATCATAAAACCTGAACATCATCAACATAATTTCATCTGACAGTAGTCAAATTAACTCCATTGAAAATTACACACACTTTGCAAGTTGTGAATACTGTAACAACTTCTGAAGCTTTAATATATGCTGCACTCATATCAGTCCTAGGGCACTAGGAATGTAGGTGGAGCCTCTGTGGATGTGTTTTTACTGATATGCAAACTTAAGTGCATAGTGCTGAACAGCAATTATTTCCTTCATGGTTGCAGAGCAAAAAAATCTTCTTGTATGCAATCATTAGTACTCCCATCACTAAAGGCATAGCTCATACTTTCTGATTTAGTGATGTTGTTAAATATACCATGTAATGTAACCATTGTGCACATTTGTAGCTATTTATATAGAACCCAGTATAGGATATTTAATCGGTATCAGCGAAGTATAGCCTCCTTCCCCCCATAAATGAGATTAACTGAACAATTACTATGTTAAAGATGTAAGCATGTTTCTCACAACATTTTTTCCACCCAAGTGAGGAGCATATATTTAAGTGAGATATGTGCAGTGGAGAGGAACACGAGCCACAATAAGCTCACCTAGCCAGTAACCGTTGATCTAGAAAAACTCGGAAAGAACATATTGCCATAAAATATTTTCACCTAATTTATAAGTACAAAGCAATATTTTCTTCAGTGGAGACATCATCATCTTATATGCATCTATTTTCACAGAAATACAAAGATTATTTTTTAAAGAACAGAAAACAGACAGAAAACTCCTTAGGTTTCTGACTTCTGTGACAGAAAGTGTTGTTCCCATGTGAGCAAAACACATTATGAAGCATATTTAACCTCTACAGTGCATAATTACAAAACACTACTTATATTTTAGAATACAATACATTTGCAAGTACAAGCTGTATCTCAGCTTTTAAAGTATGCATGAAACTCTTCTTTAGATCCAAGTGAATTCAGCAATTACTTCAGAGGTTTTTGTTTGTGTTTTGGTTTTCTTAGTCTAACCTTTTTTTTTCAAAATCAGTCTATAAAATTCTTATTAGATATACAGGAAAATAATCATGTGAGATAAACCTTTATAAATGCTGAAATTTTTGAAATTATTGGCTACCACTGAAACTTCACTTTCACAAGTGTACTGTAATTGTTGAGGAAAGAAAAGTTTAACTTGCAAGTAGACAGATACACACCACATACAACTGTAAAAAAATCATCCCTTCTGCACACCCCTTTCCAGTTCAATCAGAATTGTTGAGGAAAAAAGAGATTGTAGAATCACTCTGCTGCAGTGATTCTTGTCTAATGTCCCTCTATTTTCCCTTTTCCACCACTAGTTTTCTTTTGCCAGCTTCTGGGGTGTATGCCTTTTTGCTACTTTCTCCTTGTTTTTACATTTTTCTGCCCTTTTCCCCTACTTTTTTTTTTTTCCTTTGGCAGAGTAGGTGATCACTTTCCCACACTTAGAAGCGAAAAGGCTTCCAGTCAGAACCATTTTTTACAATGAAGAGAGAGAAAAATAAATTGAGTAAGGCCTTAACTTTAAAACTTTTTTATTTTTATTTGAAGCATGGAGAGCAATGAAAATGCTTATGGGAATTCAGGAGAGAAAGAAGTAACCTCTGAAATGGAGCTTGGTAAAACTAAAGGCCTGGAACCATCTCCAAAGAAAACCTGCATCAAGTACAGGATAGCCAGAGCTACTACTGGCTACATTTCCATGTAATTCTCCCAAACATATTGAATAAACACAATAAACATTTACAGCACTAAAGCTTTCTGGATGTCTCTGTAGGAGTATTACTCTGCATATATAACACCACTTTGGCTATCCTGAATGTACACTTGCTAGTGAGTGCTATCCATAATTCCCACACCTGAACATTCCAACAGCCTACAGTCAGTAACATATTTTATTTTACTATTTCCATCTACCTTTTAAAATGAAATATTTACTAAAACATATTCTCAATTAAAAATACAACTACAGAAAGTAGAATCCTTGTAGCAGTCAACAAAAGATGAACAGCTGTACAGTTTCAAAAGTCAGCTCTACTGTACACTGCTAAAGGATACAACCTGGCAGTGAAGTCAAAAGGAGGTTTTTCACTTTTAAAGGAATTAGATCCTATAGTCTGTATAGTCTGTATACACAGACAATTAGTAAGAATAGAAATGGGCAGTTTTGTGAGGTATCTTCATTATAAAGTGAAAGGATACTTGTTTTTTATGTAAGTTCTCTTCTAAATCTTCATTAACAACTTGCCTGTAAGATTCAAAGGAATACTGGGGTTGCCAACCACACTAAACTGTGAGGAGCTGTCATCCCCTTCATGGGCAGAGAGGTCCTGCAGGGAACTCGACAAATTAAAGAGATGGGCAACCAGAAACTGTGTGAAGTTTAATGAGGGCAAGTGCCATATTCTGCACCTGGGACAGAGCTACCCTGTTTTTGTGTATGAGCTACCCTGTTTGGGGAATGAGAGGCTGAAGAGCAGTGCTTCAGAAAGGGACCTGGGGGTCCTGGTCGATGGCAAGTTGAATCTGAGTCAGAAGTGCCCTGGCAGCCAGGAGGGCCAACCGTGTCTTGGGGGGCATCAGGCACAGCATCGCCAGCCGGTTGAGGAAGGGGATTGTCCTACTCTGCTCTGCACTGGAGTGGCCTCAGCTTGAATACTGTGTGCAGTTTTGGGCACCACAATATAGGAAGGAGGGTAATGAGGATAGTGAAGGGCCTTGAGGGGAAGCCGTATGAGTGGTGGCTGAGATCACTTGGTCTGTTCAGCCTGGAGAAGAGGAAACTGAGGGGAGACCTCATTGCAGTCTACAACTTCCTCACATAAGGAAGAGGAGGGGCAGGTACAGATCTCTTCACTTTCATGACCAGTGACACAACTTGTGGAAATGGCATGAAGCTGAGTTAGGGGAAGTTTAGGTAGGATATCAGGAAAAGGTTTTTCACCCAGAGGGTGGTTGGGCACTGGAACAGGCTCCCCAGGGAAGCGATCACAACACCAAGCCTGTCTGAGTTTAGGAAGCATTTGGACAACACTTTCAGGCACATGGTGGGACACTTGCGATGTCCTGCGCATGGCCAGGAGCTGGACTTGATGATATTTATGGGTTCCTTCCAACTCAGTATATTCTATGATTCTATTTATGATGAATAAATAGAATAAGCAGAAATCTTCCTGTTCCTCAAACAACTATATGATGGAAAATTAAAAGTGCAATTAAATTATCCCTATTGATAATGGACTTAAAATGTCATATAGGACCTCAGCAGATGATCCAATATCATTGCTAGGTTTATTATAAACCAAATATATTCTCTATGAGCGTGTGAAACTAATTCCTCTATCATATAGGAAAATGCAGCACTTGACTTTTAAATAAATCCTTCCATGTTATGACACAGATAAAACAATTCCATGATGAAGTAATACTTACTATGAATTCAAAAATTGCTAAGATTTGTAAAATGTTTTCTTTATTTTCTCAAGATCAGTTGTGAAAATATGAGGTGCAAAATGAAAACTCTTTTTTTAAGGATATATTGGGCCCACACAGAAAAAAAAAATCAAAGTATCTGTGGAACTGCCTGGCACCCTCTCAAATAATGCATTTGGGAGAAGATAGAGAAATCATTTCTTTAGGCTGTATACTTTTCTTCTAGCATGCTCCTGTGTGTGGCTGAGAAGTTCATGTAGCCCCTCGTGAAGAATGTGCAACAGGCGAACAGCACTGCACTTCAGAAATGCAAAGACTTCAAACTGTGCTAAGAAAAATGGGTAACTTACAACTCTGCAGAGGAACTACAACCTCACATCACAATGTGGTGACCAAATACAACACCTACATCTGATTGCTGTCTCTTTCCATTGGACACTACTATTACCTTCTTCCTATCCATTCCTCTCCCTATTCTCAGTGTTCTGAGGTTCTTCCAAAATGACAGGAACTTCTCAATGTTGATGTCAAAGCCACCAGAATCACTTCGCCTCTAGGTGTAGCCAGAGTTCCTATCTGAATACAAGTGGATTATTGCCACCAATAGGCCTTTAATGATTTCAAGGTTAAAATCACAAGCAAAACCTACAAATCACAAGAGTGATCAGCAAATTAAGCAAGCTCATCCTTTGGTATATTAAGAATGCAAATGCCCAATGGTAGCAAACAAGCTATAGTGTCCTGTATGCAGTAGTAGTTTTATAATAGAAATAAAATATCATGATTTGACATTTATTTTTCTCAACAGTCAATGTGAAAATGCTACTACTCCTAAATCCCAAATCATGAGCATGCCTCTGCCTCCTGCCTCCCTATCAGTTTTTTTTTAACAGCTACATATGCCTGTTGCATTTCTTTCTATTGCTAACAAATGCAGAATTTGCCTATCAGCATAAAAACAATTTTACGTAAAACAAATATGGAATATATTAGTCACAGAAACATATGCATACAAACATATACTACACAAACACACACAGTATTCTCTAAGGATGTTGACAACACTGGGGTATATTTTTAGCCTGCTGAAAACTGTTGATCTGTGGTGAAGTTTCCCAAATTTACATACTGTTATATACAATATAAATACATAAAACTTACTTTCACTCTTCGGAAGTCAAGCAAAAACACAAATTGGGAAAATCAGAACTGTGCCTGATTAGCAGATTGTCATCTGTTTTAATTGCTCTTTTGCAAATGGCAGTGTTCAGCAAGATCACACAAGCTCATGCTAGTAACTCAAACTGAAAATGCCACTACTCCTAAACATCATTTGTTTTAGTCTGTGGATTGATATGACAGAAATTCTAGCCAGAGTGAGGGAGTATTTTTTTTTTAGATCAATTCTTTTTAATTAAGACTAATTTTGAGGTTTTTGAATGAACATGCGCAAACAGTTAAAAGGTCACAAATGTTATAAAAACAAACAAATGGAACTGACATAAAAGTTTGCAATGCTGAAACAAATCATATGCCTCAAAATGCATTCCCACAGAGATGTCATCTGGGCAATGATTCACATTCCTGTTCTGTGGGCAGTTTTTAGCAAGTATCTCTATGGGCTCAACATTTTCTGAGGTAAAAACAGAAGCCCACTCAAATATTATTCCTTTTAATATGTGACCTTGTAAACTGATAAAAATGTACAATGAAATGTTAAGTCTTCAGCTGCAAACTAAATAAGTCATCCATTAGATGGTAATGTGTGTATTTCTGCCACTCAGTGCAAGTCACACTGGGGCTGTTTGCCATCCAAAACATTATATTTTAGTTTGTATTCTCAGAGATGCTTTAAAAATAAATGTAATAACAGTGATCATCATGACTATCATACTGCAGTCTTCAGTTTACGAAAAATCTGCAAATCAAAATCCAAGGTGTGGTGTCACATTTAAATTTAGTCACTTGCTATCATACAAAAGCCTACTGAGGAAAACTCTCTTTAGAAATAGGACAAAATGTTTCCTTCTGCCATAGTTAGGAGCTGAAAAAGAACACTCAAGTGAAGAAACAAACAAAAGGACACAGAAGCCTGACATAGAGAGCTGATAAGAAAGAAACCCACAGAGTCCAGGTTAAGAAGAAAAAAAAAAGACAAATGCTTTATGAGAAGGAAAATCACAGAATCATAGAATGGTTTAGGTTGGAAGGCACTCTAAAGATCATCAAGGATCACTCCCCTGCTATGGGCAGAGATTCCTTTCACCTTAGACCAGGTTGCTCCAAACATGAATGACAAGAGAAGAAATCTCAGTGGGAGCTCTAGAAAGTTAGGATGTCAAGGTTTGAATACTTTTTAATTAATTTTTTTTTAATGATTGTAATTTGTGATCTGTAGAATAGTAAATGCCAGCCTATGATCCAGGAATCTTTATATCACTGTAGCCACAATTTTAGTCACTAGAATTCCTAACTACAGTTAATATAATATTGTCAAATATGCACAAGCTGATGATAGAAGCTGATTTTCACTCAAAATGGGTGTTAAGGGTATTTGAATAGTGTACCTATTCATCTCTTTGTGCTTTCAAAGAACACCTGCTTTAGGTTGATGTGTCTCTTGTTAGTAAGAACTGAACAAGTGAAGACAGTAACTTTACTCCCAAATATGAAATTTTCTGTGATTTCATTTTTCTTTTATTCCTGTTTTTCTGTTTTCTCTCTCAAACTTTCTCTGTTTCTTTCCCTTCTCTTTTTAGGTAACAGAGATTTCACGTACTGATGGTTTCTCAGTCTCTTTTCTTGTCCTTAGGTAGATAACACCAGATCTCAGTGTTAGCTGAGATCTCTACAGATTACGTTAGCCCAAATAACAACAATAGCCCCAACAACAGCAACCAAAAAACCAGATGTGCATACTTGTTTATTGGAAATTAAAGGTTCTTCACTCATAAAAATTCATTTGAACCCCATCTCTATGGTTGGTGATGGAGTTGACCTGAACTTAAGAGCCCTCTTCTAAAATCACGTTACAACACAAAAGCCCCAGGACTAGCCCATGTGCTCCTAAAGACAGCAGAGACTTGGTACTGAAACTAAGTATATACACACCGTTGCCAGAACCTCCAATCATTAAAAATTGCTAAATTCAGTTAAAAGAAATAAAATATTTTTGACATTAAATGGGACTACTTATATCCAAATAAAAGAAAAGCTGCTCCCTTATAACTAAATAACATAATGAATTGTGTTTCCTGTTAGGAAGTAGCTTCACTGAAAATGGCAGCTATTTTTTCAGAAGTTATTTCACGGCACCTGTAATCTTAATGAGGTTTGTCCCTTTCAAAGAACAGTTGTACGTGCATGCCCGAATGCACACAACCTCTTCAGCCTAGAGCTGATAAAAGCATCTGCAAGCCATAGCTCAAGCACATTTAAATTATATAACTGGTTGGTTTATTTGTTTTAATAAGATGGGGCAAATGTGAATCACAGTGTACTTCTAACCTCTCATTCAAGTTGATGTTTTAATCATTTGGAGGAAGAGAAACAAAACAAAAGAAAGGCATGGCAAACTGGTAATGATTCATATGATACTTGATAAGACAGCAATGGGAAGTCAAAATAAAAGCAAGCATATTGTGACAGATGGAAGGGATTTTAGTCAAGTTGTAGCCCTTCTTTGAAAAACTTAAAGGAGGCAACTAATTAAGGATGAAATATATTTTTGTATACCCTTCTTATATTTCATTCAAATGAAGAGGATGTATTTTCCACTGCAGATGGAAGATAAAAATGGAAGTCTAACTTTTTAATCATGGGAAAATCATTTATGATGAGCTTGAGTCTTTTTCAGAGTTTGTAGTGTGACTGAAAAGAAAAAGTCCAGCTTTTGTAAAATTCAGTCATGAAATCAACCAAACATAACTTTCTGTAATTTTCCTGCTAAAATGTAAAACATTATGTTGTGAGGGGAAAAAGACTCATCCCAGTGTCTAAGATTAATCAGAACATTGAAGCTGTACAACTCAGCACTGAAAAGGAGGGACAGAGGGATCTATACTGTCCTGACATGGTTACTGACAGCAAAAGTAGATCATGTGTTGGGAAACATGGATGGATCCACTGCCCTCTTCCCTAGCAGAATGAGAGCAGAGTACAGGAGATGCAGGAAATCAGGCTCAACGTTGAGGCTTTGAAATTTGAGCAATTTCTTCTTTAAAAAAAGTGCTTATCCAGTTTTTATGCAAAGATGGGTGATTTCACACTGCATGTTCAATAAACGCATGCAAATACGAAGTATGTAAACATATTTGGCCAAACACTATCCCAGTTTGCCCTTTGTGTAACACCAATAAATTAGTTTCAAATTTGCATATTGTTATTAATCATACACCTTTCATTTCTCTACTTAACATTCATGTACAAATATATTTGTGTTAATACTCAGTGTAAATATTCAGGAAACTGAGATGTCCAGGTGTTTCTCTTTAAAACAGTAATTTATATGTAGGAGACTTTAATTCCAATTAAAGACATAAAACTAAACCATGGATATATAAAAAAGAGCATCTAAACACCTTTTTTTTGCAGTCGTTTTAAACATTTATCTATCTTCTTTCAGTAATTTTATCATGTGTTTTAATCATTAATATATGCTTTCATTATATCCCTGAATACCTTGGGAGTAAGCTAAAGGTCAGCAATTTGATCCTCAGTAAACTAAGAAAACATTGGAGCACCGGAATATGTCACCTTCTATTATTTAAAGATCATCTAGAACACACAGAACTTGCCATTTTGAGGACTAAAAAGATTGAATTGGCAAGGTGAGAAATTGTTTGAAAGAAATAGATTTTTTTCTAAAAAAACCTGCTGTCTTTTCTTGTTGCCTTACAAACTCAGCAACCCTTTTTCTATTTGTATAAACACAACAAGCACATACCCCAAAAAAGACAACAGAACTGATTACTTAGTGCCACTGAACCTGAGTCACTAAGGCATTGTATTGTATCACTTCATGTTGGTTAAAAAAAAATAGTAATAATAAAAAAGAGACACAAAACAAAGCCCTTTCAACTGAAGAATCATGTGGAAAAGTTATTAAAGGGTGAAGTCACAGCTAAATAAAATCAGCTTGTGAGCTTCCACAGTTCATTGTGTTCAGTGCTGTTTGTAACACAGTGTGGATAATTTTGGTGCTGAACAATCTGTCCTGTGTTAAACAGTTTTAAGTTCTGCAAAAAGGTGTGTTTTATTTGCTACTGTATTTCCAGAAACATAAGCAACTTTTTTAGTATCAGCAAGGAACCTTGGATCTGATAGCATAAAATTGAAACAGAGTTGAACATTGGAATGTGCTTTCTGCCTGATACTTTCTTTTGTTTGTTTGGGGTGCATTTTTTTGTTTTGTTTTGTTTTTTGTTACTATTCATCTTTATAGTCTGATTGGTCTTTCACTTCTTCAACTTCTCTCCATTTTGCCTCATTTTTTAGTGCCTTGCTCAAATGATCACTTTTTTACACTAAATATCATCATCAAAGCAATCTTACATACAAGATATCAGTCATAAAGTTAAGTTTCAAATAGGCTTAAAAAAATAATTACTTTCCTTTCTGGAGAGAAAAGTGGTCATGAAACAAAACTGGAATAAAATACAATAGATCAGGGTTTGTTAGAGCTTTCAGCAGTTTTTGCTTCTGAGTTGAGACCAAATTACAGAAAATATCTATGCAAAAGCACATATAAGGCAGTAGTTCTTTAGAACTATCCTCCATATACAAACAGAAGAGAATCACACAAACAAATTCTTTCCATCACTTAATTAGAAGCTAATACTATTAGCAGGATACATGTGTATAAAACTACAGACCACATAATAAAGTGTGAATTAACAAAGATCTTTTATGCAAGTCTCAAAAAGTAACACGGGTCATGATTTTTCTACTATGAATAGTTGTGGTCATGGTTAGTACTATCCATCATCAGACAGTGTGATGTTAATTTGTTTCAGTGCATACAAATAATTTATGAAGAAGAGCTTTTCTAAAGTTTTAAAACACAAGAAAATACTTAGATCTAATACCTATTCCTAGGCAGAGCACCTCTTCTGATTCACAGAAGAAGCTATCTAACCCTTCTGTACAAGATGTTTCTTTTCTAAACAAGTAATTTGAATTTGATGTTTTCTAAGTAACTGAAAGGGAGACTAGTGTTTTGTTGTTTTCAGATTAGATTTAAACTCCACAATTAATACAAGAGTATGTAAGTGAGATGTCATTTGAAATGTTGCAAAGTTTACTGGAAAACAGAGGCCATTTAAAGAAAGCTATGCTAACCTGTATACATCAATTCTGAAATATGTGGAATCTTTTTCTAATATCAATATCATATTAGCACCATATTTCAATACGCAACCACCCTTGTTCTCATCTGTGTGCTAAAACAGAATAACAGCCCAATGCAAAACATGAAGAAATAGTCACATGCAGAACAGGAAGGAATGAGGCTGTAAAATAGATATATTGCACACTGACAAGCTTATGGAAAATCTATTAAGGATGCCTGGGATGTCAAAACATATGTAATATAACCCTTCTGCTTTTAGGTATTTCATATGAAAGCAAGTTTAAGGAAGACAATGGCACCAAGCAGTCAGCTCCAGTACAAGACTCAAGGCTAAAGAAATGAAACCAGAAGTCATGCCCTAGGAAATGAGCTATGAACTGAATTCATACATAATCCTTGCTGCCACACAAAAGTAGAAATAAACCTTAATGAAGTTCCCAAGGCTTAGCATGAGAGGCACAACTACAAAAGTGAAAAAAAAATTGGCTCACATTAAATCTGAGGAAGACTTCAAGCTGAAAGATGCATATGGGGTCTAACCTAGTAGTTAGCTATGAAGCAGTCCATAAGGAATTCCTATAATAAATAAAAAATACTAGCATTTTAGATCATAAGGAAACTCTGCTTCTGTGACAAGTGCAAATGCTGGCCCAGGTAGGTTGTTTTTCAATTCAAAATTCATACCAATTCTCCTAATTGACTATAAACTTCCATCTTGAACACATCTTCATAGATGCATTTCAGTACTGCAGTGACAAGCCAACCTTCCCCATTCCCTCTCAGTGGTAACATAATTTCAGGTAGGTACTTCAAAATGATCATTCTACCCTCTCAGGAAAAACTCAATTACCCTTAGAGCCAGGTGGTTTAAATTTGGCACCACTCTAGTGTCTTTGCCAACAGAGATTCCTCAGAAAAAACAGCATGTCATGACAGACTGTGTCCTGGATGCACCCCACTACAGAAATCCCAGACCATATGGAAGCAGCATGCTTTCCCAGAGAGAACTTAACACCACAGTCCATCATCAAATAGTAAGAAGAAGAAAAGAGAATGGCAAACTAAATTAAACCACAGAGCAGTCTTACCCAGTGACTTGGGGGTCAAGTGACTACCTTGAAGTCAGAAGCAATGACCTGTGCAAAATATCTGAAGTGCAAAATTTTCTTGCCTCAAAGTGTGATTTTCTCAAGACAGAGGAAATGAAAAATGTTATTTCCTGGTTGCTTTTACTCTTCCTCCCACATCCCCCATCCCCAGACTCTGTCCTCTGCTCCAGCTTTCCACTTACACTGTTACTTTTGAATAGCAACACATTAATGACATAGTACAAGTCGCTTGCAGGACATCCCCCAGGCACTGTTTAAGATGCTGGTTACCCCATGCTCAAGGCGAGCTTAGTCTGGAATAATTTTAGAATAGGTTACTAGTATAATACAAAGAATCGAGTCCACAACATGGAAATAAAATTAATTGATTTGCTTATCACAGAAAAGCAACTATATATTCCTCGTATATACCTTAAATAATAGTAAGAGACACAAGCCAGCTTTATTGTAGGAACTCAGCTCTGGTGTAGTCTTCTAAGATGATGGATGTATTTAAATGGTCTTTAAGATTATGTTTGTGATACGAAAGCCTGCAAATGCAGATTTTAAATCCCATCTAGTGCTATCCCTAATGCATAACATTAGAGATGGTAGAATTTAGTAGATTTTAGTAGAAAGAAAGGCAAGAACTGAGTATATCCTGAATATACTTACTGAATATCTGGCCTGATAAAACAGACTTGACTATAAAGTTAATTTTAGCTGGAAAATCTAAGAGAGTCAAAGGTTTTGCAAGAATATGAAAAAACCAACAGGGAAACCTTATAAAATGGAGGATTCTTCTGTGCACTGAATGTTTAAGATCAAACTCTGGAACTATTGCCCATTTGGAAATGGAATAGAACTGATATTTGTAGGTTTTAATAGTGTTTTAGCCTTTCAATATTTTAGCATTGGGAACCAGATTGCATCGGATGGCATAGTAACTGCAGTGACAGTGACTGTGATTGTCATAACAAATTTGATGGCAAGGTTGAAAATGGAACTGATCCTCCAGTCAGTGATACCATTTTTATGATGCTTCCAGTATTTCCAGTGAAGCCAAGGAGTCTGATCCAACTGTAGTATTTTATGTTCAATTCATCAATGGCTTAGAGTGTATACCTTTGAGTCAGAATATAAAGCTAAAAATGAGAGCAAATTATTGCTGCTTTTTATTTTATGTTTGTATTCAATATAGCTTGATTACTTGAAAGGAGTTGTAGCCAGCATATTGCAGCACGAAACAATATCATGAAAAATACATGTCTTTTAATGCAAGGGTTGCACCGACAGTTTGTCACAGGTAAAATCTGCAGAATCAACACAGAGACAAAATATACAAGTCAAAACTTGAATTATCTAATACAGCATTGTATATTTTCAGCAATCTGTATTCTAATTTCATGCACATAAACCAGCACTGTAAATTTTTTGGTCCTGACTTCGTACCACTTTGTTTCCAAGGCCAGCTGTAGCATGTTGTGATCCATCCTTTCTAACAACCATAAAAAACCCCACACTATTATGCTATTGCTGCTTTTCCTAAGCTATTAGAGGCTGGATCACTTTTCAAAAATAAGGCTGACAAGAATATAATAGAAAAAATGTTTTTACCTTTACTGATACACACTTTGTGTTTCTCAACTAGGAAAAACAACATGACATCATATTATCATTATATACGCTGTTGTCTCCCAGGATGTCCTTCAGGTGTTACAGGACCCTACAATGAGCAAAAGCTAAAGATTTCTTTTTAGAGCTAGCAGTCTATTCTATAGAATAGATTTTCCTCTTTACAAGCCAGCTGGCAGTTCACTGGAAGAATACTTAATATAGATCTGTGCTGACAGCAAATTTTACCTTAGATAGAACGTGATGCGCTCTACATATTCCTTCCAAATGTGTTTAGTTTCACTTCCTTTATACTTACTTTTCTTAGCTAACTTTTTTTTCTTTCATAGAAACTTGAGATACTAATAGAGATGGGTCAAGTTCCACATCAAATCCATGGGAAAGCCAAATGCTTGAATTACATGAAGGCTAAATTGTTTTATGTTATTCTTAATCATATCAATATAAAAATAACCACTGCTAGAAAAGACTATTTTTAGAATTAGAGATTTGGCATAGTAATTGCTTGCTTTTCTGGTTTATAATTATTAGCTGACATGAATATTAGAGACATATTAAAAATTTGTTTATCTTAATATAAAGTATTGTAAATATTTCCTATTTCTGAAGGATGCAAAAATGCCTTTTTTTCATCTTACTGCCAAAGAGAAATAGGACAAACCTAAAATCTTTTGCCACTTTTATATTAAAACATCAGATCCTCCAATAGTTAATATAACTTTACTGAGGGGAAGTGTATCTTTTTTTTCCCCTTTTTTTTATTGCTTCAACTGACAAAATAGAGTGATTAAGTTGGAGTGATATTTTGGGAAGATGATTCCCTTCTTAACTCTTAACACTGCACAAAGTGCTGCCTGCCTGATAAAGTCTCACCAAATTTTATTTACATTTCAAGTCTAACTGTTTGCTTGCCTCTTGAATATTTTAAGTGAATGCTGAACTCTCATTCTCTTTAACAGCATTTCTGACCCCTCAGTTAGTTTAGGATTATAAAACAGGGACTGTTCCCTACTACACCACAATTGTCGCTCATTAATATACCACTTTTGATTTAACACAGAATAATTGAGGTAAGTCAGGCTATTAAATTTTCTCATAGAAAAATTCAGGCAAGCTACCTTTACACAAAATTTAGACTACCAAGTATTAGTTTGCTAAAACCCATAAAATATTTTCCCATCTATTCCCCTGTAAAGATTTGAAACTAACTATAATGAGTTGATAATAGTTGTAAACTGCTGTATCTTGCATCACCTCTCTTTGCCACTTTTGAATGCCTGGGACTCTGATCCATCACCAAAGAAAATATAAAAGCAGAAGTTAATAACATAACTGAGCTTCTACTGTGCCTTTCATCCAAGATCCAGAATACTTTACAAATATTAATTAAGTTTCACAACACCCTTGTGAGTGAAACCAAAGCTTCGATGCTGCCATCAAGAAATCAGTAGATGTTATTTCTTTCTTTATGCATAAAAATTTGGGTTTGACTTAAGGCATTGGTTAAAAATGCACTGAACTGTGCAAAATGATCTATTCCTTTGCCACATCATTCAAGAGTAAAATATCAGACCTAAAGCATAAAAGTAACCCCAACAAATGCTACCATCTTAACTGTGAAATTGATATTATTCACTTGATTCTTTGCTGAAAAATGTAAAATGAGCAAAGACAGTGACTCCTTAGCATATACTTCCTGACTTTGACACATGCTACATCAATCCTTTGCAATTAGACTATATCAGACTATAACTACAATTCCTGCTATGAAATGGATTTATTGTATGGGAAACACAAAGCCAACACCAAAATAAAATTAAAAAAAAACCAAATAAACAACCAAACGACAACTAGAAACTGAATTCAGCTTTTCTGGAATGTGATTGAGTTTACTAAATTTGTTTGTAGCAGTCTACACTGGGGTACTAGTTATGCTCCTTCCATCGACACAGGAGAAATACAGACGCTCACTTGATAATGGGATGAACTGTACTGCAGACATTTCTTTCCACTCCCTCCACTGAGGGTCAAGGGTGACAAACAGAGCTGCAGATGTCTAACACTGAAGACTTTTATGCTTCATCAGGTTAATTCCAGCCCATGTCTTACTTTCAAGCATAACTACATTTAAAAGGTTGTACATTACTAGTTGTACATTATGAATCAGTAATGGCATAGTAATATAGGTACAGTAATATAATGCAACTGTATCAGTAATCTGATACTATTTTCCTTTCTAGATTTCTGTGATACTTGATCTACCTCTTCCTCTACTTCCCAATTTATGTCTGCTTTTGTTCTTATTTCAGAATTTTCAGAATGCTTCTTTAGACTTCTTTCATCTCCTGGTAGCATCCAATTGAAATAAATGCTGCATAGTTTCAGTATTAATGAAGAATTCAAGTTTTTCTTTCTACATTTGAGGGTCATGCTTTATGCAGAATTACATGAAATAGAAAAGGTATTGCCAGGCTTGGATATTTTTCCAGAACTGATGCGCAATTACTCATTTTCAACACCAGTAGTTACAAGAAGTGACTGAAATGCAGCTGCTCGTAGTGTGTTTACTGTCACAAGTGATGTTGGAGTTCTGAGGCAAGCGAAAAGGAAAATACACAACAGAGGAGATTCATCACATTAACTTCAGACACCTGCACTGTAGATAGCTGCGTTTGAGATGGTTTTGTAGACTCCCTTTATAATCAATGAAGAAACTTGGAAGTTATGATTCATTTTCTTCAAAGAGAGAGATGTGTCTATCACTCCTCATTGACTTTAATAGGAGTCCAGCCAAATAGCTCAGATAAAGACATCTACTCCACAAATGTGTGAAGTGGAACATATCCCTCCCACTGATATTGTTTGGGTATTTTATAGATAATTACATTGCCTCAGCAGCTATTCCACACCTTCATAACACTGAACAATATCTATACTGCCATTTTGGTATCAGCAAAGTCTCACTATATCTTATCAGCTGAACAAATTATAGGATAATGTAGTAAAGAATATATGACTGTATACAATCTTGATAGCTTAAACATACCATTTCTTAAATTCTTTATACAATGAGTGTTGTATCTTAAAGCACTCTTAAAGAGTTCCTACATTTTGGTCTCTGCAGAGCTGGCTTTCTAAGGTACTGCATGTCTAAAATGAATGCAAACCCATTAACGTGTTTATAAACTCCTTGTTCAAGGACTTAAGCAAATGCAGTCATATTGAAAATGAGTAAAAACCCCATTGTGCTTTTTCACTGTGCAAATATAATTTCTTGTATTCCATATCCCCAATCATTTCCTTATTTCAAGTAGACTTTCCTTATTCCATTAATATTGCATTCATCCTTGAAGAAAACAGAACTCCATTTCACCAGTCTTACTAAGCACAGTGCTAACATTCCATATTGACGCTATTTTATTTTAAACATACTTTGCTCTTCCTTGTCCATAGACACTATTTCCAGCAATATTAAGTAGATGATAGATTACCTTGAGATTCTAGGTGGTCCTCTTTTTAAGTAATAGTCTTCACCTTTGTCCCAAAACACCTAATCATTGTCCTCTTATACCTATTCTTTTTACAGAAATAGCTCTCTGCAAAGTATTTAATTTCTTTTAATCTCCTCGCACTTCTGTATTCAAATTTTGCACAAAACTTCAATATTGATTTTTTTGCACTGTGTATTCTTTTTCTGGACATCTAGCTATTTTGGATACTGTCTCAAAGTTGCTGATTACTGCAACCTGTCATTTAACTAGGTCCTCTGCCACTACTGTCCTTTGTAACTGTTACTGTCATCAGTCTTACTCCAGGTTCAATCATTAAATGTCAGGCAGTAAGTCACAAACAGGTTTTTTTTTTTCCAACTGTTAGTCTTGTAGAGGATAAACTAATCTCACATCATGTACAAACTGCTCCAATATGTTAATTACAACCTATGATGCTAGTCTCTTTTAATATGCATATCTGTTCTATAAAAGTTGTTATGTATCACAGGTTGACAATAATAAAAAATACCAAAATGTTTACCTTGTCATCCCTACTTATAAAATTAAAAAAAAATAATTATCATTAGTTAAGATGAAATTGAAATAACTTAAAAGCCCTTGAAAACTTTTGGTAGAGTGAATAAGGTTTCTCCAATTTTAAATGTTGCTGTAGTCAAAATGACACAGAATGTGAAATAATGTATTTGTTTTTCAGATACTGTATGTCTGAAGAGATTTTTTTTGTATACTTCAATTATAAAAACATTTAAAACATACAAACTTGTGCAATTTTTATTTTAATGAAGATGAGAAGTTCATTAACGAAGATAAATATTTCATTAGATGTTAAATAAAACAAAGAGATTTTTTGGCTTCTCTCAGCACAAAATTCCTTTGAAAGATTAATTAATACATGCAAATTATGCAAATTAGACCCATGCAAATATTTTATGAAGACAATTAAGGGAACCATTAATTACTGCTTTTTTTGCTTCAGTGAGATTCATTCATTTAATTTTAATTTCACTTTAACTGTTTTGATGTATAATCTTGCAGCTAAGAACTTTATCTTTCCTAGTGGGTCACTTAAACTTATAAATTTCATCAAGTGAGCAGCAACAGAAATCTTTAAAGATATTCTCTGGGCTATGTTTAGTATCAAGAGAAATTTTTGACACAATGCACTCCTAGAAACTGCAAAACTGGAAGGGAATGTGAGCTCATTCTTGGACAAGGTTCAACTGCTGGAAAAGCAATTAATTTGCTTTGGCTGTGCTAATATAGGGGAATTAGAAAGTGTGACACAAGACAAATAGAAATAATTAGTTCTCCAAAATGATGTTCTCATTAATATGGTTTGAACAGTAGAAATAAAAAACATTATTGTGGCATGTCTGCATTCTGTCCCTAGCCACAGGAGGTAGGAAAATGCAAGATACAGCATTTTTTTCACTTTTGTAGTTTGTACGGTGGGGGCATTTATTTTTATTTTTTATGGTAGGTTTTAAAGAAATCAAACTATGAACCTGATCCTGTTATCTAAAACCTACTGCACTGGCATAAAGCATGAGGGATCCCTAGGCTCCTTCCTGTGAAAAGATGAACCTATAAATATAACTGACTAGGTTTTTCACAACACTCAAGTTCCTAAATTGAAACTTTTATTTCAATATTGTTCATTTAAATCATATTTTATTATATGTAATACACAAGATATAATGTGTTTATTCTCAGCTTACGCTACTATAGTAAAAGATTGCTTTAGCAAAAGAGTTTATGATATCCTTTCCAAATCTGGTAACATAATTTTCTTTTTCCTTAACGTGAATATACATGAAAATACACACATTTGACAAAGTACAGAGAGGTGGATTTTCAGTTGATCTCCTTTGCATTTACACCAATACAAAACAGGTTTTCTACAAGCAGTGAAAATCATAGCTGGCACTCTTCACAAAATAGGCTGCTAGAAGGCTGTTACGAACATATGCTCACTTACATTCTTTATTTCTTACTTGTTGCAGAATCTTCTAAATTAAATAGAAGATTACGTGGCCCACTTAAAATATTAAACTTTTTTGCCCCCCTGCAGGTGATACACCTTCCAGCTGCTTACCAAGTTTCAGCTAAAGGCACCTCCCTTTGAAAGTTTTGCTGTGCACATACCTTTTATCTGGAAACATATACTAAAGTGCAAGAACTTGATTTAATTTATTTCTTATTTCAATTAGATGGCAAATCTATAGCATCTGACAGAAACTGAGATTTTTCTCTTTAAATGCAACAAGGAGAGAGAAAATGTGGCCATGCCTTGACATTTTTTGACAGTTGATTACTACAATTAACAAAATCCTTAGTGTAAATGCCACTGAGGTTTAGCAAAATTACCCAATAAAATTTCTAGATTATTATTACACTGTAATAATTCACTGTAAAAAGATTCTTGTCTTTAGTGACATTATTGATAGGAGGAAAAAGTTAAAATCTATGAAACCTTTGTATTCTTTGAATAGTTACTTATTCTTCAAAACACCTACATAATTTGCTAAAAATGTGGATATAATTTGCTAAGAATGCTAATTTGCTAAGAACGTGTCAGTCAAATACATGGATGAATGACCATAATCCCTGCAAAATGCTGGGAAGTACCTTCTTCCTTGACCATCGATTCCATTGCTAGCTCTTTTTTGCAAACTTTTATTAAATGTGTCTGTCTTTAAAGATTTCTTTCTAAACAAATGTTAGAACTAGCACCTCATACCCCACCTGCTAGATTTTTCTAGACTAGCTTTTCGTAAAAGGTTTTTGGTATTCAAGTATTGTTATCCCTTTGTTAGGATCTTCTTATTTTCCCTCCACATGTCTTTCTCAGTTTGACACTTTTGTCTTCTTCCTCAACTTTCCATTTTAATTTCTTAGGTCTGCGATCTTCCTCCCATTGTCTCTCTCCATACTTCGTATCTGAGTAGTCTAATCTACAAACTGAAATTCAGTCATCATATCTAAGTTGACAATTGACACAGCCCTTTGTACTTCAGGTCTGTTCCTTTCTGTCTGACATAAAACCCCAGTCTGCTTTTCTGATCCTCTGTGTGAATGTGTCGCTACTCTGACAGTCTGAGTTTGAGAAAACAGAGCTGTTATTCATTCACCTCTTCAGATTCTTCCTCATCTTCCCCACTACTACTTCTCTTAGTCACTATGAACTACTCTTTTAATCTTGTCTGTCAGTAAAGTTCAAAATCAAGGTATCCTGTTTGTTTGTAACTTCTGACTCTTCATTACAACAGTGTCCAAATTTATTCTCATAAAAAGTCCCTGACCCTTATTTTCCTATCGCTCTTTCTAGCTATAAATTCAAATGATGTTTCTCCTCATATCTTACATACTAAAGTTCCTGTCTCAGTTGTATAAACAAATTTGTATGGCAAAAATATTTTCCTAGTCTGCTTCTTCGAATTGTCACTCTTTTTAATTCCTTCAGTAGCTCTCCCCTTTTATCAAGTAGAAACACAGTACTTGAAATTTTTTGCCTTACCCTTCAGCTTGTGCGTTACTCCTCATCAAAATGCTTCAACCTGGAGTGACGCTTTCAAATAAACACCCTCATAGCTTTTTCTCCTATTATTCTCCACAGTTAAGAAGATCCTCGTGCAATGTTTACAAGACAAACTCACTACAATTCTTCAGGTCTGAAGTCCAGATTTGTAGGTGAGCTTGACAGACCTGAGATCAGGAATGATACCTGAATCCGTAATGTGATCAGAATACAGGCTCATGGACCCATAAAACTTCCCACATAAATTGAAGTAATTTACCAGCCCAGTCACCAACATCTCAAAGTCATCGTATCACCTCAAATAGTATTTGTGTAAAGTTTTAAGGGAAATGACATCATTTGGCTATATTTCTTTAATAATTTTTGTTTACCTGGTCATGAAAGGGACAGTAATTTCCATTCTACTGCAGGGGACATAAGTAGGGATGATCATATCAGAAGATTTAATGCACGCTATTGCCTCATTGCTGGTGTGAGATAGTTCACCTCTTAGAAACACAGTGAATACTCTTTCATGTAAAATATTGTCATTGCCATAGCATACTTGGGGACAGATTTGCACTTGATGGATCTGGTTTAATCAAATGTTACATCTTCTTTGTGTTTTTTGACTGAAACATCAGAGGAACAGTGTGTAGTAATGCATGCATGCTTTCAGTTACTGAAGCACAGAAAGCTCATACTGGTGTATCTTCACTTTTATGAGTAAAAAATTATAGCAGGTATTGAGCCTGTGTGTACAGCAGGAAGCTGAAGAAAAAAATTCAGTGGAACTTTGGTGATAGGAAGCTGGCAGACCCTACGTAAATTAAATAATCCATTCACTATTACTGTAGCTTCAAATCTTTTAAATGTCTTTATGCAAGGTCCTTTAACCAAACTGGTTATATTTATGTAGCAGGTCTTTTTTACAAAAGCTGAACACATATTATCAACTTAGTATATGAGGGGTAATCATATCAAATCAAATATTAATCAAATAATGCTAAGGAGCATATGTTTTTGTATTTTCAAAGCTTTGCCTAAAGGCTTGAGAAGACTCAGACCAGGTGCACTTTGTCATTACCCTGATATTCACAGAGGTTTGCCATCAGTTTGAGCAAGTGCAGAGCAAGCACAGATGATGTGCTACATGTATTCTGTTAGCATGCAGTTTGGGTACATAAATCCTATCACCAATATTCAAAATGGTAAATTCCATCTAGTTTTCCATATGTCTGTTCAATGAGAAAGCATGACGGAACATATAAAAGGGAGGGCAAAACACGAAGGGCAGAATAAAAATTTTAGCTCTTACAAGATTTAGGTTCAGTCTCTGATCTACCAAAGATTTCCAATATATCCATGATCAAGGTCCGTAGCGCCTCTATGCTATAAAGATAATTGCTTTGTTCTGCGTATCAGGAGTATTTCCTGATGTGAAGTATAAATCCATTAAAGATTGCAAAGTTGTTCAGATATTACAATGATAACATTTCTACTAGCTTTCCAGTTATTCCTGGCATAGCTCAAAACAATTTATCTGAGACAGACCATAAGGCTGCAAACTGGAAGCAGTAACACAAATAAAAAAATAAATACATATCTGTTTACTAAAACTTACATCCATGCAAACACATTATAATAGATCAAGTATCCTCTGAAAATAAATAACCACAATTTAAGAAACTAATTTTGAACTAGTTAGTTTTTGTAGATTTACAAAATTAGTACTTATGAATAATCTGTCCTTAAATAGCCTTTCAGACCTATTATGCACAAACACGCTTTCCTTCAGCTTGATGCCTGATTTTGTTTTCTGTTTTGATATACATATTTACACTGACAATTGAAAATAATTACACAGTCTTAATAAATAAATTCTGTTGAATGTCTGCAAAATACCAACTTTAGTTCTTTAGCTATTTCTTTGTATGATTACTCTTGGAAGCTTCATGGTAAAATGGAATTATTTGTTCTAACTTAAAAAAAAAGAGGCAGCTATGAAAAGATTTTAATATAGAACGTACATATAGAAGTCAAAGATGTTTCAAAGAACACAGAAAGTACTAGAATTTGCTAAGACTTAACAAAGTTCTGGGCTGGCATATCCAGGATGATGTCTCTATTTGGCCCAAGGGCTGCTATTGAGTCACAAAAGGTAAATATTATGAGATCTTTTTTAAAGTCAGTGAGCTTGGGTTTCTTTAAAAAGAATTTAAAAAAAAACACAAACAAAACAAAACTACTTTTTCTCAATATCTTACTTTTTCCTATCTCAGTCAAATGCTACGTAAAATACGAGCTAGTCCACAGATAAAAGGAGAGCACGATCTAGAGAAATTACCTCATGAATGTTTGTGCATAAAAATGGTAGAAGAGTGGCATAGGCCTTCCCTTTAGAATTAATATAGCAATAAATACACTTTTATTCAATGTATATAATAAGCTATAAATTTCCATTTAATATAAACCAAGTACAGAATGTAATACATTCAAATGTGTTCTAAATGAGCAAAAACAGATTGATTCAACATCTGGTATGATTTGAGTCAGCCTCCCATATCCTGCCTGGCTTCCAGCTGCTGCTCCAGAAAGGCCTGGATCTTCTGGAGGCATGATTAACACCAGGCAGACGTCTCAGATGCACTGGAGCATCTCAAATGGCACTATTCATCTACTTGTGAACAACCAAATCACTTTAAATAGTGTAAGAATTAATGTTAAAATAAGAATATCTTAACTTCCCTCTAAAAACCTCGTTTAAGAGTTTCTGACATGGAGGGAAGAGATGGGAAATTGATTATGACCTTATTTGGCAGATTAGCTCACATGGCTTGCTTATAAATTTTCTCTTCATTGATGCCAGTGGTTGCTGATAGTCAAAAAGGGCCACTGAACAGGATGGCCACAGTTCATATTTAATGGCTGAAGTCTGACTGAACTTGAAAATCAAGATTTGAAATCTAATCTGGATTTGATGCTCCTTTTTACCTACCCAAGCTGTAACATCTTTCAGGAAGGAGACATGGATCTCCCTGTCTAATAAATTTCCTCCTATGAGTGCTAAATGGCTAAAGTAACTTACTGGTCGCTAGTTTACATTAGTAGTTCTCCAAAGCACAGGAATTTTAGCAGAACTGAACACTATTACTGTCATTTTGGTGTAAGAGTTGTCTCCCTAATGCTTCACACAGTCACAAGGGAAGTGCATCTATTAGAAAAACCTCAAACCATTAAATATTTTGACATCTGTTGATGGTGATGTCTTTATGGTTTAATAGAATGCAACAATAATATTGACAGACAAAATTCCTTTACGTGGGTATGATAAACAAACATTGGGAATGTTTTAATCTTTACAGAACTTTAAAAATGCCAAGAAACAGTCTTCTTTATGACACATCTTAACATGACATGATGCCACTTTCCAGTCCTTCCCTAAGACATAGTAAATGTGGCTGAGGGAAAAAAAGAGAAAGAAAAAAAGGGACAGCTCTCTACACACTGTAGAGGCAAACACTTATAAACAGCTTACAGCCAGTGGATCTAGCACCTCAACCAACCTAAGGATGCTCAGGATTATAGTTCAGCTGTGAATGAACCAGAAATACACTTTAGTTATACCTTTTTCATGACAGGCTACAGAAGCACCATTTCACTGAAATGATGCTTTTTCATCATTTTCATCCTGGTTTAAAAAAAATCAAGTTTTTTGGTTCTTTCTCTGGAAGGGAAAAAGTTATTTGCTTTTTAGCCGATGAGGGACTATGCTAGAAATGTGTGTTTTACCTGCCTGTTCAGGTTTCAGCTATCTTCTGAGGGAGAAGATGAAGGGAATAGAGTACTTATGGGAAAAAAAAATATGTGGGATGGTGGTTTGCAGTGCCCATCCTTCCCAGGCAGCAAGAAGTCTATTCAGTAAGAATGCATCCCTCCATTCTTCCCTCTTTGAATAATATGAACACGTACAGTGAATAAAAATGAAAGTTGAAGCAATTCTATATAAAGCCTTAATAGCCTCTTTGGAGTGCAATGTGGGTTTTTTAATATTCTTATTGTCCTGAATTTTCCCACTTGACTCTGTTCATGCTTAGTCATTAATTTTACACATAGTTCCTTTAAAAGTGAACTAAAGTATCATGTTGGAAGAAAGTCTGATTGATTAATCATTTTTCTCAGTAGAAAAGTCAGGAACATATTCGATTTCCAGCATCTTCATATATATATACAGCTATAAAATGAGACATAGATTGCAATAGATAGTACTTTCAGATAAAATGTGAACAATTTGTGTAAGAGTATAAGTGTTGAATGAGAAGGCTCTGTAAGAGTATGTTGCAACATATATGTAACTATAGCTGTATATTAACTCTTTGCCCTTCCTTTGCTTTTTGGGTGGTAGATAACAGGATTATGTACCTTGAAGCTTAAAGGTGTAGCTAACAATGACCTACGAACACAATGAAACAATTGTCTATTTATAGGTTACTGCCTGCAATCAATACCACCTTCTGTTTAAGTTAATCAATGTTGTCTTTAATTGATTAGCTTGGGTTGAAAACCTGCCAAAGTGCTGACTCCTGGGCAGGGGGATAGGGAACCTACTTATTGCTATTTGGTTTCCACGCATTGTAAGACAAGTTCAGTATTTATCCATGGTCAAGGAAATATGAAGCAAAATAAATCTTTAACATCTGTTTCCTCATTGAGTATTCCAATTTCAAGAGTAGAAGATAGACGAACTAGCAAGAGATATTATAAATGTCTACTATAGAATCCAGGTTTAAAAGCTGAACTATATTGGATAGTCTGCCAAGCCAAATAATCAGTAAAACAAGTGTCTTCAAAACTTGTAAGCTGGTAGAACTAGTAAGGCTTATTCTTGTTAGGAGAAATAAAACAAAATATTTAAATTAGTGTACAGAGAGAAAGCCAAGCTCTTTTGAAAATGTATAAATATTAGAGAACTTATTTTCAGAGATATATCTTCTGCAATGGTAATGAAATTCAAAGTGGTGCACACACAGATTAATGTTGTTATTTATTATTATGTATATAATTTCGTTGAAGTGCATAGCACTGTACACATGAAAAATAAGTGCATGACCCTGACATTAATACAAGGTGTTACATATTGCAGTCAAAAAGCAGCTGAAGTTTAAGGCACTAATCAGAAGGAAAATTAAGCGTTATGTGTTACTGCAAATAGGAACAGTATTTAACCAGCAAATATTTTATGGAGACTAAATGAAAAAAAATAGAATCGAGTAACCAAAGGGAAGTAGTAAAGTAGCTCCACTAAATGTCATGGAGGGTTGGACACTAAACTTCTAGCAGCTTCTCCCCCTTAAGACCACTACTCGGTCTAAGGATAAATTTTTTTTTTAGCATAAGAAAGACAAAAGAGAATGCAGAAAGCACACTACCCTTCAGCTTCCAAAGCTGAACAGTGCATGTGCATAAGTTTTCACCACTACATCAATTTGTTTGACAAATTCTGACATGCAGAGAAGGATCAATAACAAAACAGCAGATATCACTCCCCAGTGGGTCACTAAAATGGCTTTGCTCCATTCTGTTGTCTTTTCCACATATTTCTGGTAGCTCCAATCACTACTCTTAGCAGAGGTGCTAGAATAACCCTAAGGAGAGCAGTCACATTACACAGACACTCTTGTCTTATGTCTGCAAAAAACTGTACAGACTGAAACCAGTTGTCTTACTGACCTTTAGAAACCTTAAGAATGGAAAACTTAAGAAATCTGATAATCAGACAGGTAAAAAGAAAAATCCAAAATCTATCTGTCAGATTGCTGAAAGTCACATTATCACAAGATACGGTATTTCACATAGGCAGACCTCCTTACTGTTTGTTGACTGCTAAGCTGAAAAATTACTTTTTGTTGACAAATGGAAATTATTAGGTTCTTTGGTTTTGATTTTTGTTTTTTAAATCTGGCCTAATGGAATAACATGCTAAGTGGCCTAAAAATCACAAAAATTCTCATCTCCAAGAAAGTTAGTCCATGTTTTGTCATTGCTACTTCACAGAACCTTTTTATATTTCTATGGGTCTAGAATAGTCATCTGTTTGTTTCCATAAACAGCCTAGCTAAGTAGCAGATGTTTCCTTGGGCAGTTATTCAACATATCTAGAAAAAAAAATCCCTTCGCCTTCCAGGCTTCTGACAGCTTTGTTTCCAGCTCCTGACTTCTTTTCCCTGCTGAAATGTTCAACCTTTATAGCAGGCCCGCACAACAGGTGGGCCGTGGGTCTCTTGCAGCTTGAAAAACCATTTGTTTGGCCCATCAGCTGCTGAGAAGCATCATGTACTGTTTGATTTGCCCAGCTGCCAAGAGGCAGCAACAAGATGTCCAGCAGAAAATGCATATCTCCTGGCTTGTCACTGATCCCTCAGAATGCATGTACCTCCTAGTCAGCCACCTGGTCAACCAGCAGCCACATGGCTCTGGATCATACACACACACATTGCCTTGCAGGTCAAGGAAGTGGCATAATAAAAAATATTTTGGATATTCAGAAGTAGTATTTGGCAGGGGGGAGGTGAGATGGAGGTGAAGGAAAACAAGAAAACAACAGTACAGAGGAAGTCAAAAACAGTGTTGAAATGAGTTGACAGAGAAGAAGGAATGTCATATGTGAAAGAATATGTATTTTCATTCTGCAAACAACCCAATACATCCATTTGAGAATCTTGGCTCTATACTAAACCCAAGCACCTTTCTGATAGAAGTCCCATGCAAATAATAAATGAGTAACAACAAATCCATAGTACTTACTAAGCAGTGATGAAAATGGAATAACTTATGAGCAAGTGTCAATTGAATAAAAATGCAGAATTTATCAGTTGATATATAGAGAGAGATATTTAGCAGTTCTAAGAGTTTTAATGAGTAAAAAAGGCAAGAAAAATGTTGGTATAAACTGTATAAAGAATCAGGTGTTTTTCTTGGGTTTAATCAATTAATACTTTGGAGAATATATGGCCATCAGTTTACATGGCATTATACAGATGGATGAGGTCATCTTCAGGCAGCTATAGGTGCAAATGAAATTGCTTTTGATTAAGAGGAACATGGAAAGGAACAGACAGAAATGCAAAGATAGGAGATAGAAGCTCAGTGAGAGAGATGCAATTGTTGAAGGGAGTCTACAGAAGGATAATGGATAAAGGAAATGGACTTGATGCTGGTCATCAAAGTCAATATCATGAGCAAAATAAATGAAGAAAAGACTAAAGAAAAGACATTTTAGTTAAATGTGCTGCAAAGAGAACTGATGTCTCCAGAAAAGAAATAGATGTCCTGTCATATGAGGATATTGAAAACTATTTTTAAAAAATCATTAGTTAATTTGAGAGTAGTCTTGCACTGGAAAATGTATCCTATCTATGATTAGCAGCCAGCAGTAATCTTCTCTAAGTCTACAAACATGAAGTCATAAAAATACTCAAGATTTACAGAAATTAGGACAAGAAGTCTGATGTGATTAGAATTGGAAATAAGGACAGAAAATGTGACTGGGGGAGTGACTGAGACTGGTTAAACACACAGACAGATACACAGAAACCAGGGCACTTGAAGACAGTGTGAAATGGAATACTTAATAAAAAACAGCTGGCTGACTAAATGAAACTGAAGTTGGGAGACTAACTGATTTGTATTAATAGACAAGAACAGAACTCAGTGGCTGAGAATAGATGGAAAGAGGGGGGACAAAGCACAGATAGGGCACGAAATTCAAGTGAAGTCATCTGAGGTTTCTTAGAGGGAGAAATCTTGACAAATAACTGCATATGAGGCACACAGATAGAACACTATGAGTCAGTATCTGAAGCCATCTGGATCTTGATTAACAAGGACATTAGGCATAAGAAGTCAAAACTAGAGGCTGGAATTATGACTGGATATAAAAAGAAACTCGCATTGAAAGGTGAGAGAAAAAAAGGGGCAAGAAAGAGATTCTAAAATTTGGAAATTGATATTGCGACTGATACAAAGCCCAGAGATGAGGGAAAAACAAGAATAAGAAAGCTTGATGGAGACACTGCTATAAGTCACACAGGTTGCAAGAAAAATGAGAGGAAGATTCTGAGCCCAAGAGCATGAAATGTATCCCAAGATTGTCTTTATTTATATCAACAAGTATAGCAAAACATCATTCCTCAGACCACACTGCTCATAATAAGGTATTACAATTTATCAGTTCATTGGTTAGCTTTATCACTGTGTATCTGAAGACTTAATTCCACACCATTTTCAGATGTTGTCTCACAGTGAAACTTCCAACTTTGTAGTTTACTTGTCAAGAAGAATACCCTAGGAAACAGTTACCTAGGACATTAGTGAAGCAAAATACTCAGCTGTTGGGAAATACCAAAATTAAGACTTAATATATGAAAGAAATTGAGATAATCATTCACAGCTCTTCCATAAAGCATGATGTCTAATGATGGATGTATTATATATAAACCAGGCATTACACAAAGCATAAGAACACACACTGAGCACTGAAGATGAAGAAAGTATTGGACACATATCCATTTATTCAACTACATCCTTGTCCCTTGCACTGAACAAGACAGAGTAGTGTGAAAAATACAGTATCTAATGATATAATTAAAGATTATATCATGACACATACACAAAGATAGTTGAACAAAGGTGCGGAAGACAACCTTAATTCTAACATTTCCTAATTTTGGAATGCTTGACTTCACAGCCTTGATAACAGCCTTTTCCAATAAAGTTTTTGATCTCATAAAAAACATTGTCACATATTTCCATGCACTTTCATCCAAGATTCATACATCACAAATGGGAATGTGTGAACAAGCTTCACAGAACCACCAAAAGTTCCTTTTCAATGTGGAAGTCCTTTAGATAGCTATCTTTCAAACACAAATAAAGCAAGAAAGAATCAAGTACTATCATTTGCTGAAATTATTACACAAGATTTTGCTTGTTGAAAAATAGATTAAACAAGTTTCAAATCAATGCAGAAAACAATTTAGGTTAGGTTTCCAGGCAAATGACTGAAACTGTATCTAAGCAATTTTTATTAATACAGAGGGTAGTTGTGTGGCAGCTTTCCCCTAGTACTTGGGCAGCAAAATGCACACACTAGGTTCTTTCTGTGGGCAAAGTTAAATCATATTTTCTTTCTCACTCTTCTTCAGTAGCCTTCAAATGCCTTACAAGGAACCTCATACTGGACTACGTGGTCAAAGTCCTGAGTTGTTGCAGCTTTATTTCTCTATTCCCGAATCTGTCAACATCTCTGTGTCCTGCCTTGAGAAGGTTGGATTGCCCTGGAAGGTTTTGTGGTAGCTGAGTGGGTCCTTTTTTTACATCAGAAAAGCATAGTCTGAAGCTTAACTGTATTGTTAATATGAGACTACAGAAGAGGTGGAGATCTAAAAAAAGGCAAGAAGTTGGTGGGAAAGGGTTTAGAAAGCATAAGTTCATTTTTCTAATGGACAGGGAGAGAAAGATAACAGACACAGCTGGAGAAAGGCTGATAATGTGATAGAAGGAAAAATAATATTTGCAGTAGAATAAGGAACTGAGGTATGAAATTTTGACTAATGGACAAAGAGAACAAAATTTGTTGTGGAGAAGTATGCACAGTTAAGAGAAAAACTGATTGAAAGTGCAGCAGGATGGGAAAATTTTGAGGGTAGGCCAAACACAAAGGGTCTCCTTCAACACAAACAGACACTTGAGGAAAAAAAAAAAGATAGGCCTGAGAATTCATGGGAATGAGCAAGGTGAAACGATCTAGGAAAAAATGATGGAGCTGATTTCAGAAGTAGCTGGAAGGATGGCATGTAGAAGCTGGAAATTATTGGAAAATAGCAAAAAAAATACAAGCTGAGGCAATTGCTAGTAAATAGTAAAGAAGTTGAAAAGACAAACAAAATAGCAACATGAGAGAGGGAAAATTTCATTATGCTTCCTGTTCTTACCAGGATAGCTTTGGGACAAAAGCACAAAACAGTTTGTGAGTGATTTGGGAAGAGGAAGACATGACAGGGACACCACAAGAAAAGAATGGTCAACGGGGAAGACAGTGCAGAACTAGAACATTTTTAGGTGATTTTAGATGTGTAAAGGGAGGGGTGCTTAAATGGAATGAAAATGAATGTACAGGAATTGGGAGGGAAACTACTCAGAGACAGAAGACTGGAAATATGGGATTTATAGAGGAAAAGAAAAAATAATAATGTAGGTAGGTAAATACATGCTAAGTAACCAGATGGGGAAGAAAAAAATCAGTGGAAATAAGAAGGTAAAAGCGGCAGTTAATGTCATTGTTCTAGTGCTTAGTAAGAGGTCTGGTAACAAAACAGCATATAAAAGTTAAACATTATCTTTGTTATGGTACCTTTTTGTGTGGGATGAGGGGGTCTTGGGAAACCGGATTGGGAGCTAGGCATAGGCATCTAGTGAACCTACAATATGTATGGAGAAGAGGATAATCTGCTTTATTATTATTTTAAACAGAAGCAAAGAAAACATTTAAAACTACTGTCTACACCAGTTCCTAATAACTTAGTATCTGTTTGTACCTCTTAAAAAATATGTAAGTATATCTGAGACCCATAATTGAATTACTTATTATGATTACTTCTTAACATTTTATGTATATTCCAGCAAACTATCATCTACTCAACATTTAAAAAATTCAAACCCAACCCTAAAATACCCTATATGGCTTCTTTCTATAGTCTCATATGCAATTTTCTTTTTAATAGTGTTCCCATTTTACAAAAGACTTTACATGAACTAAAAGTGAATCTAAATGAGTGCTACACGCTAAAAAATAGAACAGAACATACCCCTCGTATTGACAAATGCAATTATCTTCCACGTTTAAATTAGTCCTATTCCTTACTCTCAAAAGCAATACTTAAAAACAGCAACATTAAATATAACTTCAAGTCGACAAGTATCAATTTATTTATAATAAATAGTAAGCAAAATAGTTTTCATTATGATTTTCTCACATAATATTTTCTTAAATGCTTGAAGCACACTTTGTATTTCAATTATTTCACTTCTCTACAGAGAAGTGCAGCTTTCCCACCTTTGCTTAGTTATAGAACTGCACAGCATGCTCAATACAGCAAACTGAAAAATAATTGTGGATAAAAAGACTATTACTCCAGACATGCTTTGGTACTAAGACACAAATATGGTTTTGAGAGGAATAAGAAAGGCATAAATATTTTCCTAGTAAGTATTTTTTTCCATGAACCTGAAAGATGCAAGAGACAATATTATATTATTTATTATGGAATATATTATATATGGGATGGTATTATATATGTGTATATAATATTTCTTCTATAGTGCATCCTAGAGTATAAAAAATATAATTTACAGATCAAATGTAAGGACAAAATTGAAATTTTGCATAATTGTGAGGATATGGTCTTTGTTGCTCCAAACAAAATCCATTGGAAAGCTTTTGTAGAGTTTTGCAGCTAAAGGGCCCCAACTGTACTGAGCATGCTTTATCCCAGTGCTGCAGGAATTAAACGGTTCTTTCCCAGCAATTCTTTCTCCTCACTCCTGCCAACAATTCCCATACTAAATACTGAAATAAGAACAGAATGCTCTCAGTGCTTCCCTCCCTGATATCCAGGCAGATACACAAGAAGCAACAGAAATGTACTGAAAGCAGTAGGGAACATCAGCTTGATAGGGAGACAGGGGAAGCAGAGGCTACACACAAAAAACGTGGTTTGCAACAGGGAAGGCTGGTAACAGGGAACATCAGTGCAGCTTTTGAAATGACTGGACAAGAGGAGGAGGAAACAGGAAGGGACAGACAGAGCCAGGGGGTTGGGGATCACTGAGAGAGAAAGAGCTTGTAATTAAAGAAATAATCAGGGTGGCATGAAACTGAGTTTAGAAGAATGTCAAGTTAGGAAACAAGAAGCACAATGTAATGTAGAGCAAGGAAAAGAGTGAGATTAGCCATTGACAAAAAAATAAGAGGAACAGGGACAGAGACATGGGGATACATAGTAAGGGGGACACAGAGAAAAGGGAGTTTATGGCAAAAGGAAATCCTCCTTCCAATATTGGAAGTGAACACAAAGAGTCCTGACACTTGGCATGACTTGTCTGCTATTAACTGTTTCTTGAACTATTTCTGAAGCCTGTCACTCTTTAATGGTTGATCTACAATGACAATAAGCTCCTACAGTTACATTCATGTTGTAGGATTACATATTGTGGTAGATCTAAAAGTTCTGAATTGTTGTAAGACTCTTAAGTTGAATATATTAAACTAGGATAACTCTATTTCTTGCTTCTTTCCTTTTTCTTAAAACCCCTCTGTTTTAGTTATATGTTAAGACTGCAAAGTAGAAATGGGAAATGTCAGAATTAAGGTTGCCTTTGCAATATGATTCAATATCACAATTAGAATATATCATGGTCCATTCTTGAATTAAACAATCATCTGTGGATTTTAGTTTTGTTTTTAAGGTATACCTCCTTGGATGGATAAATCAAGGAAAAATCATCCTTTCTGACAATGTCTCCTGTAAATCCTTGATTTCATTTATTGCAAAAATGGAAATACATGAAATGAGCAATAGTAGACACAGGATAGCTGGGAAAGAATGCATAATCATTGTTCAAAAGCTGAAGTGCTGTTCCTATGTAGTTTGGAATAAGTCCTTTAGAATACATACTTTCAAAATTGTGTTGCTCATGTTATAAATATCTAGTTAATATCTCAGCCTATAAGCAAAACTGAAGTCAACAGAACAGTGCTTTGACTACACTGAATACATCTGCCAAAAATGCAAATTATCCTGAAAAATTAGAGCCTTCATACTTGAAAGTTAAGCAATATGTCATCTGAATCTGTCTGTGACTCTGTTTCCCAGCTATCAAATTGGAATACTCCAAACTTCACTTCCTTGCAGGAATTCTCTGAAGATGAAGTAGTTAATATTTGCAGTGAGGACAAGTACTGCCTGACTGGTGCAGCAGCATGGCCTCCCAAGAAATTAGAAGTCTGTCTTAGCACCAAACAAAATAATGAAATGTCTGGATTATAACAAAATGACATAATGACTGAATTCTTACCAAATTATTATGTCAAATGGTGCTTTCAATAAGGTATAAATTTTATGGGAAGGAAGGCAAGATTCTGCAATAACAAACCTCTTAACATGTGCCCACTTCCCAGGCAACGTTTAATCTGGCATATTCCAACTTCTGTGTTACGGACTTTGCAGACAGCTTGTCTTTGTTTCTATACATGTGTTTGTCTTTCACAGGAACTTACTGCCTCTTTAGTATTTGTTTGTATGCTCAATCCATTAAAAGCTTCCTGACTTTTCTGTTCAGTTGTTTCAGCCTCCTTTTGGCACACCAGTAACAACTCCTTAGAAGTTAGAAAATGTGATTAAATAACACACAGAAGATGTCAAATGATACCGCTAGGATGATTGACTTCGAAATGCAAAATAAAGGCAATTGAGAGTGATTACTGGAGCTAATCATTTTAGGCTTGCCTGTGAAAAATGCACCTTCATTTACAATTGAAAACAATTTCTATTTTTATTGTTTACTATTCGTGTAGGCATATTTAGCCTGTTGACAAGAATAGACATTATAATATAAATACTATCTTCAAAATTTGTTTTTTACTAATACCTTGATGTTTGCAATATATATACATTTAGATTCACGGGGGAAGTAATATGGCTCCCTTTAGTATTTCATGTATAAATTTACTCAGCAGATTTGTTTTATTAAAATGTAAATAATGAGATGTGGTAAATGAAAAATCCAAGATGGGAATAAACAGCTTATTTATTGTTAATGCTCAGGGTAGTCTATTGAAACACACCTTTCAGTAACTGCCACTGACTATTAGCTATGAAATTCTCATCATGCCTTCAATGTTACCCATTAGGTTTAGCCATTTGTACAGTTACAAGCTCAAGATGTTTCAAATATACCTTTAAAAACACTGTTAACTCAAGTAAAACTACACATATTCACAAAAACTGCATTCAGCCTGTCTGAGATTCAACCCAATATTGCTTCAAATTAATTACTCTTCTTTAATTGCTCTGTATAAACAGAAATGACCTATTAATTTAAAGAAAATCTATCAGCACACAATGTATTCTCTCTTATAAACAAGCAAGATGAACTTGACCTTGTTTGAACTTGTTTTGATGTGGCCCAGATGGTAGGCTACATGCTTGAATAGCAGTCTAAAGCTGAGGAAAAACTCATATAGCAAGATCTAGATTTATAGCCTTTTGCAAATTCATACCTTGTATTGTCCTTTCAGCATCTGTTCTGCCCCCGCTGCGGTCAGCTTCTATCTCTGGGGTCAGAGAGTCTAGAAACATAGAAAGGTAAGACTGACATATATTTCATTTGATTCTTATAGCCCTTTTTACAACCTGTTACTCCAATGCTGAATTACAATACAATCAACCTTTGTCAGTTTTTTTAATGCTGAACAATGACTGGAGGCCAGGACAATTTTTTGTTAGACTAGGAAGATTAATGAGCAATAGATTTTTCAAGCATAAAGGGGGGAGAAAAAGAGGAAGAAAAAAAATTGACTTCTCAAGCTAATAATATAAAATTGTCCTAGTTCGAACATTCTCTCCAGTGAGTTTATTTGCACATACTATATAAAGTAACATAGCAATAAAGAGAGAGCTATCACTTGAATGAAGGAAAGAAAAGAGACTTTCTTTTTTTCCCCCTCCTATCATGTTATAAATTTCAGTATAACAAGGTTCTTTTGGTACTTAAATTGAAAGTTAATGATACAGAGGCAAAAACTGGCTTCTTACCATTTAGGACCCTGAGACTATCTGTTGAAGTTGCCTGTTTCAGTGTTTGTTCTGCTTGCTCTCGTCGTTTAGTCTCAAATTCAAGTGCTTCCTGTAATTTCCTCTTTGCCTTCTTTTCCTTCTTTAGTCTTTTCTGAATTATTGCTAGGAAAAGAAAATAACATCGGTGTACTCAGATTTGGATCTGAAACTTGGCTGCACAATTACCTACTAAGAGTCTTGAGAAATGCTACAACTACAATCGTTCATATAAACTGATTAATTACACAATACCAATTTAAATTACTTGATATTTGCTGGAATCACCCCGGGATATTCTAAGAACTACTGTTCTATATGATGATATTGAAAACTGTAAGTGATATCAAGCAATAGCTCATTTTTTTTTATAAACAGTTGAGAATCTATGAATGCTAAAATCAGAAAACCTTGGTACCAGCAATGAAATGTCCTTTTTGAATCATCTGGCATAGATAAGCCTCTGCCTCTGAAGGTGAGGTGTTTTTTTGGAATTGCGTCCACCATTTCTATCTGCCATAGCACACAGTTAATATACACACAGTCATGGAGTCCTTGCCTGCCTACAGCTTCTCTCACATAAGAGGGGGATCTGTCTGCCTTGGGTGCCTGGGCAGCCCCGACCCTGCTGTGATCCTCATTTTTTGGGGAAAAGCCCTGAGAGTTTTAATTCCCCTCCAAGCTCTGCTTCCTGTATGCCATCTGACCTCTTATTGTCCTTTCCCTATATTTATTTCTTTTCCACATTTCCCTTTTATCTTTGGCTTTTCTCTTTCTTGCTTTCTATCAGCTACTGTCCCATCAGCTAATTAACCTTGAAGAACTCACATCAAATCCTTTATGGTGCTGGATCCCCAGTCAAGTAAATATTACTATACTTTGTCAAATGTGAAGGAAAATATTAGGAAAGGAATTAGTATTTTAAAATTAAGCATATAAAGCCCTAATTTAGAAAAAATGTTTTCCTTGTATCTCTTCTGTTCAAACTGTGTAAGGAAAAGGATTGTAAGTTCAGGATGAAACTTCACAATTTTCTTCTCTATGTTACCAATGACTTACAAGCACAAAAGTAAAATTTGAAGGATCCCTAACCAAAGGAAGGTATCACAGGTTATGTTCCTGATGAAAAAGGAAAATGGGAACCAATTTTTCTACCCCATAAAAAACAAAGTTAGCCTCTGAAGGAATTATGTGAAGTCGTACAGCACAGCATTATCTCCCCCACCACACCCCAATCCTTCTCACATAGTACATTCAGGGGTTTCATGGATGTGCTTGTAAAAAGCTTATTTGTCCTAAGATCTTCCTGAAGAGTCTGTTATTTTGACACTAACTAAAAAATCAGCTACTAAACTATTCACTAAAGAATTCATTACCTATATTAAAAAAAATTATCCCTGCCAAACCCAGATACTAGGTGATGCTAGGTTTGCATGCCAAGATTTATCTAGCCCTCTATCTCACTCCAAAGTAACCTCTGGAACATGCCTAGGGATGAATGCTGAAAAAGATAAAAATATACTTCCACCAGTTCATAGTCCCCATGTACAGTAGACTGTGACTGTGGTATATTTCACAAAATGCAAATAATGGAACTTTTAAAGGGAACTGTCTTATTACTATTTAATTTATATGCTAAGAAGAACCACCTTTTAGTTGATCTTGGATATTTTGTGTTGCTATACAGAACTGTTCAGGCACAAAATTAACATAAGCACATATCCTGTAGTCAGAATAACTACATAATTTACATACAAGACTTTGGAATTTTAGTTCTTTCTCATTTTGTACTACACCAACTACTTCACAGGCTAATTACCTTATACCATCAAAGAACATCTAGCATCTATACAAAGACTAAACTAAATACATTTTGAATCATTGCATGGTTTTAATGTTTTCATTATAAGTACTTTGAAAGTGATTGCAATAAATGAGAAGGAAACATATGTTGCTTTCTGAATTAAAATGTCATCATGGCTGACACATTGTAAATGTGACTACAGCAGTCAGAGCCAGAATTAGCAAGCCCTTACTGTGTAGCTGCTCACAGAAGAGATATTATCCTACTTTCACCAGTTGATGAGACACATCCTAAAGCCTTAGGAATCACTAATTGGAATATTTACAAAGAAGGAAGGAAACAGTACAGTAAATACGCAGCTCTATAGAATATACAGTAGCAGCAGTGAATTTAATGTTCCAAAAAAAGGCAAAAATATTCAGATGCAGCTACTAAAGAAAATTATATTTGACTTGTGTTAACATGATGAGCAAAAGATAGACAGATGTTGCCTAATGCTGCAAATCCCATTCACCTAAGGAGTTTTGACCTGTATGCGAAACAGTGGCTTGTGTTTCTGTACTGTAGCTTTTAAGTGTATTTCAGTATTTTCATATGGTATATCTTTACTTCAGGGATATGGTACACTTCTCCCATCTTGTTCATGCTTAAGACATGTGAAACTTTCTTTAAGATAAACTTGCTATCTAGAAAACTAATAATAGGTAAAGGCTCCTATGCATTTTTCTACCTTTAATTGAAGAATAAATTCTCACAATAATTACAATCTGGCCTTATTTTTTTCTCTCTTACATCGATTTGTTCCTTTCAAAGAATAATCCACCACTTTTCTTTCTTTAGAACAAAAGTATCTACTGGTAGAGATAGTTATCCTCATTATAATTGCTTTGCTGCATATCACCAATAACTGTTCAAATCTATTCCTCTTTGGTCTGACTCTTCCCAGTGCAATATCATCATTAGAGGGATACATATCCAAAAGCAGGTAATGCATCATGCTGAAAATAATATTGTCAATTATTTCAGTACCCTGAACAAAATAAGGGACTATCCCATACTCTTTTCTGACAACTCTGAGTGAAATTTATTTTGCTTAATTTTAGCTGATCAAAACATATGTGTCTAGTATAGTCGAGTCAATTATATTCCCTCAGGAGTTAAAGGGAAGAGAAACAAGTCTTCACAATGCAATTGATGACACCTACCTATGTGAGAACAGGATATACAAATCTCTTTCTTTATTGACCAGAAAGGGAACTTCTATTCATGTAAATAGAATTTTTTAGATGGCAAAACTCAAGTAAGGTCAGATGGTTCCCCCACAACCTTTTGTACTGTGCATATGATTGCATAACTCTAAAAAAGAATATATATTTGAGCAGTTGTGAGAAGGATTCAAAGAATAAACAAGCTCTTTTACCAAACTACTTTAGAAGTGTAAGTAGTACAATTGTACTGAGCAGAATGGACCAGCTGTGCACAAAGGGATGATGCACTGCACAGCTGTAATAATCGTTAATAGCTATTGTCTTAAAAAATGTATTCTCAAAAGTTAAAGAAGGATAATTAATGATGTGATAGGCCTACCTTTGAATGGGTCAAGGCAGTAAACAGGATTACATTTTGTACTTACTGCTAGTGTGTTAGTTAAAGGTATAATGACATTGGCTGTGAAACCAATTGTTCTTAGGATTCTCTATTTAGGTGGTTCCCAGAAAATTAAACTGGATAAGAAGAGAGCTGTAACTCTAGCCCTGCTAAAATACACATCTGACTTGCTATGGTCTGAGTTAAACAGCGAGTCCCAGAGGTTAGCTGTCCCTTGCAAAGTAATTAGACACTATTAAAGGGTGAGGTATACACAGATAGAAAAATGGATGCACAAAGAAAGATGGGAACATGCTCATAATGCAAACAGTTAATGTAAATCACTGTAAACAGTCTTGCCTTTACTATCAATGAAATTATTTAAAAATCTTTAACATGCTTTACAGTGTTCACGTTAGAAATGCTACTAATGCTCCTGCTTCATCAAGAAGAATCTTAACTGTTCCTTCTACAAATATGCATTTTATCTACTATGCACTATAAAGGGCTTATATACTACTATCATCCTCATATTTATTACTTATGCCTAAATATGCAATATAAGAACACAGACGAGAGTTCCTAAAAACTTGCAGATTCTTAAGTTGTATTAAGAAGCTATCCCCTATCATAATGATCACAACTTGTAAAATTCTGTAACAGCACCTATGGTATTTATAATTGTTTTTTTATTACTGATGTAACAAGTAATATTCAAGAAAAACATTGAGCAAAAGAAGGTCCTTGCTCCAAGTCTCATGAAGACCCTACAGAAAATCAGGTAGGTTATAAAACTTCTTGCATTGCAGTCAGCTGAGACACAACATGATGTAAGGGGGGTAGCATTTTGATCAAACACAAGTGTTTGATAAAAAATTATTTTTCCTAAGGAAATAAATAGCAAACTGTTTACGTCTGCTTAATTAAAATACCTCTGTTCTTCTGCTCCACAGCCAACTGTTTTTCAAGTGTTTCCCTCAGTTCTCGTTCCCTGAAGAGCTCCATCTTCAGCTCTGTCTTTTCCAGTTGGACCTGTTTCTCTTGAGCTCTGGCATTGTCTATAGCAACCTTTAGTAGACCCTGTTCAAAGATAAAGTTGGATAATGTTTGAAACAATGTTAGAGACAGCTGACATAATAACTAGCTACTGTTTTTTTCCCCTGATAGTCATATGAGATTCCAGAAATAAAATTATTATGTCACAGGATCAAAGCCTCCCAATTATCAACAGCAATTTTTAACTTGAATTAATTTTAACAGATGGACAAAAATCTGTAAAAAGCCACAAGTCAAGTTTTCCCAGAAAACGTAAACTCACATTTGACTGTGATATAATTAATGTGAAAAACATATAGGGATAGGTCTATTCCTTTCAAGAAAATTGAAAAAAATTGGCAGTCTCACAATCACATCATATACAGAATTTAATCTCTAGTCCAACTCAAGCCAACGAAAATTAGCCAAGGTTAGAAAGGTTCTTTTAAAGTCTTACCATTTTGCTCCTCATAATTTTTAATTATTATTAGTTTCAAATATTTTCATATTTCATAGAGTTTCCAAGAATGATAGGTAATTGGGATGCTAAGCAAAGGAGAGTCACAGAGCATGAAAATATCTCTGTTTAAAAAGTCCATTACCTGATCTTGGATAATTATCTCACAGCAGAGAACAAAACACAATCATCTCTCAATTTCTTGACCTGAGAAAAATTCTGCCTTTTTTCCTGTTGTTATTGTATCAGGAAATATTAATTCAGACTATTCTAAAGTTCTCTTGTGAATTTCAACTTCACACTCCCTTCTTCTTTTTCAAGGAAGTAGGATGATCCTGGCAGAGCTAACAGTGTAACAATAACAATAATAACAATAATAATAACTAGATAGTTTGGACACTGAGATAGGGCATGGAAATGGAAGGAGAAATGAAATTGAAATAAATGAACATGGAAACGTCCTTTTAGATTTTCCAGAAGCCTGGCCACCAGCCTCTTAGGTCTACACATGAATCTCTCCAATTGAAGCTATCATAATAGAGCAGATAATTAAGCATGGATATGCATATATGAACCTCCAAGGATACAAAACTAACTCTCCTTTATCCTAGGCAAGACTCTTGATAACTTAACCATAGAGATAATTTGACCCAACAGAGATTTAATTACTGATATAAAGCAAAACAATGCCAGCAAGAGAGACTGGAGAGCACTCCCCAATGGCTCTGGTAGGGAAGCATTAAGCTAACAGATACAAGGTTCACACTCAAGACTTGTAGTGCTACAGACATGAAACCATGACTCCCCCACTCTAAAATAAGCTTTCTCATCCCTCAGGCACACTTCCTAAATTGGATTCTGGGCTGCATAGTTTTTCACTTTTTTTTTTTAATATATCTCCAAAAAAAAGAATGGAAAAAGAAGTCATACTTGAGAAACAGAAAAAGTATTTTTCATGAGTGTTAGTCTGCACTTTTATCCCGCTAGTCTTCCCAGTATCAATGACTACTTTAAAATTTGTGTCCTTCAAACTCCTCTTTCAGTTCTGTTTTCAGAGCCTGTTATTTTCAGTATTCCTCATCCTCCTTCTTAAATAAATTGATGCCTCAGGTGTTGTCTTATTCAGAGCTTAATGCTTTGCAGCTCTATTACACTTGAATCTAATAAAGTCCACAGAAGCTAAAAGATCTCAACACCTTCTGATTGCAAGGCACAGATGGTCACCAAAATGATATACGCTACATAAGTATAGAACCATGTTTGGAAATATGGTAACAATGGTAACACAATAGATGTTCTTACAACTATGTTTAAAGTTTTAGCAGTTTTCTTTCAAAGAGCCAACTGCTTTTGTAAAATGGCTAAATAACAAAGGTATTTTGTGTTAAATGTTAAACCTGAATGACTACTAAAGTAAAAAAGAAAGCTAAATATAACACTCTACATACATATGCAAAGCAAAATACAATCTATAATATTTTAAAGTCTTTACAATCTATTTTGTAGAAGCTAATTTGAATTCTGTTCCTTTCCCCTGCCATATTCTTCTACATTGATGCATTTGAAATACTAAGAAATTGAAGTAGAAGTTGTTTATCAGTACCTGCTTCTGGTTTATGCTCTAGAATGTTTTAATCTCCTCCTATTAATCACTTACTGGAACATGTGAGTCATCCAAATCATTAATAAATCAGATCAAGTAAAATTACACGAAAGGTATTTGTTGATGAAAAGTGTATTGTCTAGAGTTTAAAGCTGCAAACACCCTCCCCCCAAATTCTTACAATCCATCGTGTTTAACAATAAAATCAAGCTCCTCAAGCAACTGCCATCTTTACTCAATTCAACTACATTCATGTATATGTTTCTTCTTCATCAGGAACAAACAATTAGCAACAAATGAAAGAGATCATTACATCAAGTGCCCTTTTAGATAACCCCAATTAAAACTTTAGTTTAGCTGTATTTTAATTCTAAGATACCAAATTCCAATTTTCTGCTCTGATTGCTCTTGTTGACTTATCTTTGAAAGATGTACTCTCAGTGCAAAGCGCAGAGATTATTTAGCAAGATGCCAATGTTGGCATCACTTAATGTGTTGATTGGTTGTATTATCAGTAGCAGTTTAAAATAAATTACTATTAAACTATTATTGTCCTTGGCTGACAAAACACAATATTTTGGTGTTCTTTAAATATGAAACAATCATTATGAATAAACATGGAGGAGAACACTAGAGTGTAACACTGATGTGTGTAATTTTATATTAAGAATTGCTGCAAAGTACGAAGCTGCTAAAAGCATATTACATTTTCTATTGAATTTCTGCACCATACTTCCTCTCCCAGCCTTTCCTTTTTTTATACTTGCTAACATAGCTAATGGTAATACATTACCTATTGCTGGTGATTATGTCTGAAAAATATTAGCTTTTTGGAGTCAAGATCCACTAGGGACTACTTATAAGCTACACAAAATTAAGTTTCATTTTTAGAAGTTAAATCAGTGCACATCAGTAGGCATGCAATGTGAAAAAAAAACTGCACTAGAGCCAAACTGATGCATATCAAAAGTGCTGTTGCTGCCAATGACAGCTCTAATGCAAAAATACTGAAACATTCAGTATCTTCCTTTATTCAATGCAGAAGGGGCTGAGAAAAACTAAAAGGTATAGCTAAAAAATTATCAGTGCCCCTTGGAACAGGAATAGCAATTTCAGAGTTGCATGAAACTCTATTAATTATTCCAGTGGATCATCTGGAAAAGATTACACAAAATACAGTATGTCCAACTTGTATGTGCTATGGCTAATCCTCTAACCTGATATTAAATCAATATGCTGCCAATGACAATGGAAAATGCAGTGCAACACAGGACATTAGCAAAACCGAAATATTTCCCTTTAGGGAAGGTCAGATGTTATGGAGGTTGGATAATGATAATTGTAGCGAACATGCTCAGGTTCCAGATTTGGTTTTAATACAGAATGACTCTATCTGGAGCCAGGCTTTAAGCACAGCATGCCATTCTTCTCCTCAGTGTCACTCTTGACAATTTTTATTTAATGTAATGTCAAAAATAGACATTTTTCCCCCCCTGGAGATTCATAAGTCATTCTGATTTGGTTTGTTTACTTTACTGTACTTGTTTTAGTAATTTCCACTGATAAATTCTTTAGAAATGTCCCAAATATAAAGTTAAGTTGATATATGACTTTCTTCCCATTCTTTCACGTATCCAAAAAAATCATCATGTTAAAGCAGTCTAATGATCCTACAGAAATTAAATATATATCAAACCTCAGTCTTAAAACCAGTATTACCTATCATTATTTTTAAACTATGCAAATAATGTGTTGCCTACTTTGAAAGGGGTGAAGGGGAAGGTATATTGAAGCTCCTTCTCTTTCTCACTGCAACTAGGTGTACGTTCCACCTAACTGAATTTTGTTAGCTACAAATTTATATGTGAGATCAAAATGACCTTACTAATGACTCTGACAGTGTATCCAGAAGATCATATCTTGTTTCCAACAAGTGCCCACACTGAGTGAAAAAAGAAAACTAGAAGAACAGGCATGCACACAGTGAAGCTTTCCTAGTCACACCTCCTAGCTTCCAGAGGGTTGTAGCTCAGAGGCTACTCTTTGCAACATTAGCTATTCATGGTAAAAACACTTTCAAATACCATTGCTTCTCTTTTAGTCAGGAAAATATATATAATTTGTATGCTCTCATCATTAAAACTATCGAGTGAAAGGCTTTGCAAAAAATATAAATGCATACTTTTTTTAATTAACTCCACAGGTTAATTTTTGAATATCCGCTATTTGCAACTGACTGGTGTGAGAGACTGAAATGGTTTGTAGCTTAAACCATCAGCAGGATGCTTTGCTAAGAATGGGCAGAGTGGTTGCCCAGGTGCTGAGAGCACGCACACCCGACACCTCAGGCTACAAGCTGGGTGTTAAACAAGATGAGGAAAGAGGCAAACCCTGTGAAGCAGGACAAAAAAAATCCTTCATTCTGATATGAAACACCAACAACTTGGCTTTAAGCTACATACCAGTGTATACTTCAAATAACATTTGAATCTGGTTCTACTGTACATACAACAGACATTGTCACTACCAAATAGGAAATCTGTATAAAATTTGGTAATACTCTTTGAAGTCTATTCTTTGAAGACAGTACTGTAAGTGAAATGAGCTTATTTATAAAAGAAGTGCTTTTTGTAAATGCTTTTATGGGAGACACATTTCAAATAGCTTTACATATCATTTCCACCTTGGCACTCCAGCAATTTAAAATAACTATTTATTAAAGAATTGTTTCTCTGTTTAGTAAATGAGATAAAGTTAAACAGTAAGATACATTTCATTAGCCTGTAATAAAAAGAGCATTGAAGACAAATGTTGTTAAACACATCAATGTAATTTACATTGAATTTTCTGCTGTGGTTTAATATACAATCTGTATTTTTATGTGCTGTATCTGACAGCTTCTAAATTCATTTGTTTGCCTTTGTTCCTTTAAAACCTAAATTACTAGAAAGTTTCAGTAAATGAGTTGATCCAAATAATCTTATGAACTGATTAAGCTAGAATGGTTTTATTAATTCAGACAAATCTGCAACTGGCTCCTCTCCATCCCTTTAAGCTGATCTACAAAAAGGCCTACCTGGATGTTAGTCAGAAGGGTCTCTATGGAGGACAATCCATCAGGGAATAAAAAAGGAGATGGAAAACCTGGAGGTAGTGGTTGCCCATGCCCAGTTAGAGAAAGTTTGTCAAGGCTGTCTCTTGCGGTTGGTGTGGAGAGCGGGGTCTCATCTGTATGTGATTGAAACAAAAATATAGAACAAGTTACGCTTGTCTGTTTTTATTAGACCTCAGTAATGGCTTCCCTAGTGGTTTCCAGAACATTTATTGCAAATTGGTTCCTGCTATCAGGAGAAAATGCTTTCTGCTGAATTTTCTTTAATGAAAAAGCTGTGGAGATACAACAAGATAACATTAATGAGTAACTTTATAAGCCTTTTAAATGCAGTCTCTAATGAGACTGAGTTTACAGTGCCATAGAATCTTTTTAAAACAAATATTATCTCACATATACTTGTGATAATATATTCAGGCTGACTTTATGGGCACCTTCCCAATTATCTCATTTTAGTTTGTGTTCTATTTGGATTGACAATAGAAGATTTTCTAGCATGACATATATTTTGTATATGAGAAGTCTTTGAATACGAGGCTTCCCACACAATTAACCCTTCCCACTCTTAATGGTTTCACTTACAGCTCAGAAGACTTTGCAACACCAAGAAAAAATGCAGCTCCTCAATACATTTTTCATTAAGAAAGTACACCTGATTCCCACAATTAAAACATGTCTGAACAATACATGAAATTAACAGTGTGGTAACAATCACTGGCCTAATTTTTTTAAGCACGGACATCTTCTAATAATTACTGCTAAACTCCTTAGTAGGATTTTTGTCACAATCAGATCTGATCAGTTCTGACATCACAACAGAAAAAAGCTCCCACAGTTTGAAGACTTCTAAGATTAAAGTTTCACAGATAATCTGTGAATGGATTAAGAAATGGAAAAAAGAAAAAAAAAAGATAGAAAAACCTCATGATTAATAGAAACTTCAATACCCTGGTTGGTGGGGTTTTGGTGGATTTTTTTGTTTTCCATGGGGTTTTTTGTTTGGTTGGGTTGGGTTTTTCTTACTTTCTGAAATATTTTTAGACTACCGTTGACAGGATACAGAAATTTAGGTCAATTTCTTTGCACTAGATGTTAACCTGAATTCGTCAAAAGGAAAACTACCTATACATATATAGAGATACATATATGCATACATACCCTTCTTACCAAGGGCTCAGTCATTAATTGACACATTGATGTATCTCAGTACAATACAAGGACATCAGAATGTACTCTAGGTATTATGCAGATCTTTGCACAGCTATTTGACTACAAAGGAGTTTGTCAGACTTGTTTTTTCCCATTTGGGCTTTGATCATTGTTAAGTATATATGTTTTGGGGTAGTTTATTTTCTTTTTATTTATTTATTTAATTATAGTTTCAGTAGTAGTTGTATTTCCCTATTTATTCTGTCTTGTACATTAGAATTGTATATGAAAGTTGATGCTAGTTGCCTAAAAAGAGCTTTCCCTTGGACTGAGTGCACTATTTTCCTAAGTGGACAGTCTAAGCCCATGAAAATTGAAATCTTCAGTAACAAAGGGTTAGGCTTTGATGACCTCAGGACGAGAAAACCATAACTTGAGGTCCCAGTTTATTCCATCAGTCCCCATCACCATTACTCCAGAAGGAAGCAACCTCTATCAGCCACGCTCAGGTGCAGATTTCTTGCCCCATCTCTCATCAGCTCTGTCATGCTGGTCAGTATTTACAGTGCTGAAGTAAAAGCCTCTCTCACTATGTCCTTCTAGAGAAATACCAAAACAGGAATTTGGATATCTGCTTCTGGGCTGGTCCCACTGAACTCTTTCTATAGTCAGTGGGAAGAAGCAGACACTATCAGTTTAAGATTCAGAAATCTTCCAAACTCTCACAGGCACCTGCTGCAAGAAGAGGTAAATCTTTCTCTACAAGAGTCTTTTCACGGTAAGAGAGACCTAAGATGACAACCTCAGATGGAAAGATCTGCTTTTGGTGAGATCACTCCTAACATGGATGCTGTTCTTCCTACTTCACCATGGTTCAGGCTGAGAGTAGTCTACACCAGGAGTAAGACTCTGTTCCATATCCCCCATTTGTCACAACTCATGCCAAAATGACTCCCATAAAGTCATTGTTTAAAGGCTTTCCAGGTAAAGGTAAGTTTACTGAAAGGAGCTGAGGTTGACCAAGGAAAGCTTCAGTCCATTCAGAATCATAAAGGATTTTTTCAGCTATATCTAAATTTTCCAGTCATGTTGCAAAGTGTCTGGAAAAATACTGGCTCTAGATTACTGAACCATTTCCTATCTACCTTACTAAGATTCGAAGCAGGCTCTGAAAATGTACTTTGTGGATGTATCTGCTGTCCTTGTGCTACCCTACAGCAGCATGGATAGCTCTGTAGCAATTTTGTAGTAACATACTAAAATTTGGCCGTAAATATGATTTGCTTCTTTCTGACTTTTAAAATATTACAGAAATATTCACCACTTCATTAGAAATAATAAATTAGGTATTCCTGGGTATTGAAAACTAGCTTAGTTCAACTTCTCAAATCCTATTCTAGTGTGAAAAATCATTACCAAATGTTTTTTCCAAACTGCTGTTAGAATTGTTAGGTTTTCATTAATCAAAAGAAGAAAGCCAAAACTTAAACAAAGCTGAGTAGATAACAGATTGATAAACACTACACAATATTATTGCATAGCTGAAATTTTTTTTTCCTCTGCTGAAAATATGGCTTTCCCAAATGATTTCTACCCAAAATTAAAAAAAAAAAAAAGGAGAGAAAATAAAAAATTGAAAAGTCTCTTTTGTGTTACATCACTAAGTTTTTTTGGCTAAAGATTTCTTTATAACAGTGGTTCCAGTGAAGGTATTGCTCTTGCATGGTATAGCAAGAAAGAGTCAAATCACTAGTATGCATAGTGAAGTTGATTCATATAAATGAGAAAGAAAACTGGAAATATGTCATTTTCCTCTAGGTTTGGCAGCAAAATGGACCAAGGACCTCTCATACTTTGTAAGACTACATGGAATCTTACTGATATTTTAGGTCTTAAACGATCAAAATATTTTAATATTTTTATATACTAGACAAAACTGACCCACTTCAAAATTCCATAAGTCTTAATTAACTAAAAAACTGCTCTTCCATATCTATATCTTCCACTTGTTGAGATATAGAAAGCTCCAACACAGGCCTTGTCATAGAATTTAAGCAAGGGATCAATTTTTTTTACTGTATTACTACTTTACAATTTATTTAATTCTAAGCTTGCTGTACTTCGTGCATGCTCAAAATGTGGAGTTTGCAAAGATTTTTTTAACAATGTGTGGTATGGTTTCGCAATTGGCAAAGTAAATCAAAAAGGGTTAGAATGATATGAATTCAAAATAACATCCAAACTCTTATGTTACAATAAATAACAGAAACAAATTTACACTGAAGAGTAAGACTAGAGAGATGAACTTATTGTGAACTTATTTTAATGAAAGGTCAACTCAGAAAATAAAGTCAGACTAATGTGACTTTGTTTTCTTGATGTCCCATGTGAAATAAACTTTGAGTGTGAGTATGTTTGAAACAGAGCAAATGTACATATTATACACAGGAAGCATGGATATTTGTGGATGTGAGATAAGCGATGATTGAGGGAATCTTGAAAAAATGCATATTAAAGAAAAACCACATTGTAAACACAGCCAATTAAAACATAACCACATATCTTAGTAGCAAAATAATATGACCTCTTGCCTTTAAAACTTTTAAAAATATTTCATTCCTGCACAAATCCTCTTTTCTCAATAGGATGAGATATTTTCGTTTCCATTAGCCTAACATCTTTTAAACTGCTGCAGAGAAACTACTAATGTTCCTCTTAACCTATTAGCAGAGCAATGCTGCAAAACGATGAGCCCTTGCTGGGAAACAGAGATTTGGTATTTTCAGCCTAAACACATCAAAGGAAGTGTTGGAAGACAAGTCAGGGCAAAAGGGGAAATAGGGTCAGCCTACAACTCCATTGTCAGAGTGGGGAGCACAATAATGAAGAGAAAGGGGGGAAAAAAGAAAGAACAAGGCAGAACAAAGAAGTGTTCAGGCCTGCCTTGGCTTGTGCTGGGAACTGAGATGTTATAAATTAACAAATAAACAAGGATAGGACAAGCTGTTACCCAAATCTCTACAGTGTCTGGGCAGAGATGAATATGTGTCCTGACATATGAACTAAATCACCATAATAGGCAAGCCTGAATGCAACACGTACCTTTAAAATATTTGTAAATGCTACAACCACTACATCCATTGTTCCTCAATTTCCAAAATTCACCTGGTTTTGTTCAAACCAGATTTTATCTGTAAACAGCACCTGGTTTGGGCCAAATGCAACAAACATATTTCACTGTGTTTGGTTTGTTGCCATTCTATTTTATTCTTTCACCAGATAACATGGAACCAGACATCCTGGAAGCTGTGACAGCTATTTAAACAATAATAGATTAATAGAGGCAGCTATTCTCTTGTCTTTATTCCTAAAAGCAAGTAGGATAAGTTCAGACTGGCCACCAATCAAACTGGAGAATATTGATATTGTCAGGATTTGAAAGCAAGTCGTAATAGCTGACTCAAAAAAAAAAAAAAACAACCTACCAAAAACAAACCCTATACAGATTACTGCCATTCTGTAATCATTTAATGTTGTTTTTTGTAATGCATCTTGATGCTTTTCTGTTCTCTGCAAAATATTTCACATGTATTTGTTCCTAACACAGGTTCACTCTTATCATTTGAATGATGAAAGAGGATTCTGTTTCCACTTTTTACTACCATAAATCTGGTGTATACATTTTTTTCTGCATTGTAGAAACAATCTATTCCATTTGGCTTAATATGATTTTGGCTTATGTTGTCAAACACTCTTCACTACAAAGCTTTATATTTCACCTTTCTCAGAGTTAGAAGTTTCAAGTCTGAGAAGCTCTTCTACTTCAATTGAACTTTAATTGTGGATTTATATTAACACAAAAGAACAAGGGATCCCATGTCCTGAACTGAACTGAACTGAATATTAACTTCAGGTAAATTTTAAATAAATAAATAAAATCCTCTTGCCCAATTCCCATATCATTTGGCTGCTTTATAGATTTGGTCATTCAAGATTCACCCTACCTATAACGGGGCATTGCAAGATAACTGTGAAGGATGTTATGGACTGTAAAAGGAATGTACTGAAACAAACTCTTACGAAAACTTTTTTTTCAATCTACAACTTATTATCTTCTTTTCATATTAACAGTAGTTCTCCAGGACACCCAAATACTCTGAAATTAACAGATTTGCAACTGGAAATCAAGGGGAAATATAAAATATTCAAATAGACTGACTCGCTGAGTGTTGTTTCTGCAACACTTCAAAGAGGCTGGTGCTCTCACAGTTAATAATACCATTGCAAATGCTGTCCACTGAGTTCTGTTTCTTGGCTTGGTATGTCTGCCTGAGGATTTTGGGAATAGTAACTCACCACTAATGAAATATGACTAAAAGATTAAAAGCCTACATGGAAAGGATCACAGCTACTGAGAATATGTTTCTTGGATGTGTACATTATGCGCAATGGCTTTGTACCTGATGCAGTCGCTTATATTTGTGCAAGTAGGTCTCATGCATCTATCTATCAAGTATACCATTGTGGGCCATTTTCATAAGTGGTATGGCTTTGAAATATGCACATCCACACTTGATGTAAAGGATTACGCAGAAATAAATGGACATAAGAACTCCGTTTTATACGTCCATTTTGAAGGTAGGTTTAGAAGCAGGACTTGCCCACCAACAGTAAGACTCAGACTTACTGACAATTCTATCAGATTTTAACTACTGAAAACACAATATTTTAACTTGATGTTTTTCCTTTTTGGAAAAGAGTTTCAATTAATAAATTTCCAGTATTCTTTAATCCTTTTAAAGAACATGCCATCTCTACAGATCATTCTTCACTACTGTACAGGATCATTGATCATACTGCAGTTGGAGTTGTCTTCATAATGGCAAATTAGAGACAGATGGAGAATCACTTCTTGAACACAACACTGGGGACCTCTCTTTCTCCAAGGTTCAGCAATATCCCTTCTATGCTGATACCTTTTAAGCCAATTTATCTATAAGCACAGAGAGAAAAAAAAAAAGGAATGTATTGCTGGCTGGAATAAGGACATGGAAGACTGGAAATGGAGATGACTTGACAAGGAGACAGACAGTAATCAGGAAGTGAGGAAACAGGAAAGTTGAGAAAATAGGGGAGAAGGACACTCAAGATGGCCAAACACTTTGGAAAGGGACAATAGGATTGTGATTATGAGGCGAAGGAGGGGAGAAGAAAGAGTGCTCAAGAGTAAGAAATTTACACTGACTCAGTAAGATATAGACAAAACAGCCAAACTGTTGTTTTTTAAGACAACATATTTTGTTGTCTTTAAAGATCACATATTTTAATTTTCTTAAGGAATTACTGGTATAACATCACTATAAATTAATGGAAAGAATTGACAAAACATATCCAAAAAGCAAAAATGTATAATTAGTGGTGATGTTCCAGCTGTGAGGATTTCTTCAGGTTTTTTGGACTAGATCAAGTGCAGTGTATTCTTCATTTTACATGTCCCTAGGAGGGCCTCAGAGTCAATCAGAGTAACTTATCTAATTTTCTCTTTCAATAAAAGGATTATTTTAATAACCTTTATCTTATTTTGCAGCATATTACTGAACAGGGTTGGGTCAAGCAGTACTGGCTGATTTATTTATTCTAAGGATTTCACAATATTTCAGAATAAATTATCATTCCTATTTTTAATCAAAGGTATTTTACCATACAACGGAATGTTAAAATGCCCATGGCATTTCTATTCTATGTACTTTGGCATCATAACACATAATGTGCAAAACAAAATTATACGGTTTCTCTATCCCCATAATAAAAAGTATCCTGTTTCCTCACAGAATTTTTCACACAGTTTTTTTAAGTGCATTGAATGATCAGGAAAAGAAGAAATGGGATAGTTAGAGAATGATTCTCTATATATCTAAAAATCATAAAACACATATATCTTGAACACCCAACAATAAATTACATTCATTAACTATGAAGAAATTAAGAAATTAACTCTAAATTCCTGAAGAAGAAATGATGGTTAAAAAGGTATGCTAAATATTTTAATTTCATTTTTAACAATGTATTAGTATAAAAAACAAGGCACTTTATAATCTCATAACCTGCAGTTCTTAATTTTAAGAACTATACCCATTATTTCTTTTTTAGAGATTCTTAGTGCCACTGGCAGGAACTGGATGCAGGGTAAGGTGATCTATGTTTTGGATGTTGGAAAAAATATAAATGTATTTTACCAGTTCATGTCAAACATCCCAAATAGTACTCTGCTAACTCCACTCCATCAGACAGGCAATATTGAGAGCTAAAAATAATGTTTCTTGGTTTTGTAGCAATTCTATGAGAACTGCTTACATGCATATGTGTATCATAGTATCATAGTATAGATTGGGTTGGAAAAGACCTCCAAGATCATCAAGTCCAACCCCTGATCCAACTCCAATTACTATATCATGGCACTAAGGGCCACATCCAATCTCTTTTTAAAAACCTCCAGGGATGGTGAATCCACCACCTCTCTGGGTAGGCCGTTCCAATGCCTGATAACCCTCTCTGTAAAGAATTTCTTCCTAACATCTAACCTAAACCTCCCCTGGCAGAGCTTGAGCCCATGTCCCCTTGTCCTATTGTTGGTTGCCTGGGAGAAGAGACCAACCCCCACCTGGCTATAACCTCCCTTCAGGTAGTTGAAGAGAGGTATGTGGAGGGTTGTGCAAATACACCTCCCTATAGGTTCACTAGTCATTCTCAGCTTCTTGTACAGTCATGTTGAGGGGTGTTCATGATCATCTATGCAGTAAAGGGATATCTGGTTAGGAAATCAAAACCCACTGTTCGTGATATAGCTATTGAATCTCCTTTACTGCATTGGCTCAGAAGCTGGGTCCCTCACGTAGGTAGCCTGATCATACATCCACCTTTCCTAAATGTATGCAAATGATCAAGCCAAGTATTTTCAGTTAAGGTTAAATTCCTGATTAAAATCAAACTTCGAATCAGGAAGTGGACTTTAAGACTGCATAATGAATACATTGTACACTAAATCTCCCATTTTCAAAATTATGAACATGAATATGCACATCTCAACTGATAAAACCACTGTAGCAGGCAATACATCCACAGTATGCATATTTATTTAATGTTGCCTATTCCTCCCTCTAACTGCCTCCCTATGGCTACTGCAAAATGCAGAGAAAAAACAATACATAATGGAAAAATTGCATTTTGCCAGATTTTATTGAATCATTTCAATGGTCATGTGATTTGCATTAAAAATCCTCTAGACATGTTTCATGAAAGTTGAAAAACATCTATTATTTGGGGATTTAGGATGATTTAAAAATAAGGAATATCGACAATATTAGCTCTTTTGGCATTGTCCTCTAAAATAACAGCACTTCTCTTTTGTAAGCATAACAGTAGTAAGAAGGGAGTTCTTGATAAGAGCACAGCTGGTAACTTGTAATTCTCTGAAGATGAAGGTTTTATGTTAATACCTTCAACTGCATTGTATTCACACTGTTTTTCCTGGTCTGTGTTCAGTTAATAATTCCAGTATTCATTCTCTTCAGGAAAAATAAAAAAAAAGTCAATGTTTTCAAGAAGTCCATATCTAGCTGTGTTGTAGCTATGGGGGACTAAGTATTAATGCTCCTGCTACCTGGTCACATGACCCATGTTCCTGGTAATCTGCTGACAGCATGAATCAGATGCCCAAACAGAAAATGAATATATGGTAATGTGTCTGAGCAACAGTCATCAGCTGTCATTCATTCAGTAACCCATAACCTGTCCCATACCCTCATCCCCCCAGCGCTGGCAAGCAGATGAGGTTAACCAGGCATGCTTGGCATCTGTTGTAAAGTGGCGGCACAGAAGTCAACAGCACTGCATTTCACAAATAAATATGTCAGAGAAGTTCAACAGAGAAGACAAAAGAGGTTTAAACACTTCGAATTTATGGTAGCTTATACTGGTCATCTGTACCAATAGAAAAATATTTATTTGGTCAGAATATGTAAAACTGGAACTATTTATTAATGTAAGTGCTTTGTTTAACTGAATATTCATACAGAATACCATCATGTTTCTTCTTATAATGAGAAAATATTTTATTTTAGATAAATATATAAAATGTTCAGTGACAGTGCTTTTTGCAGAAACCTTATATTTAAAAACATATATACTCATATTCTCTTCAATTTCCTATAAGTTCCTATTAATTGCTCATGATTTTAATAAATTCTTTAACATAAAGGATACTACCAATTACCTCTAGTATTTGCACTTACAATACATGAACCTATGAAGACCAGTGAATATGATGACCAATCTAAAAATGTATAGCAAGACAGAAACACATTAAGAAAAGATGTTCCTGAGCTTTTGCCTCGCCAAAATTTCTACCTCAGATGTATTGCCAAAGATGCCAATAAAATAAAATAATAAGGAACCAAGTCAGACAGACTGAACTGACAGAACTGTATGGGGCTACTGGGCAACAGGTTCAGGAATCCATGAACATGCAAGGAAAAGCTTCAAATGCTTTGGAAATGTAGGAGAAGAAACTTTGCTTTGAAAACAAAGTACCTAGGGGACTGTGTTGGTCCAGCCCTGCAGTCACACTTCTGAGAGGTTAAGGGAACAGGTGTTTTATCACCAATAGTTCAACAGCATCTAGTCTTTGCTTAAGTACCCAAATGGCAATACACACTTTTTACAGAAATATATGATCTAGTAACACCAAGATCTTAACTCTTCTCACCCCAATTACAGCAATTGTTGCTGAAAACAACAGGATGTGAAGCATCCCATTTTGACAAATTGTCACCAGGAAGGATACAAAATGACTGAGCTGTTTTAGTATCATAAAACAATGAATCAGTATACACAGAGGCTTCCTTATTTTTGGGGCTAAAACCCCCACATTTGCATAAGAGAGTACTTTTTAAAATTATCCCACAATATTTTTTTTTAAAGAGATATAATAAACATCCTTAACGTGCCTATCTATGGAATGGTTCTGCTACTCAGATGCAAATGTTGCAGACAATAACTGATGTACACAGTTTGGATTATATGGTTATGATATCCTAATAGAAATTTGGCTGTCTGCCTATGGGAATTCGATATGAGCTTCATAGTCTGTAGCATCAGAAACAGTTCTTTACAATATTATAGCCACATTTCTCAAACCGTTGTCTATAGGTTATATCCTAACATCTGATTTTCACAGAAATCCATAATAATAAACAAAATCCCTAAACCCCAGAGTGCTCAGAAACAAAACTCAGAATGAAAAGGCAAGCATTTTTACATCTGATATGATTTCTCTTGAAATTCATTCATCAAACATCTGCAACTAGCTGCCAGAATGTGTCCATTAGTGGTATTTCTATGGCATTCACCAGCTTGATGTTCACTGATAGAATAAAATGTAGAAGTTTTACCTCTAATATTTTCTGCTCCATTTAAGGCATCCACTTTAAAGTGATATTTGGCTTGCATGTGTCTTCATGTCTTGGAATATGTAATTTATGCTAATATATCAGAATACATATTAGAGAAGACAAAAAAAATATCCTTTATGTATTTATGCATTATGGGTCACATTCTGCACTGATTTAAGAAGATAAAAAATAGTTTCAAGTAATCATGTAACATGAATCAGTTTGGTTTACATTAAATACAGAAAATTAAGGTACCTTACATAGCAAACATGCCATATACTTGCTGGTAAATTAAAATCTTTTCTGGGATCCAGTTTAAAACATTCATGCAAATTAAATATTCATTCAGTCTTTTATCTATATCATATCATAACATCAAGGAAATATGTGTTGCAACTCCACTATAGGGACAGATCTTCTTACTAATTCTGTTTCACATCAAAATTTCTGTAAATATTTGAATGTTTATGCCAATAACGTAATTGAAAAATTATTTATTTCAATCCCTAAGACACTATAAATGCTATGTAATAGAAGCAAAATACAAATCTTAAGAGTGGTTCAAAGGCTCTCTATGACTTTACTATCATTGATGTGTGTGATAAATGTAAATAAACAAAACCAGAATCAAAAGATCTTTACCATTATGGTACTGTGAACACAGTTACTGCCTAAACAAATGGAAACAAATTGCACACGTTTTATTATCTCATTATACATTTAAGGATAATACTTTTATTCAGTATTCCAATAACAGGTTGGCTTTTAGCCCAGCTAGTAAAAAAAGCAAAAGCTGCATCAGGAAATTATGACCATGCATGGTTTTGTGAACTGCTGCACCCAGGAAATTGAGACGAACAAGTCACAGCAACTTCAGTGACTTTTTTGTTCAGTTTTTGAAAGGCAGTAAGTGCTACTGACGAAGTCTGTTTGTTTACCAAAATTTAAATGTAATGAGTTCAAACGGTAAAATCCAAATTCTTCTTTAATTATTATTATTTTCAGAATCACTTTCCTTTGTCTTCTCTTTGTCCTAGCTGGTCTACAAGTCAGCTCATTCTAGCGTTTCCTAAAATTTTTCCTTATATCTCAAATATTTTTCTCAGTAACACATTGTTTCTATTTGATTCAGTAGTTTCTTCCCCTTCCAAGATATGAAGAAATTAGTCTGCTTGTTGAAATTTCAAGATCAGAAAAAAAAAATTCAAGACAATATAGATATGTTTATATGGCAATGTGTAGAAAAGTTCAACATTAGGTCCAATGATCTGAAATATGAGCATTTTACTATACTACTTTACTACATCTTTGGTTTATAAAAGAAGACACCACTATGTAACACCACACTCTTCACAGAGGGAATAAAGTTGAATCAATGATCTTATCCTATGCCTAATCTCAATTCCCCAAAAGATTAAGAGCACAGAAGATATTTCTAAATCCAGCATTTGCCTCACAACTCTTACAGAGTGTGCTAAATTTGTGTTTCAGGTTAAGAACAGGAGGGAGAAGAGACCCAGGGGAGCATATTCAGAAAAACTTTGCTTTAACCCTATCACTATTTTTGGATGTTCTGTCTTTGTACAGCATTAAGGTATCGTACATTCCCATTATACAACAGATGTTAAATGCAAAGTAAAAAAGTCAGTTATAAATGATTGATGATCCTCCTTACTATTTCAAAATAAGTCCTGATTATTTATATAGTTTTGGACACTGCTTGAAAGCATCATATTAAACCTAAACAATTGATCCATTTTTCAATGGCTTTTGTGTGTAATGTATTATGTATGTTTTTACATTCTTCTGTGTAAAAGGCCCTGGTGTACAAGAAATGTTTAGAGTTTTGAGTGCTCCACCCAGTCCATATGGTAGGTTTGTACTGTGTGCAAGACCTACCTTTTTCCACCAGGTCCATATGGCAGGCTTAAGCTAGCCAGGGCTTTCTATCCTCCACAGGGGCCATATGGTAAAGAGAGCTCGGTGAACACTCATTGACCTTCTATTAATATTTTACATGTCTCTAGCACATAGACATACATACAGACATATATGAACTGATCAGATTGAGCAGGAAAGACTTGGCTCCTGAAACTTTAGTCACACAAACAATACACACATGACGATATGGTAAGAGATGTGAAAACTGGGATTTTTTCAGTTTTATTAAAAAACTGAGAAGTCAAATGTAAAATTTATCAAATTATTTGATAAACTCATCTAATGGTTTCAAATATTTCTACAGACTATTATTTAATTTTGCTAACAAACTGGTACATATTCATACTGACATTTCACTATTAGTTTTTGAAATTACCTTACAAAAATGGAACCAAATCCCTTAAATCCACCCACTAACAAAGGATGCATACTATAGATAAGGAAAATATTTGTTTAAAGGTTCAGCTCTGTGCTGCTCTACTAATAGCATGTTTTGAGCAGGTTATTTCTTTCTTACTGTATATAAACAAACTTCAAATAAACCAGAGACAATAATTCAGTATAGACAGTAAACTACGTGCAGAGAGAAAACAGCTGATAATCACATGTAAATAAGTCACTATTTGTTGCAGGCACAATACCTCTACCCTTAGTACACAAGTAAAAGGAAGAGAGTATCATCTGAGAGTCACAGTATCTCCCTTCTACTGTCTGTACATTTCCTGAACCAGTAGAATCAGACACCACAACATGAGTAAAACAGTTGCATTGGGTTGGATGATTAGGGACATGGATTTAAAATAAATAAATAAATAAATAAATAAAAGATGGTAACTTTAAATCATAATTCGCGTTTTCAAAGTGATTACTTTAAATTTGATACAGTGCTATAATATTTACAACTAAATCTAAAGCTTTTCTGTAATTCTGAAGTAATTTAGAAACCCTCAGAATCTTATTTATACAGGAAAGAGGAAGCAATTTGCAACATGTTTATGAAAGTTTTATTGTACCTACAATCTGATTTAAGAAATGCAACAATACTCCCCAGTAGCAGAAATTTTACAAACAACTTTTACTTACTTGAAACTCAGAATATTGGGAAATAGGAAAATGATAATATATTGTTCTTATTCATAGGATATATAGTGCTTTCATCTGGTTTCCTCTTGTTTCAGTTCATATAAATAAGCCCTATGCTGTCACATGAATATTCAAATATTGCAAAGAACTATCAGTATTGAAAATAAATATCATAAAGAATTCAGAACAAGTATGCATGTACATGCTCTCATAGTTTATTTTTGTATATAGCATTTATGTTTTGCTTCACAAACAATCAATAAAACATGGAAGAGTTTTCCACAAGGAATTTATCTTCTCATTTCAAAGGAGCCAAATAACAATAAGCATTTTAAGAAACTACCAGTATTTTATTAAAGATTAAAAAAGCCTGATTATTATGTTCCTGCCTCTTTCTATCTTCCTCTTGTGATCATTGCCCAATATAGCTAAATCAATGAGGGGGAAAAAAAAAAGATTTATGAATTTCAGGGGTTAAGAAACATGACCCCAAACTCTTTAAACTTTCATTGTAGGAAAGGCATAGTATATAGCTTTAGTATTAATTTATTCCCTTTATTTCAGTAGCTCTTTTTTTGATATATTCTCTATATTCTTTTGCATGTTCTGATTCTGCTTCCAATTTACAATGTAAATTGTAAACAAACTTTTAATTCTGAAAGCTTTGTCTATCTGCACAATTGCTCATAAAAATACACATGCAGAGCTCCCTTTGTGATTGGTAGGGTTTATTGAGTGCCTAAAAGAGATGAAGGGTAGAATTCCTCCGTCTAGGCTATGCAGTCTGCCATGGAAGCAGTACTCTATAAACAGGGACCTAAATTCTCCATACAATAAAGAAGAGAAGATAGGTATCTACCAGATGCAGCTGTTAACAGTTAATCTCGCTGTTAGCAGTGAGATTCTCCATCTTGAGCCTTTCACATGCACCTTCTTCATTTCACAAGTCATGTAAAGAACTAAGAGGACTGTTTGAGAACTGTGTTTCATCAGTATAGATTCTGCTATATAATTTGGAACATAATAAAAAGAAAGGTACCTTTTTAGATAGTTAGATAGCTAGATCAATCAAATATTTATTTGTTTAACAGACTTTAGAGATGGAGAATCCAGTCATAATTAAAATTATTAGTATACTCTTAAGAAGTCTATAGTGTTAGCATAGCTCACAATTTCAAACACATTCTTATAAAAGTATAAACTGTAATTTTATGCTTTCTCACTGAGTCAGTAGCTTTCTCTTTTGGGAGAACATGTTAAATTAATTGACCATCTCAATTAAATGCTGTATACTTACACACATATAAACAAAGAAAAGCTATGAGCCTGACTTCATAAATATAATTTGGTGGGATTTTGTTAAAGTTTAGATGTATAGATTTGTATTTGAAATCCTCTGAAGGTTACAGGGTGAAACCTTCCAACAATATCTCCAAGTCTTCAGGGACCAAATCCCATTATGTGGAGTTCAGTGAAAAGGGTAAACACTACCATAAAGAAATACAAATTGCACATATTTCCCATTTAGCCAGTGTCACAAAAGTTCACCATTTAGAATTCTAACCAGTTAGGACTTATTCTTGGAGGTCAAGTACCTTGTGAACCTTGTCATCTCACTGATGACATCATATCCCATCCATCAATTCTTTCAGGAGCACACTTGCCATCTGCTCAGCATGCTATAATAACTTATTAGACATATTCACAGGGTAACAATCTGTACAATGACACTGTTATCTTAATGCTGGCACATAGAGAGATAGCAGCCATCGTTCCCCTGTCACAGCACAATTATTCTACCTTCCAACTCTAAAAGAGAAGTTACTTGGATATTTTAACTTACTATTAAATCACAGAGAAACAATGAATTCTCATCAGATACATGTATTTTAGGCTTTGTTGTGGTTTTTTGACTGGGCACTGATAAATTAAAGCTATAGTACAAAGTACCAAGTTCAGTTTGATATTACTGCTTTGCACCTTGAAAGTTTCTGCAGTCATGCTCATTCTTGAGAGTGCAAAATAAATAAAAAACCACACAGTACAATCATGTGTATACAAACAGCACTGAAATCCAATTTATTCTTTGCAAGCATATTAACTTTCTAGGACTAATGTTAGTTTTTATCTACCTGTCCTAAACATCTATTCTTTCTAACAGTAATTGGTAGGTAGAAATTAAATATGCAGACAAAGTGCTAATTTGAAGCCTTAACATGTCTTGAAATCTAAAGGCAATGTGAAATTTCATAGATGCCTGCATCTCTGCAGCTTTTGTAAAGTATGTTAATACTGAGCATGCTTAGCACAGCTGTTGTCACAGCACTTATGACTTAATGGAAGTCCACTATAAATCTCCCTTGACCTCAAAAAATACTTTCAGAAAAAGGGCAATATTTATTTTGCATTACACAGAATTCATCCTCTGTTCTTTCCTTTGGCTCGTCATTTATTCCAGCTTACACTGTGATCAACATTGTACTAAAATAAAGTCAAGTACAACAGCCGCTCTCTGCCCATCAAAACTCACAGACGTCTGCCAAGCACTTGTAACAGCTGGTGTTACATTAATTAGTTTAAACTATTTATTTCATCCATCTCCAGAGCAGATTGAGCAAAAACATTAGAGATTATTCTAGCATCTGTAAGTGCCCTGCAAACATTAACCAACCAAAGTTAAAATATTAGTCATTAACTTACATCATGTGTAAGACTCTACATTTATTGTAAATAAAAAAGGAAATTCTGCAGTTTATCATAGCTCTAGGAAGTTTTCCTTGATTGCCTTTTTAAAAAACTGAGTTTAAACTTTTATAAGACTTTGTGCCCATAAAGTTTCTTTCAAAAAAAATTATTACTAGAAAGCTATTATAATTCCTGGCAGCATGGACCATTAAGCAATATATGACAGGGACTGGGTGACTCAGTGGATTAGTCAGAGGTTTTATGTCCACTGTTGGAATCCATCCCTAAATACGGTGATCAAAACAGTGTTATCAAACGGTGGTAAAAATCTCAATTAAAATCACTCCTATAGCATCTACTAAGTTTTTAGTGGACAATATAATAGATCTTTCACTATTGACAGAGTTCTCACAACTATCTTTTTTCTTTTAATAGGCTGAGAATGGATGCTGGCAAAAGAATGTTGATTATAAGAGGTTCTAATGCCACATTCCCTCCTGAAATGGCTCAGAAACAGAAGCCAATGCAAGGATGGCAGGAGTAGGCTCACAGCCACTGTCCGTGGGCTCGCCTCCATCAGAAATAAAAAGCTTCCAACCTTGTTCAATGAAATACTTAATGTGAGAATACTTATTTTTAATGCCTAGGGCTCAAGAAGGAATTCAAAGTCCGGTGCAGATGCTTCAGGGGTAACTCCTTCCTCTGTAAACCAGCACAGAGGGAAACAAAGGCACAGAGTTGTGAAGTGCTTTGCCCAAAGTCACACAAGAGGTTATCGACAAAACCTGAAACAATCAAAATCTCCTGACTCTCACCTAGTTCAGGCCCATAGTTTCATGACATTTCTCAAACAGTATCAAAATCCAATAGCTTACTTCCAGAATAAAAAAGCAGGTTCATCCATATATACAGTTTATTAGAATCAGACTCTTACACATCAATGTCCTCAAGTCTGATGAGATTTATTTTTTTTTCAGAACTATACAATTGAAACGCTTATTGCAATAGTAACTTTTAAATTGTAGTTACTTAAATTAGCATTAGATTTAATTAAATGTAGCTAAAAATAATATTCTATTTTATCAGATTAGAAAGCTATACCTACTCCTCAAAATATTTGCATTTGCAAACAAAATTCATTAACACATTCAGTTTCACTATCTGAAGAGTAAAGTGAGAAAAGCAATCTGACATTTACGTTCAGATACAACAAAGATCCTGATCCTGTGAGTTCTTTAAAGCTCTGACTGACTTGTTATGGCTTGCTATGGCCATGTAGAAATGAATGTAAGTGATGGGAACTGAAATAAAAAATATCAGCTATTTTCACTTTTTCGTCTTGTCCTATCTCCACTAAACAAGATATTTTTCTCTTTCTTTCATTGATGTTAGATCTCTTTTCCTCTCTCTGCATATGTGGATGTGAATATATATGGATGTGTACATATGAATATATGTATCTATGCATATATTCAAGATACTTACTGAAATTTTTTTCTGCCCACTGCACAGTGGTTCCTCTTGCTTCACCCACCAGCCAAAAAGGCAGGGGCATAGTTGATGTCAAACTTGCTCCAGACCATGCAAGTGAAAGTGCCAAAGCATATATAAGAATGGCCTCCTCAGACAATACCAAGAGCTCTTTTTCATGTTCACTCTTTATTGGCTTCGACAGACAGCAAGAGACAGACACTCTTTTCTATTCTTAGGTTCTCAGAATTTATAACATGCTACATCTGCCACATATCTGTTGGGTTACACGGGTACTGCTATTCAATTATCCATTTTTATTTTTATTTTTATTTTAGGTACAACGGCCATTGTTGAGACAACTTGTTGGACAGCCTGTTCTTAAAAGGCAAAAAACTACAACAATCACATAACTGCTGATCAGATGAGACAGTGTTCTGACTGCAATCCTTTCTCAGAAAAAATATACTTCCAGTTCATCCTACTTCTAAAAAATAATCTAAAAAAGTATACTGAATCTCACCACAGAATAAGGAATATATGATTGTTTAACTAATGTCCTATAAATGATTTATTTAAAAAGCCTGTTTTAACCAGCGTTCTTTAACTTATACTGACCACCAGGTTCTGTTTTCATTTACACCACAATTGAGGCATAAACAAAGGCAGCAGGGGCCCTCACAGAGATCTCAACTCCCCCTTCAAATTAAAGGAATAAATTTCATTATAAACTTTCTCAGCATAATAGATTTCTTGCATTCTTGTTTATTTAGTTAGCATTGTATGCTCAATTTTTATTTTCTAAATACAACTACATTCAACAAAAAAATGTTAACATGCTCCCAGTTCAACATTCTGCTTTAGCTCTTGCGGCGATCGGTTTAAATGTACAAAAGCTACTGGCCAATTTAGATTTTTTTTTTCTTTCCCCTATTTCTTTTTCCTTGTAAAATTCCTCTTTATGCAATAGGAAAGTTAATTGCTAAACTTTGTTACAGAACCCTTTGTTCTTGCTGAAGTCACTTTGCTTGTCTCTCCTACTGTAAGGACACCAAATCCTAAAAGCTGGCAAGAATGCATATGTTTATTTCACCATTGCTCTGCAATTACTGAATGCCACTTAATTATAGCAACAGATGCTCGAGTGTAGGAACCAGAAAAATCAAACGCCTCATTTCCAGGTTATTTTTTTCCATTGCTTCTGCCAACAGCAGATGTGTGAGCCCCTTGTGCTCTGGCGTAAATACTTATCAAATCCTAACAGGTCACCTATGTCACAAACAACATTTCAGATGCAACTGTTTCACCTGATAATAGGCTCTGAAAATAAAACTGTGAGCTGTAAATACAATGTATTCGGAATGAAATGCCATAATGTGAAATTGCTTTTTCTCCAGCTACAACAGAAGTCCTTGACAGTTTTTGGCAGTGATAAATCACCCTCCCATTAATTGTCTCCTCTCTCATTGTGAGGTGAGCTGCTAAAAGGGGCAGTCAACAAAAATGACTTAAAGGACAAATTTTGGCAAAAAGACAATGAAGAAATCTGTCATTGCTAAACCTCCAGTAAACTGTCATGAAACAATCAAAATATATGTAGCTGAAGTGGTTATGTCTTTGTTAGAAAGGTTATAAGATGATAAGTTTATGGTTAAAACAGGGAGCTCAGAGGGACCGAAGTTGCAGGCCCTTGAGTCACCATTTCTCCACGTGTTCTTTAAAATTGTATGCAAATCCTATTAGGGCTCAGTTTACACAGTGTTTGCTGGTCTCACCAACCCTATTTTCTGACTTTTCTACCCCCTCACCCCAGAAAACAGAAAGTCCCTGTGAAGGCATGGCAATGGCTATAGTAATTCTTGCACCCAGATAGATCCTTCCTTTTCAGTGATTCAAGCCAGAGAAGAAGACAGTGAGCACTCCACAGAAGCTAACCCCTCCATCTCCTGGTGTTAATCAGAGCAAGACCCTCTCACTGAGTAGTTTCCATAGACTGAGAAGCAGCTTTTGCTTCCTGCAGAACAGGCAACACTGCCAGCACCCACACACAGACCCAAGACCAAGGCGTATGAAACAATGTCTGCTACTTTCTCAGAAATGACACTCACCATGTCTCATGTCACCTAACCTGGCTCCATTCTGCAAATTACTCTTCCCACTGCAAATTTTCTATAGACAGAACAAAACAGAAGCTCTTGCCCCAGCATCCTGCTCTGTAGGAGAAAGAGTTCAAAATTTGGCAATAATTTAATTTTTTTTTTAGGGCTGCTAATGTGTAAAAGGGAGGGAGATGGCTACTAGTCTTACTGCCTTCAGGCTGCCTCCACCTCTGTGGCATGCAGACAGCAGATCGTATGTTTAAGATCACAGGTTATCCTTCATGTAGGAGGAGCAGGGGATGCTTGTCACATTCACACCTCCAGAAAGGGCAACATTTCTCCAGTTAGAAACAACATGGTGCTGTCGTTTTATAATTAAGGTTGTTGTTTTTATCATTATTTCATTTGATGAGACTGAGTACTGAAAATATTCTGAGAATAAAAAAAAAATAAAAAAAATTCTGTTTACCTGTCAGCAGATGGTTGGAAATTTACCATACGCAAGGTTAGAAAATGATTTGTTACTAATATGCCTGTCAAGGGCAACGTCTGAAGTTTGGTTTTATATTTATGTTTGTAAGAAAATTACAATATAAATATAAATGAGTTGCATCAGGTATTTAAACTAGACTGGACAGGGCACTAGAAAATATATGTCGGGAACATTTCCCGCACCAGCAGAAAGATGAACTAGGTGACCTAGCATGTCTTTTCCACCAAAGACTTCTACCACTTCTGTATTAACTGAGGATGATTGATAACAAATATCCCTTTATGCTACTACCCCTTTTTACTTTGCTGCATATTTGTATGCTTTCTGCGGGAGCTGATATCTCAGGAGAACAGCTATGGGGAAGTATTAAAGGGGATTCTTCATCCCAATGGCTGAGAACTGAAGAAGGTCAAACAATAGCTTGTGTAGCCATAGCAGCTTTGTTGTCATGGTATGAGAATCCTTCACCAGTTCTTCTGCTTTTACAAAGGAGCAGTCATCTAACATTGTGAGGTGTCTGATGTAAAGCCTGCTTTTTTGACATGGTTATCACAAGCTATTTTCTGTCCAGACATTTACACAGACCTTGTGTTATCCATGATTTATCCTCAATCCGTGTTCCTCAATTGTGCTTAAACATGGTTATAGTTGTAGTAAATCACATGTTGAAACATGCAACTAGAAGGAACCATACAGTTATCACTAGCACTGGAACATTAAACAATAATACTCCACTGAGCACCAGCATCATCAGCAAGTTTCTATCAGCCTGATCCTGCAGTCCTAGGACAGGTATTTCCCCTTTCTCCTCATCTCCCTCTTCCATTTGGAACTCTTTCAACAGCTACTTAAGGACCACATTATAGGATCCCTGAGGTCTAAGAATTATAACCAGCTCAAATTTTAAAAAAAAGCCCAAGCCAACCAACCATACAAAAAGTCCCCAAGCCTCAACATTCACTTCAGAAGAATACACTGAATTTTGCCAGAAAATTGTACAGTTTGTCTTTCAAACTGAGAAAACATAGTGACAAAGTCTATATGAACATTATATTAAAAACTAAGAATAATCCAGAAACAGGTGGAAGGCATTTCAGGAAACAAGAACTGTTTCAGGAAACAAGAAAATACAGACTAATCAGGAGAAAACTGAGAAATTTCAGAGATTCCTAGGTATGCTCTAATCACGTGTGACTTAAATTTTACTAAATGTACTCTGTGTACATAAAACATCTCTTGAATGACAGAAAAGCAGAAGAAATAAAGTGATTGAAGTTTTCTGGTTTCCTTTTTTTTTGGTGATGAGCCAGTTTGAGAGCTTACTGTGAGCATATGGAGATAGCATATTTGCAAGTCCATCTCTGGAGGATTGCAAAAGGCCCTTAGCTTGTGAAAAACAGCAATGTTATTTTTTTTAACGTTCCCTATATTTAGAGATTAAATCGCTCACTGCACAAACCCATTTGGAACAGGCGAGAAGGTGAAAAGGATAATCAGTACAGTCACTGGTCCGTGTTTCCTAAACGCTTTTGAAAACATTACTGTGCGCAGGCATAAAATTAGCGGCAGGACCTTAAAAAGGCTGGCATTTAGCATGACTTTTTGGAAAGTGACACCCTCATTTTTTTCTTGTAGGATATCATTAAATTTCAATCGCCCTATGGCAGTGCCTTTCCATTAATAACCAATTCACTGTGTCACTTTGGCTCTCCTTTGAAATAATGAGCCTTTGCTTCGCTTTAATAAATTTAAACATATTCTCAAGGCCAGGGAAGATAGGAAACCGCAGATGGGCTGAGAAAAACACGATTCATAAATCCTTAACTGCCTGAGATCGTTGAGAGCAAAACAAAGTAACACTCGTAAAATATTAAACAATCCCAGCTGTATGAGTGAAGCTTCATTAACAAAAATGGACTATTTACTGCCTTCAACAGAGCCTGTGGGTGGAAAGATTCAGAGAAATCTCCTTTAGAAAAACACTGTCATCCTCATTTTGATTCTTTAACCAACTGATGGCACGGTAGATACTTATTTTGCACGGCCATATGCAGAAACATTTTAGCAGAAAATTAACGATACTCTGATTACATTAAATACCACAGATCATGATTCATCATATAAGCAGGAGAAAAGAAGACAGAAAAATTTAGCATATATGTTGTCAGTGAAGCATTTGGATGCCAATAGAAGTAAAACATGACAAACTTTATTTAAATCATAAGGGACTTTTCTACTATTCTAAAGTAAACAGTGCAACATGAATAATGACAGAGAAATCAAGCGATGTCATTGCTTCTGCTAGGAAGGTTTGGCAATTTATTCTACAGTGTTAAACTTCTTCTTGCCTTTATGAACATGCAGCTAATTTTGTTTATATACCTATTTGGTACACAAAGGAGTAAGTCCTTTTTTTTCGGGCTTTCATGTCTAACATTTATTTAAATTCCACCAGAGTTTTGCTCAGGTAAGAAAGGTAGGCTTTGACACATACTTTACTGTTAAGCACACAAAGCTGGACCCTCAGATTCATGAAGCTGATTTTGTGCTGACCAGTTAACATACACAAACTCTCACTGGATTAACGAAAGAAGATGTGAAGACCAATTTTGCCTCCCAGGTATGCCTCTAACTCCACCAGCTCTTTGCTCTACCTCCACATAGGTCCTGCTGCTTCCCCTTCCTCACTGGGTCTGAGGCTCCAAGGAGCTTCCTTACAGTAGCACAAGCTAAAACTTCTGCATGTACGCCCAGGAACAGCAGTCCATAATATTCCCAAATCCCTTTTCAAGCTTTGTTGAAATTTAAATTAAAACTAGTAAGGTTTATATATTAATTTGGAAGACCAGAAAAACAGCCATAAGGATAGCACAGAACTTTTGAAGTGTCTACAGCAAGAGAAACCTTTTGTGGTATCATGGAGGTGTTTGGTTTTTTTTAAGACAGGAATTGCATACAAGTTTAAAGAAGAGTAGAGATCAGTGTCAGTTTACTAAATGCTAAGAACCTTGAAGCTCTATCTCTAAAGACAGGCTGACAATTGAGTGGACAGAATGTCAATACTTCTAAACATTTCAAGGGTAAAAATATTACTTTTTACAATCTGTGTCATATTTAAAGCAAGAAAAGAATTTGGATTTTTTTTTTCTTTTGTTGGCTGTCAGCTTTTTTTTCCTTTTATCACAGTGAAGAGCATAATTAGAGCATTTAACACAAATACATGGTGCATTTTTTTTCCCTAAGGAACAACAGTTTCAGCCTAAATGCAAATATGAGCATAATAATTTTTATATTTTAGTTAATAAACATTTTAAAAACCCCAAACCTCCAACATTCAGTTTATTTATTTCAAGATGCTTCCCTTGTCTGTGAGAATCATTATGTACTTCTGAAAAAGTGAAAATCCTTTCTTAACACTCAAGGGGGCATTTTTATCCCTGCAGAGGCATTTCTCTTTCCTGTTTGAAAGGCTAGGAATGCACTTAGCCCTCATAGCTTCCAGTACCTTCAGTGAAAACCCTGAATGCTGCTCAGGAGTTATCACCTTATAATCATTAGAGCAGTCATTTCTGTGCTTAGTAGACCTTCACCGTAGCTGATTTGTATAATCAGGGTTAATCTATTCTGATTGCAAACATCCATACCATAAAGTTTGAATGAATTCACGCTGATGCTCACTCAGCTCAGGATGCCCTCAAGACTTCCATGGAAATATCCTGTAGGAGTTTCGTCTGGTTTTGGAGGTGATTTCATCCAGCATTAGTAAAGATGCTTTACCCTCCCTTCCTCTGAATTTTGGAAGAACTTACTTGTTCTATCAGGTATAAGAAGAAATAGGGTACAAAAAAACAGTAGTGAAGCATTAGCAGCAGTGATAAACCAGGAGCTCTAATACTGAGTTTACCTGTCTGCATGAAAGCAGCAATTAGGCTTTTGACAATAACAACCTCAGACAGACTTGGAAAGCAAAGTTACATTTGCTCCAAAGATTTTAAGGGTACGAGAGGAGCTATAGGTGGCATGTTATTCAATCCAATCCAGGAGAGAAAGTATTCATTCATTTCTCTGCACACTACGATTTTCCAGTGATAATTTTTGGCGACTGCTCTCAGAAAAAAAAAAATCTAATCCTATTGGAACCTACAGGAATACTGTAAGACCCTCAAATTTCACAATCACTTACAAATTAAAAATTAAATGTAAGGCCGTGAGGAATTAATTTTTTAAATAATGAAGCAGGTAAAAGTTTAACACATATGAAAAAAACTAAATTTGTGAACATCACCTGTGGTCCATTCCCTCTACGGTTTTTCTTTGCTGTTATTTTAGAATTATAACAGATTGAATGTTTCCCAATTTACAGTCTTGCAAACTAATGTCAGGGAATGTTTTCACAGATTTTTCCTATTGATGTGCTATTCAAACAGGTGCCTTCTCCCAGAGAACAGTTCAGTGTCTGCCTTATCCAGGTAAGATTCCCCTATCAAGAATGTCTATCCGAATAAGTTACTGTGCTATTCATGATGTAGATACCCGTCTACACATTACTAAACTGAGCTCACTAACTTAACTTCTCAAAAACAACCAAGGGCCAAAGGTTAAAGACTTCTGGCAACTATCAGTTTGCAGTAGGTTTGGACTGGCCACCTAGAAGTTAAAAAAAAAAAAGTCCTCTATGCTCCATTACCAGTGCTTTGAACCATCCAGTCACATGGATTTTGATGTTTTGCGAGGGTGAAAAGAATGCAGATTGGCATGAGAATACCACATTAATTCAGCAGTTAAATGGTTCTTTGAGAAGATTCATTGACAGAAAAAAGCATAGCTGTCTTTCCAGGTCCTCATCCTCTTTGGGCCTATACACATTTTCTGTGAAAAGTTGATTCTTTTCCTTCCTCCCCCTTTTTTTTTCTTTTTTTTTCTTTTTTTTTTTTTTTCAAACAGCCTTTTATCATCTAACATGTGAAACAATTGTAATGTGAGGCATGTGAGCAGAGAGCCTTTGCCACTGGGCCCTCATAAATCTTGCCAGTTCCCAGTGAACAACACCAAATATTTGCAGCTGAGGAACATTTGGTCTGGCTTAAATTAACATATCTCAGCAGTCAGAAGTCATTAAGCTTTGCCAGTGATTTGAAACCATTTTTCCATTTCAAAAGCGACACTGGCTGTTACTTATTTTTCTGGATGAAGAAGGTGGTAAGGAACAAAAGCAATGAAATGAAAATGGGAGATACTAATGAAAAAAAATTGATAAAAGGGCTTTGAACTGCCTTTGGTAAATTTGTTATTAAGACTCTTTTTAAATAGCAAAGCACTTATGTATAAGATCAAATAATAATTCAAGATAATACACATTAATTTCAGTGGTAAATTATGTGATTTAAAGGCTGTGAAAATGTATACTTATTTTCTTTCTTAACCCCTTGTGAATATAGGCACTATCAATTTTAAAAGCTGATGAAAGCTTTAAATTAAAAGCAATAATCCAACCTTTTTCAATTAAAAGCTGGAAGTGGATTAAATACTGGAGTAAAGAAATGCTGCTGTTGTGCTTTTCAAAGATCACTTCTGATATGGTCTGTTCAGACGCTGAGGGCTGGAAAAACACCTCAGGTCTGAAAATACCACTGTAAAAAAAAAAAATTACAAGCAAACAAAAGAAAAAAATAGTTTTAAAGTAACTAAAATATGAGTTCATATTTTCCAAACCTGTTATTTCTGTATTATTTACATGGCATATAACTCCTCTGTTCATTTGGTAAATAAGTCATCATAAGAAAGATGATCCATGAGAGTCACCCAAAGCCTGAGTTGTCAGAAAAAAAAAACCACTTCCCCACATCTGCAGTTTAGTGGTCCACAATTCTATAACTGTCAAAAATTGTGTAAAAAATGTTTCATTACAAACTCTGAAACGTTTATCAATTTATAAGAAGATAAACATTGCAAGAGATTTTGATATTTATATTGATTGCAATGCAGTTACGATTTCTGACTTACATGCGCATAGCTAAACTGAATACACTTATTCAAATTAACAGTAATTATAATTTTTCAGCCTCCAATTAGTTTTGATAAAGTTTTAATAGACCTGAATGTTTAAGACCCATGTTACTTTAGGAAGATATTGACTTACACTTAAAAGCATTCAAGTTTATGAGGTACTACTAAAGACAACCCTTCCATTTGAGATCTTTCTGAGATTTCCAAACTTTTTAAAGTCTCTGCAGCTTGAGTAAAATCAGTTCTGTTAAAAAAATAGATATTCTATTATTCAAACTTAAAAGACAAAGAGTTCTAGAAATAAAACATTTACTGCCAACTAGGGTATGAAAAGTTACCAGGACAGCTATATACTCAATTAATTTTCTAGGTGGGTTTTTCTTTCAGAGGAGTTTATTATAAAAATAATAAATAATAATAATAGTAATACAAAATCTTCTACAGAAGACATTTGAGAATACAAGTGGCCCATATTATCAGTGCAATGCAAAATGAATTCCATGATTCCTATACTTGACCAGAGAGCAAACCATGGTACATGGGGCCCCAAATATGAGAAACAAGAACAGAGTGTTTGGGAATATGAAAACATTAGATTAAATGTGCTTTGTATTCACAGATAAATGGTTGTGTTTTTCTTCTCTCACAAGAACACGACAAGCAACACAACAAAAATGAAGCAAGCATCTCATTTATTCACTGCTTCTCTTAAGGTCATGTTATAGTTGAAAAACAGCAGAAAAAATCTTTTTCGTGTTTTCTTTCATTAACTACTGATAACATTTCCTTACTGATTGACAGGATCACAGGGCAGCTGAGATTGGAAGAAAACTCTGAAGACCACCTAGGCCAGCTTAACTGAAGACTGTGCCCAGTTAGGTTTAGAATAGCTTCTTGGAGAGTCTCCACTGCCTCTCTTCACCACTCTCATAGTAAAAAAAGTATTTTCCTATGTTCCACTGTAACTTCCTGTATTTCAATTTCTGCCCACAACCTCCTGTCCTTTCACTATTCTGTGTCACCAGCCATTCCACTGTTCTCTGTCTATGGTCTAATCCATTTGACAATAAACCATGTTATCCTTCACCGAAGAAACAGAACAGGTCTGTGAAGTTCCCTCACATTACACAAAGTTACCCTGTGTGCAGAGGTCTATTTTTGTGATCACAACAGAATGATGGAAGCACACAGCAGGCCTAGAAATCAATTAATCACATGCATAGATATTTTGCCAAAAATATGGCTGCTTTCCAAGATCTGTTTTTCCAAGATCTCCAGACTTGTCATCATGACTGGTGATGCAGAGCTGTTATGTGGGAGGACCCAATAAGGTATTGAGCATCTTCCTCTAAATTTAATCCTAGTTCTCAGGATCTATTTACTTCAGACCTCTTTCCTTTTTATCTCTTTTCCCTAGCACAAAACCCCAAAATAAAACAAAACCAAAAACCAACACCCAGGAGGAAAGTGGATAGAAATGAAAGAAAACCCAGGGTTACTCTGGCTTTCTGCTCCTCTGTTCTGCATTAAGGAAATCAATGAGAACAGAATCAGTCCCACTATTCACTAGAGAATTTTTCTCCAGCAACATAGCCCACCATCTGGTTAGGTATAGGCTACAAACTGGCTGTAGTAGTCAGGGTTGGTCCTTCAAAGTGCTCTTTATTTGCTAAGAAGATGAGTATTTTTACCTCTCCCATGTCAGATGGTGAGCTCAGACTTTCAGGATGTCCACCTTCCTTTCACAGCTTACTAAGCAACATATTCTGGATGCTGCATTTCATATAAAACCTATGCATGTTTTGAGACAGTGCATATAGTATGATTAGATTTGTGTCATATAATTACATTTCTAAACTCTAAACATGCCTAAACACTTGTATTAGTGTACCACACAGATCCTCATTCAGCAAGATTCAGATATACTTATATTTTTGGAGCACAAATAAATATCAAGCACAGAAGGCACTCCTTGAGCCCTGTAGGTGCAAAAAGTATTTCATGTGATTTATTATACCGTAAGAATCTATGTAATGATGAAAATAAGCTGAGAAGTAGAGGATATGACTTTCTTTATCCCTTTTGGAGACATTATAGCTCTAACTTATGGGAAGACCAGTCTGGAGTGAATTGTATGACTGTTATCAGCTGTGGGGTAAATAAAATAATATACTATTGAATAGACCTGACAACAACTATTTAATTTACAACATGAGATAATGGCTACTTCTTTTAAAACATGTCCACAAAAGCTGAAATTGGGATTAGTTAATAATTAAAATGTTATTAAGAGTTTGAAATTATAAAGTTTGAAATAATGTTTGAAAGGGTATATATGGAATTCATACAATTTTTAGCTTTCATTTTAGATTTTGTGTAGAGGGGTTTTAGGTAATTTTCAGGGAATTAAACAATATTGTTAGGTGAGTGGATTTTTTTTCCACTCTCCTTCTTAAAAAAATGAGAAGGGAGAGGGAGAAACTGAATGACAGCAATGGTTAAGTTCAGACCTTACGAAATTGGTGCTAGCTAAACAATGGACAAAATCACCAACTGAACTTTAACTTTTGTAGTATCTTTGGAATCAAGCCATTTTAGACAGATGTTCATGGGCATAGATAATGCTTGCAGACTTTTAAAATGCACTAAATTTAATGTTGTTTTTAAAGGAATTAAAGCACTGCATAACAGTAGTTCAATTCAAGTAAAGATTACAGTTTAAAAATTCCTAATGGAAGTTCATGAGCTTAACCCACTTAAACAGTCCCCTTCGTTTCCTTGGATGTCAGCTATTTGTAACAGTTACTTTGCCACTCAAACAATTTTGTGTCAACAGGAAATGAGTTAGAGAATCTTTAATAAACACATAAAGAACTGCTCTACAGATAGTTGTTTAATTATGAAAAGCAACTCATTGAAGCATAAAAAGAAAATGCTACATTGTAGGTTCAGGGAGAAAGGGCTTGGAAATCAGGTATGAATGCATTTATTTTCATCTGTCCTGGCAATGTAGTAGCTACATATATTTTTCTAACTGCCATTTAATGTCCATAATCATTATTATATTTTTAGATCTTTATTTATATTATTAAATGAGTTTAGTATTAACAGTCGTCAAGGTTTCATTTTGCTGTGCTAAGAAGGGAGTATAGATTTAGAGAAAAATTTTAAGAAGTGCAGAGAAAACCATCCACAAAATTATTTTTCTACTTGTGTTAGCTTCAACTGCAGCTGAAATTCCAGAGTGTATCTGATGTGCAAGAGAGAATATACCTGCTCTTCCATGATACACTATTGTGAACAGAAAAGTACAAAATGAAAGTAGATGTTATTAAATAGACCTGTAATTTTAATTTGAAATTCTGTTTTCATAATTCTGCATTCAGAAAAACAATGCTGGGATCAAACGTAGCACTTCTATTCTATACTTCCATTAATTGTTCTCCTCCATTTCTAACAACTTCATTATGGTGGCTGCATTTCTTTCAAAACTATGAGCTATAAACAAAGTGAAAAATTAAAAAAAAAATATACCAAAATAAAGACAACTAAGAAACTGTTCATGTGTTATGTAAAAAACAGTTAAAGAAAGAGTTCTTAAAATAACTGTGACTTCAGATTTTTCTCTCAGATAGACTAAACACACCTTTTAACCATTCATTCATTGTACCTCACCAAGATTATATCAAAATATGTTATTTTTCACTATTCATTACTTTTTGTATTTTAGTATTTTTGAGATTAAGAAAAAAATTTACTATAGGGTCCTTTAGCTGAAAATAGAAGTATTATTTTAATGTATCAGAGAAGTCATCTATGGAAAGATAGTAGACAAACCTCTGTTCTATTGCACATTTTCTACTACAGAATTCTGCATTAAAAGGGTTAACATATCCATTTTCCCTTCATTTTTTTCAGAACAATTCTAATTTAGATATGGAATTTTTCAAACTTAAATCAACAGCTGAAGAACTTGATTGAACATGTATAGAATTGTGCCCAATGTTGTCAGGTAGTCCCCACATCTCGTATTTCTAATTAAATTTTTATGCAGCTCTTAAAAATACTGTAATATAATATTAACAGTTAATTTAATAATTAAAATCTTATTTTTTCAAACTGACTTATGGCTGATGTTTACATTATTTCTGTATCTGTAAACTGCAAGTGGAAAAGCTGTATAGGGTATTTTTTTTAATCTTATATATTTTAATGGGCCCACACACATATATACACACTCTTACACACACATACACACACACGCACATACAAAAAGGTTGGCCAGGAAATTAGACATCTTATCTATGAGCTTGCTAAATAAGGACCAATAACCTAGGTCTGCAGTACTCTGTGTGATAACTGCTTTTACAAAATGAAATTTTGACTTTTTCACAGCTAAGCTACAAGTAGACACTATCAGTAAAGCTGCATTTCTGTGCAATATGATGGGAAGTAAAAGATTTCAACATCTGACAGGAGAAAATGAACAACTGATAAACAATCTTTGAAATGTTCTCTCACTGCAAGGCATGCTTTTGATGATGATTTACATTTTTATTATTGTTGACTTTCAGGATGGGGCTGATGGTTGGCTAAACATACAATAACTGAAAGAACAAACTGCATAAAATGCAAACCAAATCAAAAGAAAAACATGACTGGCATCATCTGCTTTAAAAGCTTTTGTTCATTTTTCTCCTTCATTTAAGTATTCAGTAAATGTAACTGGAATTCAGTTCACTGGGAAAAGCAGAGAACAAACAAACAAAAAAAATAATAAGTTTCTGATTCCAAGATGGTAAATACTTCTTTCACTTTTCTCCTCCCACTCAAGAATTAAATTCTAGTTCTCAGTTCAATGCATAATGAAGGAACTAGTACTAACACTTAACGTTCCTGCAGAGTCAACATTTGATGCTACAAACTAATCTGGGATTGTAGCTGTGGGGAAAAACAGTGTACAACTTATGAAAGATAATCACGCTGAAATGTCAATGAATAAAAACCTGCTATTGAAAAATGTGTAACTTTGAACTCATCAAAATTTTTTTGCTTCTGCACTGAGGGATAATGCAAGAAACAGAGGCAATTTTTTTTTAATTCAGTTGTGTTCAGCTGAGTAAATAAATTGGAGAAAACAAAAGCAGAAGCAGTGATTTGATTTTGTTTTGCTGTTTTGAAGATAGCTCTTGAAAGGTTTGGGGGGTTTTTGTACAATCAACTTTTCATTTAAATTAATTATGATAGTTACCACTTTTAAAGCAGTAACATAACTGAAAAATGCAAGCTTTTAAGATTAAAAAATAATCAAAATAATTTTAGGTTAACCCAATGTTAATTTGACTAAATTCTCATTCCCTCTGTAAATTCTAATTAAAATTTTACGTGATTGTTTCCTACTTGTTACTATTTAGTGCACAAATTAAACTGAAAATTTCATTAGCCACCCAGCTTTACCTTTTAAATTGAATCAAGTAAATTAAATAAAATTGGTTATAAATGAACACACTCTCATATTCATTTGTTAAGATTTTAATTATAAAAACTTAATGTTAAATAATGCAAAACAGAAAAGAGGAACAAAAGATCCAAAACACCCAAAAAGTTGTAGTAGAATTCTGTGATGTCATCATCACTCTGGAAATACATGGGACAAAATCAAAAAGTGTTTTTCTTTCTGTAGGTATCTGCAATTAAATACTGTTCATCATACTTTTGTGTTTCATCTATGAATTTCATTCTTAATCATACCTATTTGTAAACATTAAATACATGGGATCAAGTTGTATCTGCTTATTTCCTGTGCTACATCATTTTAATAAGTGCTCAGAAGCACAGACACATAGCTCCTAGAAGCAAGGACAGTGCTACTAGAGTTTATCATACAAACTCTTGGAATGATGGTCTAATATAGACTCGTATCAATTCCTGTTTGGATCGTTTATGTAGACTCATGGATGGCTGTTGGAAACTGATGAAGAAAGGGAAAAATGGAATAGTAGTGAAAGCAGAAAAAAAAAAACAACTCAGTCTTGGTTATTCAACTATAACTTACTGTAGATTACAGTTTTCCAATAGTGTTGAGATGTACAGATTTTGTAAGTCAGTTAGAAAATATTTCTTTTATTTTTATGTCCATTAAAGTAGAACATAATTTATTAATCTTTGCAAAAAAGTCCAAACCCAATTATTGTTCAAAACTAATACTGACTTAAAGAATTATCTCCACTGTTTTTTTAAAGTAATTAATATGTTGAGTCTTTCACCTCAAAAGTTACAATAGTAAAACAGTGTGTCTAAAGGAACTACAGGAAATGTTTCTGTGCCACATTTCTGATGTAAAGATCAGAACTTAAGTTCAGAACCGATTTCTGTTTAATAATAGGCAACCAAGGAACTGAATTACCCTGTTTCTCTGCAAATCTTCCTTTACATTTCATACTACACCTCCCAGACGATAGATGACACTGAAATTCTGACTGACATTTTGCACAAATGCATCAAGTGCAACCTGGGGATAACAACAGGCTAAGGACTTACCAAAGATAAAGTGTAAAAACACAAACTTGACTTTTTAACTTGAAGGCCAGGTTCGGACAGGGCTTTGAGTAACCTGGTCTAGTGGAAGGTGTCCCCGACCACGGCAGAGGGGTTGGATCTAGACGATATTTAAGGTCTCTTCCAACCCAAGCCATTTTGTGATTCTATTATTCTATTATTAGCATAAGTTTGGGTAGCAAAGCTATTGACTGGCTTCAGCAACTGTTTTCTAATGGGTAACAACTGGCTAGTAGTGCTAACATGCAAGTATAATGACGCAGGACTCTTATGTGGAAACGAACAGACAAACCCCAATCAAACATTTTGCAAGAAACCCCAATCACGTTTTGCAAGAAATCCACTGAAAGGCTGGTAAATATACAACAGTACATGGCTGGAAAACTTCAATTTGAAAGAAATCAAATTACTTGAAATTGTAAGTTGTATAAAGAAAAGCAGTCTGCAGATTTGCAATGTGGGTCTTAAACATTTTCGATATTAAATAAGAGCAAGAAAAGTCAGGACTTCAACCTAAAGGTGACAGGATCATAGACACTATTTTGCTGTAAATAAAATCTCCTGTTAATAAAGTCATGGCTCAATATCCTTTCCTGAAACAAATATTATTCCCTTGTGTTTGGATGTCATAGTGCTAAATAAAGCGGCTGCGATTTGATATCTGACCATTTAGCGAAGTAAGATTTTCTTGTGTCCACATTATTTAGTGCTAGTACTTTCTAGAGCAGATGTGTTGTGGAGGGAGCTAATTGCAGCAGTCAAAACACAGCCAGGCTAAAAGCTAACAATTAAGCAGTCTGGACAATCAAGGATTCAGTGCTTAGGCTCACTCCCTAGATCTCTTTTATTTTGCAGAATTTATGGCCTGTTACATTGAGGCTTTGCTATGTAACAAAAGTGAAACGTGCCTTGAAAATGCAGCTAAAAAGTCATTGAAGTTGTATTTTTATGAGTTCATAAAATGGAAAATGGACACGCTTTCACTCTCCCACAAATCAGACTGCTGAAAACTGAACATATGTAGCTATTTTGTTTGAACTGCAAAAATTGCATGCAGATGAAAACATAATTTTTCACTCAGAAAAGTCTGTATTTGAGTAGATCTTTGTTGAACAAAGTTTTAAATCCCTTTTTTCCCTAACCACAGATAAAAAGGTGCCAGATGCAGATCCTCATGTCAGGAAAACCAGAAGGCAGACACTCTGGACACAGGGGAGAAAACTGCACAATATTCAGTATTTGGATAGGGAAGACTAAACTTACAGTTTAGAACTAATTATTTTCCTAAAAATTCTTCACATAGAAGAGATATGTGGGAGGCTGGCTTTAACCAGAACTATAATCTAAGATAAACCTCTTTAAACAAGCCTTTGCTATACCAGTTTATTTTTTTTTTTTTTTAAATTCCTCCATTTGAACAGCAACTACATCTTAGCTCTTGATTTAAATCATTGGTTGCAGGAATTCTGACTCCTGTTTTAGAGAAAAACAAAAGCAAAACTACATTGGCCAGCTGAATTTCTAAATTCATATATATGTTCTCAACCTGACCCAAGATGTGATTGTTTAGAATTCATATGTGCTGATTTCCATAGGTATCTCCTACTAAGACGATCAATAATATATACTCTTCTATCACAAGACATATACTGTAAGCTCCTGCAGTGCATTCAGATCTTTTCTGTGCTCAGAGATGTCTGATAGGTACTCATTTTCTGAGTGTTGAACTAGTTAGAAATATGCTCCATAGAAAAAAATGTGGGAAAAGAATTGTGTCATAATTTTTGCAAAATGACTTATAATATAGTATTCCTTTTCTTAAAAAAAAAAAAAAAAAAAAAAAGGGTGGGGTAGAAAAAATAAAAAAGGGGGGGGAAAAGGAAAGAAGTTAAAATATATGCATATAATGCATATAATGTAGTTAAAGTATAATGCATCTTTGGGAAAGTAAGCATCAACTTGTCCTACGTTACCAGGTGCTGAAATGTCACTACTACTAGTGATAACTTTAACAACTGTTTCAGGCAGTTTAGCTCTATCTGCAGGGCTCCAGTGGTGAGTCTTTTCTCCTGTGTACAACAAATACATTATATTGCCAATCTCCTTTTGTCTCACTGCCAAGGTCATGGTCAAGAAACAGACTGAGTTTTTCCACTTTGTTAATCTAGGGTGTCTGGAGTTTTTTAGGAAATGCAGGAAATTCTAGGTGCCTATTAAAAAGCAAGTCATTTGTATAACAGTGGGCAACAGTATCAAATGTTCTGCACCTGTTTTACACTCCAGGACTGTAATTTCTGCAAAGTAAACAGTAGATCTGAGGGTCAGATTACAAATTCTAGTAGGCTGTTTGCTAGATTGCTGCTTTGTTTAACCTTTACACTTTCATTTTGAAAGGAGAAAGTATCATTGTCACACCAAGAGGGCAGTTAAAGAGTTTTAATTAACTGTGGAGGTAATTAGACCTCCCAGTTTAACAATTATCAGACAATTCTTTTCTCCTGTAAGTCCTTTAAAGTCATGCAGTTCTTTATGAGGAATGAAATCCATTTCATAAATACTTTGCTTAAAAAAAATGGATAAACGATTGCATAGAAAGAAAAGCTGATTCCACTATGAAATTATCTATTTCCTTTTTCTGATTTAATAACAAGTCAAAATCTATCAGCTTCTCATGCAGCATTCCCTGCCAAAGTCCAATTCTAATCCAATCGCTCCGTTTATTAACCCCCTCCCTTCAGTCTCCCGACCCTCCGCTCTGTTTGGCCCATTGTTTTATTCACACATACGACAAAGGTGAAAGAAAAACCTCCCTCTCCTTCTTTCCAATAAAGTTTACTGCTTACGACTGTTGTTTAAACAATTATTTGAAATCTCTGATCCAGCTCTCCCTGTCCCCCTGTAAAAGACAAGATCTCTCGTCATGAGGGACATGGCTTATCAGTTCTGATTCTCAACTTAATTTTTCAATATCTAGATATACTTCAAAAAGCAAGAAATAGTGATCTTATCCCCAAAGTCAAGGAAGGAATTCACATTAACTCTCCTGAACACAAAACATAACTATAAATGTAGATACATTAATATATATATATAGGTCCTTTGAAGCAATAAAAAGGAAAGTAATACAGAACAGTGTTCAATGGATCTTCTTAAGAGAAACAAAAAAAGAGGTGGTTTTCTTTTGCTGGCAAAAATCATTACAGCTTCACTTGAGTTAAATGCACAACTGGTGTGGGCTCCGGGCATAACTCTTATATAGTCCTACCAAAACCTAGTTCTCATACACCTATTTTCCAATACATAGCCTCTGCTGAACATGATGCCTGTTATACTAACTGTTCATATAAAACTATGGTTTACTCACAATTTTTCAGAAAATTGTTAAGGAAATTTCTCATTAGTACAGAATTGGATGCTACAGATGTGACTTGAACAGGTCACAAAAACACTGACAGAGGACTGACAGACTGGAGAGTTGAACCTCAGGTCTGTACCTATAATATGGGTTTCTTTCCTCAATAAATTTTTTGTAACATTGAATTATTACAAAATTACAGATTTTTAAATAATATGAAACTATGCTGATTTTACCTCTACTCACTCAGGAAAAGACAAAAAATTCAGTTTCTTGCTGACAAACAAATTATCATGTTTTAAATTTTAATTGGAAGTTGATAAGATAAACAAAGAGGGACAAAATTTAAAGAAAAGCAGGAGGAAGCCAGAAAACATACAGAGCTGAAAGGGCTGAAATGATGACAGGATACAGCCAAGAACATCATTTGGTCAGCAGGAATATTTTCTTTTTTGGCTGAATTACTGTGCAAAATAAAAGTGAAAGCACAAGACCAACATCCAACATGAGCTCAGGAGTCTGAGGTGCTATCATAAACCTCTTGAGAATTTTTCTCCTTATTTTAACCCCCTCCCAAACCATAGTATAGTTATAAGCCTTGTGAATTCTCAGTTGCTTATCATTTGTTCTACACATAATAAATCCTTATTTGTAATATGCACCATATAATGGAGTAGTAAATATTTCCAATTAGCTTTAGTGTCATAGTCCTCAAAAACTGATGCATTTATGTTAATATAAAAGCATACATGGAACATTTTATCATGCATTAGAGATTTTAATCAGGTAATCTGCACGGCATCTGGAAACCTAAGCAGAGGCAAAGTCTGTTATAACAAAGGCACTGTAACAGTTCACCTTCAGTGAAGAACAATAATGCATTATTAAATTCACTTTCCTGCTCAGTGGTTACACTTAGCTGACCACAGCAAATTTGCTCTCTGCCTGGTCTTCACAAGTTGGCAGAAAAATAGATTCTGTCACATTTAACGGGTTCTGAAAATGACAGGATGCCTCTCTTGGTTTAACTATAAACCATAATCTTTCAGAAGTAAATATAATTACAAATGCCTTTTGTCACGTAGTTCTTAGGAAGGATATTATATGTGGATTATTAGAGTAGTAGATCTCACTATGTACTTGAATATCATTAAAAGCCAGAATTGATATTGTACAACAGCAACTTCAAAAAAGAATCAGATTTCTATTTTTCTTTGATCCTAAATGACATCATAATTCTTAGGAAACAAAGATACAGACATCAAATTCCTTGAGTATGGTCAAACTGTTATCAAGAGATATTATTCCTTAAATGAACATCAAAGAAAAACCTATATTCTTCTTTGTTTTAATATATTCTACATCTACTAGAAATTTGCTTTGTTTTACATAAATTTGACTGAAGGAAGCTTTAAGAAAACTGCCTTAGACTCAGGATTCAGTGATGAAGAATTATTGATTAGGAATTTAATTAGCAAAAGTCAACATACTTATATATGACTGAACCCAGTCCCTTCGGGTTTCCAAGGAGTTTTATGAAGCTGCAAGCACAATAACAATCTGCTCCATATGATGATATTAACTTTCAGGTGGAGGTCTTCAACCAGCACTGCAGCCTACTTAAGTCCCAGTGAAGTGCAATATAGGTCCAAGTTAAGATCTGTTCAAGATTTTTAATTAGGTTTGTATAGGTAACTAGCTTAGCAATTAAAAGACATTTTTTCCTCCTGTAAGTCCTTTAATTCAGCTAGTTTACTTAGAAATAACCCTAAAGTGGGAAGTTTGAAGACTCACTGAAAGACAGGCTTCAGTTCTGGAACCTCTTTGTGGTTTTTTATTACTTACTCAGATACAAAATATAAGTTTAAGTAAGTCCTCAGAAGTAACTTGGGTTTTACAATGACACTGTTCTCAAAACTCATATGGAACTTACCACAGTCATTTTTCGCCTAAGTGGAATTATCACCTTATTCTAGGTAAACTCTACATAACATTAGGTACCTAGAGTGAAAACTCTGTAAATTGTGACAGGATCTAAAACGGCATGAAAGGTTTGTAGTTTAACTCCACCCTTTCTGAGAATAGCAGCACCACACTTTGGGTAGGAACACAACTGAAGCTTTCCTAGACACTCAATAAACACCTCTGGGAGTCCTGATCACTCTCTAGCATAGAGGCACTTATGTTCTTTTAAATGAATAAACAAAAGTTCACAGAATCATAGAATGGTTTGGGTTGGAAGGGACTCTTAAAGAGTAAGTAATTCAAGCCCTTGTTAAGTGCAGTGCAACTTCCACTAGACCAGGTTGCTCAAAGCCCCATCCAAGCTGGCCTCGAACACTTCCAGGGATGGGTAATCCACAACTTCTCATCCACAACCTTTTCCAGTGTCTCACCATCCTGATAATAAAAAATTTCTTCCATTTTCCGCACAGACAGACAGTGGTCACAGTGATGAAATTTCGATTTATCTACAAAACTACCCTGAGATGTAGTATAAGTTTCTTCTCTTTCTGCTATCTAAGGAAATTTGGTCACAACTAGGTAATTCAGGAATGTATTTTAGTAATTTCCCCTTCAACTGTGAAGAAAATCCAGGTTAAACCTAGATTTAACTTTTTGATAAATCTCATTCCCCTGATCGGTTTTTCTGCCAAGAACAAAGCAATGTAAAAATGAAAATGACCCTACTGCTTCCTTACCTGGACACTGTCCAAAGCATGTGGAGTCCTAAGTTCAAACCACTGTCCATTACCTATCTACACCAAAATATTCAGTACACTAGGGACTGGACTTCAATCCTTCCAAAATGATATACTAACCATCATATTACACTTGCAGCCACGCTCATGGCCCCTTTGGCCATTTATATAGCCACACAAAGAGGGTGAGATATTAAGACTGACCACACTACTTTCTTCTTAAACTCAGTATTTGCCTTTACTTTGAATTATTCTAACACTCTCCAAGACAGGCACGCCCATGCGCCTACCCAAAGTAATATGGATATAAGTATATCCATACCTCTTGGATCTTGGAATGAGACTAGTTTCTGTACTATTGTGTGTGGCAGGATACCCCAGTATCTCTTCTATGGGATCCAGTGAATTATGTCACATGAACTGGAAACATTTTACATAACTGGGAGACTGTCAGCTAATCTGTAATGACATGGCATTCAGAGCCCCCTTTTAGGACATGTAAAGTTTGCACTAGCACAACCTAATGAATTTAAATATAAAAATTACACCCCTTCTCCAAATAAATTTGGAAAAAAACCCCAACCTCCTAATATTGTATTTGACTTATAACTATGGTCTTTGTTTGACACATCATTCTAAACGATTAGAGGTTTATGTCGGAATCCCTAAATCATTGCCAGAGTTCAAATGCTAAATCCAGTTACTACGCAATTTTTTGTTGTAAAAAGCAAAGCAATATCCAGCTCTTACTTTTTTTCTTTAAAAAAAGCAATCATTTCACAACTTTAATAATACCAATAATAATAATTTTACAGGATATAGTGGATAAAAAACATTAAATCACACAAACTAGCTTTTCTTCTCCTGACCCTTCCAACTGTTTTCAAACATTGCAATTTGCACACTCTGGAGTAAAACATCCTGCTGGTTTCAATAGAAGAGCGGTTGGGCAATCTGTCCAATGACTGCAAATCTTTGCAGGATTAAAAACTATGCCTACTTTGGGGAAAAAAAAAATCTCGCCTAGATCTTGGAAATTCTCCAAAAATCAGAGGAAAATCATTACAGGGACTCTAGCACTCATCTACTGTTTAGGTTGTCTAGCTTCCACAACAACATCTAGATAATCTCAGATTTTAGCTACTTATTCTTCTATACCTGTAAAAGTGTCATAATAGTTTGAATTTTTGTTGGTAAATCTACTTTAAGTTGTTCTCCTCACAGCTCTTGGAAAAACATTAGGAATGCTAATATCATGCCCTAGCACATCTAATTTCTAAAAAGTATAGATCCCTAAGTAAGGATTCCTAAGTCCCTTTATAGATCATCTTGCCTACACAACTAGTGACCCATTAATTTTTTTTCATTGTAAACATGTGCAGGACCCTACAAAGGAAAATTGCTAATGAAAGAAGATTTTCCAGAGCAGTAAGATCTGCAAAACTTTCACACTTTCTTGAAATTGCTATATTTTGATTTGCAAGAAGTAACCAAGTACCAGCAAGTAGTGGTCAGCAAATATATTTTAAAATAGGAGAGCAGTAGCTGACACCACCTAAGGGAAAGTGAGTGGTAGCAACTTATTAAACACAGCTAACTTAATTGCAGATGATCATTTGACCATGTCCCAGTTTTAATTATATTAACTTTATTATCTGGTTTTGAATTATATTGATCACAGATGGAATATAGTTTCAGAGATAGGTGCTGTCTCATCAAATTGTAGTCTCTTCTTGCCTTAAAGAATCAGTCCCAGCTGCCTTGTTTAACCATTGAAATTCCCGGACAATCAAAGTAGAGAGGAAAGCAACTCTAAAAACCTGCTCAGGGAGAATCAGTTTGCCTTGTTTAGGCACCTTCCTTTCTCAATTGCCTGTGCAGGTTCCTAAGTGCTCCCAAAGGACAGAACCATCTGCCTAAGAAAGGGCCTTCTCTCTTGTTTGCCTTCCATGTACAAGGAATTAGTCAAAACATTAGACACCTTTATTCACCTGCTCCCCTTCTGACTGCGGATGACTTGCAGAAATGACTGTGATGGCCAGGTCCCCCCCTTCCACGGGAGTCCTGCAGCCAAGACTGGCTCAATAAGTGGGACATCTTGAATT
>NW_020884872.1:52151165-52213665 GCF_003945725.1 Corapipo altera | reverse complement strand
AGGGCAATGAAGGCGGTGAAGGGCCTTGACGGGAAGCCGTATGAGGAGTGGCTGAGATCACTTGGTCTGTTCAGCCTGGAGAAGAGGAGACTGAGGGGAGACCTCATTGCAGTCTACAACTTCCCCATGAGGGGAAGAGGAGGGGCAGGCACTGATCTCTTCTTTGTGGTGATCAGTTACAGGACCTGAGGGAATGGCCTGAAGTTGTGTCAGGGCAGGTTTAGGTTGGATATTAGAAAAAGGTTCTTCACCCAGAGGGTGGGCGGGTACTGCTGTGACCCAGGGAAGTGGTCACAGCACCAAGCCTGACAGAGTTCAAGAAGCATTTGGAGAATACTCTTTGGTGCCTGGTGTGACTCTTGTGGATGGTCCTGTGCAGGGCTAAGAGTTGGACTCCATGATCCTTGTGAATCCCTTCCAACTCAGCATATTCTGTGGTTCTGTGATTGAGTCACTGTAAATATAAAACAGGCATATACATATGTGCAATTGGGATGCATTGAGCCTAGTTAGCCTGGAATGTTCTGGAAGTGATGTGCACATATCCGTCAACTGAAAACCATACAGCAAATCTCTCATAAAATGTGTCTAAACTATTACTAGTCCAGCAGAAAAAGGCCTCTAGTAGCAAACAAATCTGCAGAAGTATGTCACTGGAGGATGACCTAATACTTTTATTCAATTATTTGCATTAAAAAATTTTTTCAGAAGTTTGTACTACCTTTTCCCTCCTTCCTGCCTACACATACTGTTCATATCTTATTCAATAATATGAAAGGCTTCTATTTATCTATGTAACAAAACCAGATGTTTTCCCGCTTCTTAAGAAAATTAAGAAAAAACTTGCAATTTTATTTTCGCCTTTATAATCCATTAACTGTAATAGCTTTTAATGTATTTTTAAAATTCCTGTCCCTCTTGGGCTGAATGAGAAGATATATCAAAAACCACAGTGTCAAACTGTTATCTTGGTGATACTGGTTTTATCAAACTTTTAATTTAGTGGATCTTTATTATATTATCTGTCATAGGTTAAAAATGTGACTATCCTGTTAGGGTTTGAGAAGTCCTAAATAATGTAGAAATACACAGCATAAACTCAGTATCTTAAGGATTTAAAAACTAATATATTAAGATTTAATAGATAACATGCAAAATGTGAAATGAGAAGGTAGATTTAGAATGTATTAACCATAAATATTTTGGCATACAGAAACCCATCAAGGTATGTTCATATTCTTTTTATTACATTAAAATGCAATATTCAGCAAAATAAATATATTGTGTAAGTATCTCTGTGTATTTATGTATACAAAAATTAACAGATAAAGTATGTTTATACAAGCAGCTGGACAGCAGAACTGAGAATGAAAATTCCTCTGTACATCAACTAGAAGATACTCTCTTTAAAAAAGGGCTTTCTCAGAGAACTAACTAAAAATCACAGACCAGAAACAGAATTTAAGCAAAGTTCCTAATCGCTTGCTGACTTTTCTAAGAGGACAGTTCATGTAGATGAGAACCTTTGTTGATGTTAAAACTTCCTCTGAGTCTTTCATATTGTAGTGGGTTTCTGTGGCTGAATTTTGGTAGCGGGAGAGCTACAGGGGTGGCTTCTATTAAAAGCTGCTAGAAGCTTCCCCTGTCTGGAGGAGCCAATTCCAGCCAGTTCCAGGACAGACTTCCTGCCACTGGCCAAGGTCAAGCCAATTAGGAGCAATACTAACGCCTCTGTGATAACGTATTTAGGAACAGAAGGTATTGCACAGAAAGAATTCCAGCCAGGGAAGAGCAGAGTGAGAACATGGGAACAACAATGCAGACACCACAGTCAGTGCAGAGAGAGGGGCAGAAGATGCTCCAGGTGCTGGAGCTGAGGCCCCTGCAGCTCGTGGTGCAGACCATGGTGGAGCAGCTGTGCCCCTGCAGCCCATGGAGGATCATTGGGGTGCAGAGACCCATCTGCAGCCCATGGAGGAGCCCATGCTGGAGCAGGTGGATAACCAAAGGAGGCTGTGACCCCGTGGGAGGCCCAAGATGGAGCAGGGTCCTGTCAGGGACCTGCAGTCCGTGGAAAGGGAAGCCTACAGTGGAGCAGGTTTTTCTCAGGTAGGACTTGTGGCTCCTGTGGGGGGACCCACGCCGGTACAGCTTGTTTGTGAAGGACTACAGCCCATGGAGGAGTGACCCATGGGACAGCAGTTTGGGAAGAACTGCTGCCCGAGGGATGGACTCACACTGGAGAGGTCCATCCAAGGACTGTCTCCCGTGGGAGAGACCCCAAGGGTGCAGGGGAAAGACTCCTCACACTGAGCAGAGGCAGAAACAACAACTGACCGTAAGCCCCATTCCCCATCCCCCTGCACTGCTGGAGGGGAAAAGGGAAAACATGGAAGGAAGGAGAGGTGGGGGGAAGGTGCTTTTAAGATTATTTCTCACTCTTTGGCTTTTATCCTGTTAGTAATAAATTTAAGTAATATCCCCACTCTGAGTCTGTTTTGCCTGTGAAGGTAATCAGTAACTGACCTCCCTCAGCTGTTATCTCAACCCATGGATCCTTAGCTGCTTTTTTCTCTCTGCTCTATTGCAGAGGGAGAATGACAGAGTGGCTTTAACGGGTACCTGGTATCTGGTGAGGGTCAACCCACTATACATATTTACAAAACCAAACTCGTATGTGTCTCTATATTTTTTAAGGTGAATAAGCATGTTTTGTATATGTTTACAGTATGCATATATTTTAAAGGAATGTACTGCTGATACTGCAGAACGAATATCTAATTATATATGATGACATATTTATCATTAGTTCCCTTTTTGATGCATGATGGATAACAGGAAAATCCAATCCTAACCTGGGAATATTTAAATTATTTTCAATTTTATACAAAGACTATTTTGGAATTTTAATATTGTATTTTATAAGATATTAAAGGTCTAAGACTGCTCTCATCTCTACAGGGGGACACAAAATCAAAACAGAGAGAAAGACTGGGACTTTTTAACATGTGGATTTGATAAATTTATACCTTAATTACTGCTATCATAGTAGTCAAGAAGCAGTTATTGTTGATTACCTGAAAATTACTTGTGAAATTTCCATTAGTATCATAGTTTAAAAGCTTTTCTGAAAGAGTTTAACTTCCTTTGTGAACATGGTGAATATTTTATATTTTGTTATAGAAAACAGCACATATATTTTCAGCAAGAAAGCATCCTTCCCATAACACCTCAAATAAGATATTAAATTTAAAATGTAAGCTTGACATTCAGGCTTCATTTGCTGTTGGTGTCAATCTAAAAAAATTATAAATTGATGCAGACAGAAAATTCTAATCTGATGCCCTAAGGCCAGATCCAATAAAACACTTAAGTATCTAAATTTAGTGTTAAAGCAACTAATTTTTTGGTGGTTGTCCTCCAGAAGGGAATCTTGGGCTGAAGTGAGTTGGGTCTTATACTCCTGTAGAGTGTATAGAGTAGGCATGGCTAAGCAGATACCAGTTAGGAAGCGCTATGAGCAGCCACTGCTTCCAGTATCACTTAACATCACATAAAATAATTGTACACAGCTATGTGGAGCTAGTAAATAAACTCTGTCAATAGGACTGAGCCGTAAATAACACCTTGCAGACCCAACATGATCTGAGTTCAGGTTGTAAGGGCAAGGGGATAATGTTAAAAAATACTTCCATCTTTTACAAAAAGCACAGTGATTAAAGATACTGCCCAGGAATGTGTCACAAGTTCAATTCTCTCTATTGTCCAGAGGGAATCAGGTTCCACATCTCCAAAGAGGGTGCGTTTGACTTTTAAGCCTTTGATTATTTTGAACTTCTTTTGAAACACTTCAGATCAATGAGCAAAAACAGGATCAAGATTCAACAGTCTAGTCTTTAGGTTCTCCACTAGTTCCTTCCTATGCTACAATATTACTGAAGAGCTAAACAGGTATTCAGCTCCATAAAAACCACCAAAAGTGCACTTCTCACAACTTCAGAGTGGGAGATCTGCAGGATGTCATATGTAAGTTGAGCAGGATAAGTGATAAAATACACCTCGCCAAAATTGAGGCCCTATTTAGAGCAAACTCTTTGCATCACAGAAACTTAACTTCACTTGAAAAGACTCAGAGCCGTATTTTAACAGAGAAAACTGAATTAATCTTTTCTAATATGACTCCTATACTTCACAGAAGTCCTTCTTGTAGAATCTGACCTAATAAAACCAAATGTGCATCATCAAACAATCCACAATTACAGATCACAAAATTAGATACTTGGTTTTGATGATGGTTGTCAAGCACTTGAGCTAACATTGTGTACTTGAACTTAGCTCATTCTTCCCAGGATCATTTGCAGTTCTACAGCCTGCTTTCAGTAAAATTGGAAAAACTGCTATCCGCTAATAAGCAAAAACCCTCCGAAAATTGAGGGTAATTGGCCTCCTGTCATACAGATAATGACATCTTGAGTTATGTTTGAACTATGGGGTAGAACTGCTTTGCAGTATTTCCTGCTCTCCTCCCTAGTACAGGATAGGAAACTGGCTGGACCACAACACAATCTTAGCAAACCTAAGTTTTCTTCTCATGGTACAGAGGGTAGAGCTTCAGATGTGTCCATTGGGTCTTGACCCAAAATGAAGCTCGGATGCAGCCAAACTGCGCATCTGGAATAAGCACCTGGAAAATGTCCCCAGCACCCATTTTATGCATGGTCTTTGAGAACAACAACGAGTATTGACCCAGGGGCTGATGTAAACTTTCATGTTCTAATACACAGATCCATAGAACCAAAACCTGAGAAAAGATTTCGAAGACAGTCTAAAGACAAATTAAAACAAAAACAAAAACAAAACCAAAAACAAACAAACTAACAAACAAACCAAAACAAAAAACCAAACAAAACTGCGCAAGACTTTACTGGTAACTTAAAACAATTCAGTAAAATAAACTAACTTTTGTCAATAATAATAATCCTGCCTGAATTTTGAACAGAAATACTCATGATCTTTGAAAAACTGAATACTCCCAAACTGTTTCTAAATGTATTATACTAGTTTCGTGGACTGGGTAACTTAGTTCCTTTGTACTATGTTACTAACAGGTAAATGGCATTTTCTCTCCTGTATTCAACTCACAGATCAGGTCAAACAAATTATTCACTGCTCTGACATTCAAAATTTGGTATGTTGATCAGTTGCCACTGCTATAACTTTGTTCCCCCTTTAAATTTTCTGTTGACTGTAAATAAATTTTCCCTGATCTCAGATGACTTCAGAGATTTTTCATCTTTTCACTTTTTTAACGGAAGAGGAGACCAGAAGAGAAAACACAGGGCCTTCTCTACTAGACAGAATTTCCCAGGTTCTCTCAGGTTCAATTAAAAGCCATTTTAGTTGCAGCTAATAGATTTCTGCCAACAAAAGTGGCTTAAAAGAACACACATTAATTTTTAAATGCTTCATTATACCTATTTAGAACTTCTGATTTCTTCTCTTTCTTCCTTTTTCTTTTGAATCAGCTGATGAAGGTGATGGGGCTTTAGCAATAAGAGTACCACCACCTACGTGTGTGTCTGCATTTTTAGATATGGTGGCATTGTGACTGATTTGCAGAGGTAAAGCGACAGTTTGGGAATCTGATTGCAAACTCACAGTGACAAAAGTAGATAATTACTATCTCCACAAAACTTGTTTTAATACAGATTATATTAGTATTAAAGTTACATGATTGGTGTGAGAAACATGATAAATGTAGTCATGACAGAAAACAATTTTTAATTTAGTAACTCCTATCAATCTGGATAGCCCATGAATATTTACCATTAATTCAGTAGGCTGGAACAGAGTGGGGGAAAAGAACAAAAAAAAAGGAGGTTTGACCTAAACAAGCACTGAGGAAAAAAGTGAATTCTCAGCAGTTTTGCTGAGAACAGACCTTGCAAGAACGTGAACTGGCAAAAGATTAGAAAATACATTTGGGATACCATTATAAAAAAAACCTTTAAAAAACCTGAATAACATACAAAAATAGTAGCAATTCTTAATATGTACTTCTCTTTGCAGCATTTACCAGTCAGATTACACTTAAACAAGTAACTTCAAAGGCTGAAATAAAATCAGTTATGGAAATTCAAAACAAACCTATTTGATCACATCCCCCTTCACAGCAGGGATACAATTTGCAGAGGCTGAGTGAGGGCATAGTATAAGCTAAAACAGGTTGTGTGTGCAATGAACCAAACTAAATGGTTTATATGAAAGAAATGTTGTTTCCATTAATTTTTCTGGTAATCCTATTAAAAACACCACCTGTCCAGAATAGAATTGTCCAGATTTTAATTCTTTTTCATATCTCAGTGTTCAAACAAGAGACAGAGAAGGTATCTTCTTACAGCAATTAAAATATGTAACAAAATGTATTATTCTAAAGTCTTCATAACTGCAGCAGTTTCTCCAGCTCTGTTTCAATGTCTGGCTATTACACCTTTTACTTTTTCTCTCATTGTGCTCAAATAACTGATTTTTCTGATAAGCCAAAATAATGTTTTTTCAAAGCCTACATTATATTTTCAACTTCTCTTTAAACAAAATGTTTCTAGTCTATAATACTTAAATCCACATATATTAAGGAAATGTAACATAAAATGCACCTTTCAGAATTCCACCACCATCCCTCCAAAATCCCCTGTAAGAGCCCTGAACGGGAACTTGACTTTGAATGCCAACAGAGATGAAATGGTGTCATAATCAGCATAAGTGCATGTGGACTATTCACCTAGATCAAACACTTTGGTCATATACTCAATTAAATTTAAATCCCATTATATAATGTATACCAGCCTCATTTTATGCAATTCCTTAATTTAATGGCTTGGTATTAGCCTTTTCCCTTTTTGTACACATGGACTAATTTTCACGGTGCTCAGTCCCTCTGGGAAGTAGGTCATTAGAGTCAACTGGATGGAGACAGAAACTTAATACTTAAACAGTATTGTAGAAGGGTCAGAAACACAATAACAATGTAAAACTGCTTTTCACTCATCCTACTTTGTAATATTTATGAAATTTCTCCCTCATGTAAATATCATTCATTAATCTTGAGAATGACAAAGCAGAAGAATAAAGAAAGCTATCACACTGTTACAATTTAATTTGTGAAACAAAAGAAACCCCCAACAAAACAAAAACACAATTAAAAAATTAAAAGTCACAATTATAACATTTAACTGCCAAGACTATAGTTGTTTTACACTGAAGCAGTAGAATCATAATATTCATATTACCTTTCTCAATGTGTATTCTTTTTGTCTCATGTCCCACATCATGACCAGCCAGATCACCTTCCTTAGGTCCAGGCAGGACATTAGGTGATAAACCCATCAGCATTTGGTTCATAGATAGCCCGTTCTGATGGACAGCTGCTAGACACAAGTGCAGGCAGAAAGAAATCAGCTGTCATATTAACACTGTTTCACTTATTTTCTCTAGTCTTCCTCTTATACAAGAATTCTAACAATCACCAAGTTACTTAATTAATGCTATCAGGATCCACATAGCGGGAGAGTTTCTTCCTGTTACCTCTGGTGCTCATCAGACAGCTTGAAAAGCTCTTTCCAAGTGTTCTCAAAGAGCCTTTCAGGAGTTTTAAACACATCTCAGAAACTCATATTAGGTAGTTTATAAAGCTATGCTTTTATCCTGAAAAATCGTACTTCCAAGAGGTTTAAGCCATTTTTTAAACTACTTTTTCATATGTAACTCATATTTCTGTAGTAGTTATTTTATTCTGTCTGGCACCACAAAAAGCAAATGTACCTAACAAACAGGTGCAATGTTAACAAATGAGATAGGACAGAAAAGACTTACAAATAAATAAGTTACTAAAGGGATCCACCACTTAAGGAACTCTGTTATGTCCACATGGAAGAAAAAAATGTGTAAAGGTCCCAATCCTCTCTGTTGGTAAGTAATAGAATAAGCTGAACAGTTAAAAAAAAAGTCACTCCTTAGCAAAAAAAAAAGTATTTCTCAATTTAGTTTCATCTAATTTTTTTTTTTTTAGACAACAATGGAAAAGGTCTCCATTGGTTGTAAAAAAATATATACTCTTCAATCAATTAAAACAAATTAAAAATCCACAGTTATGAAGTTTTTTCAGAACTTTACTTCTGAAATCTGCAGTGTGTTGATGGACACCAGGTGACCACCAAAGCCACTTCATCAATCCCCCTCCTCAACTGGACAATGGAGAGAAAATATAATGAAAGGATGGTGAATCGAGCCTGGGGAAATAGATAGGTCACAGTATATGGGATGTCAATTTAATCTGCACTCTGAATTGTTGAAGTGATAAGAAAACAGAATTTTCAACTTGTCATGGTCAGGCCTCATTTCTTTTCTTTGGTAAGTCATTTTTCATCACATACTAATGAAAGATCTTTCATCTGAAGGTCAATGAAGAGTCAGCTTCCTGAGTCTGCAGAGAGCCTGAAAAGAAGCAGTCTAAAAGACACGTGTTGCATCTAATCAATACGACTACTTCTTTCATACAGCTGTTTCATGGCCTTCTACGTGCACGCCAAATCCTCCAGTTTCACCTATTGACAAATTCTACTGTAGAAAGATGACTTAAAAGCACAAAACCTTGCAACAGAGCAATAATAAAGGGAATGGACAAGTGTGATATGAATTTAATTACATATCCATAAAATAGTGTGCGTTTAAAACCTTAATTTCCACTGCTGTTGTGGAATATCATAGAATTCAGGGTCTTTGCCAGGTAATTTACTTCCTGTACATGGAACCTTGATAAAAATGGTATCACTCTGGGACACCACAGTTTAATTTCCCTCTGCCCCTTGTGAGCTATGAGGTGATAATTCTTTATCATATTTCTCACCACTACAAAATTTTATATTTAAAAAATTTATAAAGTATGCACATTTTTAATTGATTTAACTCGATTCTTCTCTTTACCAAGCAATTCTACCATGTAAAATATTGCTTATGAAGTCAGGTTCAATTTAGAAATCAAACCAGAGTAACCAGATTAAATAAAACTCAATTTCTTTAAAAAATGTTTATACTATATGTTCAGTTCTAAAACTAATCTAGCAAATTGCTTCCCGGCTGCAATTCTGTATTTCATTGCTCATATCTTTATGTTTAATATGACATGATGGCAGTTTATATCAGTACCCGTTAATGTAGCATTGGATATTATGATACTGTAAAATGGGAAACATAATGTTGGGAGATAGTTATTTCTGCTGAACTTCTGAACATGACACATATGAGATCTATTTAAGACGAGGGCATTTTGATTAGAAAAACCAGCTGCACCTAATCAAATTTAAAGTGGTGAGAAGGAGAAGAATGTGACCTACGGATTCTGTCTGAAGAGCTCTCGGTCCGCGCAGGAGAGCTGGACACGCTGCTGCTTCGATGAGAGGATGGATGGCTGCCAGGTCTTCGGCCCTCTTCAAGAGAAGGAGCAGGAGAAGGGCTGTCTGGAACACGTTCCTAGATCACACAAACAGTAATTGAGAAAAAAGGCAATGTTACACCAAGCCTCTGTTTCAAACATGACTTCCCTAAACTGAATCTCCCTCCTAATTTACAACCTACTCTTTCACCTGTTGAGATGCCTGGGATTTGCAGAGCGTTCTCTAAGGAAACTTGCAACTTTAAGGACACCAGACCTTACATTTTAGTATGCAATGTGAGCACTGCTCATTTTATTAGGCTTTTAAACTGCCTTCTGGACTACTTATAAAAATAAGAGGTCTGTTTTGCTTCAGTTTTTTGTTTTTATTTTTCTCACTCCCATCGTCATGCTGTTGAATTGGAAATACATAATTTGGCTTACAGATTTCAGCCTTGTGGGATGAGGATCCATGTATTTCTGCAAATAAATAATGATCAGGCACTATTGTTTTATCTCATGCTGACTTTTACTCCACATTTTAATTTCAAAGGGGCTTCTTGAGCAATGAGATCTTATGGAACTGTTGTGGATCACAAAGAAAATATGATCTCCTTATAGAATCTATACCAGTAACATGGTTGGTGTAAGTCCAAATGTCTGTTTTTACCACGGAGCACAAATCTGGAATGAATCACACTTTTTGGATAAATGTGGCCATACCACTCACCATATCACTACTTCAAAACGCGGAAAACCACCCATTCATGTTTTACTGCCCAGGGAAAGGCCTGGCATGGTAGCTAAGAGGAGCTATGACGCACTTCAAGATGTTCCTTGGTTTTGAAAACTAGAGATTGAGGACTGTGATTGTTAGAACTGCACATCTGCTATGTGAGAATTGCTAGTATGTATCATATAGCTATATCTGATATTTAAACAGAATTTCAATGGAAACAATAATCAAAAGGAGTTGAGTGCAGAATAGTCCTTTCTAGAAAATTCTCTACCTTTCCCTGCAGTTTCCTTTTTATTGCTAATAGCTTCCAAGACTCATTGCTCAAATATCCATGAGTTAGGCTGTTTTGGTCAAATAGTGATAAAAATAAATAGATCCTAAAAGGGAAATCTATTGGAGGGGATGGAAATGTTAAAACTAGTATTTTTTTGGTTGTTGGTTTTTTCCCTTCTGATAATTGAAATCCTGACTTATAATGAAAAAAACAATGAACCCAAACAACCAATCACAAACTGCATACATTCAATTCACAAAAACCTTTCGGTAATGAAATAATAAAACTAGTACATGTTTAATAACACATAAGAAAACTTGACGCTGCAAATGCCTAAAAATTTTTTTGGAAAGAGCAGTGCAGCACAGCAAACTGCTTTTGCAGCAGTCATTATTTTATCATGCACAGTCGCTACATTAATATTTATTTATCTGAATGCATTCCTAAGAAACTTTGCAACATGCTCATCCATAGTAATCAATAGATTTGTTCCAGGCAAGCTTCATAAAAAATATTTGCTGAATTTGAGATTCTGATTGCAAAGGGATTCAGTGGGCCTACTGATGGAGTAGGAGGAGACTTTTTAGAGCAATATTTCAAGACATTTAAGTGGATTCCACTTTAATAGTCTTAGGTTTTTAAGTCAAAAACATTGATGAGGATAGCTTAACTGCATCATAGCTCTAGGCTTATTATGACTTTGATTGTGTTTATATGTCCACAAACTGGGTATTCAAGAGGAGGATTATAATGCAGATGTTTTCAGAACGTAGAAGATTTATTTCTTTAGATTTAGGAGGATTTAAGCATGCACAGCGTACAGATTTGATATAAATTGGAACACGGTATATTTAATCATTCATTTAATATATGATTTCACTGTTCGGCATACAATGTATTGTTCTTAGAAGGGTTTCATTAAAATGAGATCCAGTGAGCACATAAGATTTGAATACAGAGCTGCAGAGTAAATTAATTTATTTAAACAGCTTAATTTGTTTATCCTATTTATTTATGTGTGCTTTTACAGAATGTATTATGAGATGGAGCGAGCAAAAGGAATGCACTGAACACCAAAATATAATTACTGAACAAACAAAACAGATGAGTTTTATTCTCACATAATACAAAATAGACAAACCCAATGAGAAAACTATATATACAGGGTTTATCAATTAATTTGTAAAATATCCTTTAATTCCAATAAAACATGGGACTGAACTATGTAGAAATGTAAAATAAATCAATTTAGTAACTTAACTAATGTTTTATATCCTTGTTTTATAGTTCCACAATCAGCAATATAGTCTACAGCAATTTTTTGTCTTTACCAAACTATCTGCTACATATAAATGGAAATGCTACAAAGAATAAACTGAAATACTCTGTAGCTCTAAAACATCATAGTGATAAATTAATGGCACTTAAATATCAATATACCTTGTCCTTCTTACCAGAGATTTTGTGTAGAAAAGATGAATCTGGTTTGTGGCATAACATTAATTTTACATTTAGACTTCACTTTAAAATTTTTCAGAAACAGAAATGTGCAAAAATGTGTTCACTAAATAATGCAGATCAGAGCTATTTTGTCACTTCTGCAACATGCCACTTTTGTACAAGTAACTCTACATGACACCGCAAAGAAATAGAATTTACTGCCTTATAATCCCGGTCACAGAAATCACCTAGAATTCTGTCTGCTGCCTAGTATTTTTACTAAACTTGCCTACTCCCAGGAGCAGATATTTCTAGAGAATATGGTGTTTATTTGTACTGTAATTAGGCTTGTTGTCTCCCAACAAATAATCAAATAAATAAATAAAATTTGTGTGACTTTGCTAAAATGAAGTATGAGAAGGAAACTGTGCAGGGTTCAGTTTGAAATCAACATGGTGCTAAAAATGCCAAGATGGTGGGTTCAATCCCCATATGGGCCATTCACTGAAGAACTGGACTTGGTGATCCTCATGGGTCCCTTCCAACTCAGAGTATTCTGTGATTCTGATTCTGCGATCTGAATCTAAGTATCTAAATACAGTTTTGATGTACAAGTGAGAGATGACCTTTCAGAGACACTTGTATGTAGGATTCTCTGCAAAGGGGCCCACCTCAAAGGTAAGTTGTCTTCCATTTCAGTCAATTGAGATATAGACCATGAAGTCAATAGAGCCTTCTCCAAAACCAGATAGCTACAGATCAGTTCAGCTACTCACATTTGAGCCATTTGGGGCACCAAGGGGTTTTGAGATGTCCCCATCAGGCTGATAAAACAGGACCTCCACTGCCTTCTGGAGTGTCAGTAGGATGCCCAAAATACTACCCCTGAACCTCCTGGCTGATGACCTGAATAGCTTTCAAAATTCTATTAACAATATTTACTAGAAAACAAGAATTATTTATAGTTTGTGAAACATAACCCTCTCTCACTACTATTTTTCTCTATTTTTTGTTTTCCTATTTCTTCCTATAGATACTCACAAATAAAAAGTAGTGTGAACAATTTGGGTAATATGTAGCAATTTAGCACATGGTTGACCAACATTTCAGAATTATTGAGACTCTCAATTAAGTATCAGAACAGGAGGCTATACTAAGCAATGGGCAACAAACTCTTAAAGGCCAAATTTGAAAGATACCTTAGCTTGGTACTCTTTACAATTTGATCCAAATCATGAATCCTAAGCATTTAAGAATCTGACGTTTATCTCCTCCAAAACTGCTCCTACCATATAAGAAATGGACAGTCTAAGGAACTGTAATGCCCTTTCTCATGCTCTTTCTCCACTGACATTACAAGTTACACACCTTCAATATCAATTCCACTTCATAAATAACAGACTTGTTCCTGTGACACTGGGTGTTTTTTTTTTATGCTGTAAAAAACAGGTTAAAGATTCTAACTGTCAGAAATTTTAACTTATGAGATTGAAGTTGTCTCTAGAATTAGAAACCACTCCAATTTTATTCCAGAATACCACATATTCACAACATCACACCATCCTGGTCTCTCCAAGTAAAACAGAAGTGTCTTGATGCATTTATCAACATTTTTCTACATTTCTCAAACAGGTAAATACTGTAAAATCTCATTCCAAAAGTCCATTTCAAGTAACTTCTTTTTACAAATTATCTTAATCTATCAGTAATGGAATCCAGGAGACAAGAAATACTTTCTTCCCTATATCATATGTCTTTTTTCTTCTTGCCAGGTCACAAAGGTAGTTATTAAATATTAATCTCTATTTTTGCCTATTTTATTTCTGCTCCAGCAGCACGTTTTACTGTTTGAGAATTATCTCATTACCAAAAGTCTTCCTCAACATATACCAAAGCACAAAGTTGATGGAGTTTAGCTGTTGGTCCCTATATCAATATGGAAGAGAAGATATATCAGATAACATATATAGGAATAATCCTTCTGCTCCTAAGAGGCTAGAAAAGGAAGTGACATCTTCTAGTTTGTCACCACCTCAGTCTTTCCACAAACATTCTTTATTCTTTGCCATTCCTGTTCCTTATGACAAAATTCTTGAATCTTTCTGACAATGTTTGAATATGCCTTCTTCCAACAACCAACTGGTTTTGTATGTACAGCCTTCACCTCCTGCATATTTCTCTCCTACAGGTATTCAGTCTCAGCTTTTTCCTTTGTTCTAGTCTACTTCTACATAAGACTCATTTCTTGGGTTTAGTCATGCTTTAATTTTAGTCATGGACTGAGCTCTAGACATGCAGATAAGTCTAGCTGTTAGAGGTATATAAGTTTTTTAAACTATTCAGTTGTCTTGACGCTCTTCAGTGTTGAACAAATTCCTTTAAGGATGTTTGTGCTGTAAGTCATTGAAGTGTAGAGGATAAAATAACTTATTTCCAGAGTCATACATTTCAATACTTTCAGTAACTTATGGAATGGTTTGGGTTGGAAGAGACTTTTAGAGGTCATCTAGGCCCAACCCCCCTGCCATAGACAGGGGCACTGTCCACTAGACCAGATTGCTCAGAGCCCCATCCAGCCTGGCCTTGAACACTTCCAGGGATGGAGCATCCACAGTGACCCTGGGCAATCTAACTTCATGGTGGGGGGAAAGTGTATATGACAGAAACTATTTTGTATAGTATTAATATAATTTAAAAAAATAAAATAAAAAGCTTTTAATCAGGAGTAGTTTATAATATTTCCAACCTTTGTGGAAAGGCACCTTGCTTCCAAGACTTTTTGGTGGTAAAATTACAATAATGTCTTTTACAATGATCAAAACACAGATTTCTTTCTTCAGTTCCTTACTGACCTCTTTTGTGTGTGATGTATTCCAGGAATTACTGTCTTGTAAAACAGCATATTTAATTTGACATGAATGAGCAAAAGAAATTAATTACTTGACTATCTTTTTTATTCTCTGCAAACAGGGTATTTTGCTTTTACAGTTTCACTTTTTCATTCACTTTTAGTCAAAAAAACTATGAGACTCTAAATGAAAATTTAGACTTACGAATTGCAAAATGAAATGGACTAATAACTATTTCTTAACTTCCTCAATTACTACTATAATATATGTGTTATCAAACTGACTGAATAAAATTTCATTTCTATTTCCTTATCTGCATCTACTATGACTGGGTGGCTAAAGATCCTGCTAACTTCACACTGATGCACTTGACATCTTTCTCACCTTTTTCTTGCAGAGCCACTTCTAATCCCAATCAAAATTCAGGAGTTCAAATGTTTTGTATTGTCATTAATTGCACTATTATTTTAAATCATGGATCTATTTCTTATGAAGAATATAATCCACGATATTTACATAAGACTTTCTTTTCTCTCTTTGTGAATATCTTGAACTTGCTTATCTTTTGGATCAATTGAAGTTAATTTGATTTCCATTTTACTTTTATTTCTGCAATTCATTACTTCTAGTTTCTTCATTTACCCTACCTTGCTATTTCCATCACAAGAACACTGCAAGCAAAAAATGCAGAAAAAGATCAACAGGCAAAAATTTGCTTGATTTTTATTGCCCTGTTTACTACAGGATTATTTGAAATAGCAGCAGCAGTTAACTGACAGGAAGCCAAACAGGAGACTTCCAAGTAATCCTTTAACAGTACTTCCAGAACAACAGAGAACCTAATCCTTTGAAATCATGGGCAGTACATAAAGTACAGCGACCTAGTCAGGAAGTGAGTGTCATAGGATTAAGCTATTACAGAGATTAAAAACATGCAAGCAAGCAAGCAAACAAACAAAAGTAGATCCTTATGAATACAAGAAAGAACTTGGTTGCACTGGCAAAACTAGAGTAGTATCTAAGATATTAATAGTTCAGAATCATGATGAAGTAGGCCCATTCCTGGAAGTGCCACAGAGCCTCCCAGTACAGAATTTTGGATTTTGAGGATTGTCATAAAAGTGTCCTGACAACTGTTTGGTCTTTGTGCGTTTATCTTTTCAACTGAATTTATACATTATATTTTACCTTCTAAATGAATATTTGGTCTAACGAACAAAATATCCTTCTGAGGTATACAAAAAAACCTGTACAACATGAAAATATGTAAACATGCAAAAAACTCTGCTCAAATTGAATTAGTAACTTCTTATTGGCAAACTTTTTTTCTGGTTTTTTTTTCTCCTATTTGCAAAATCTATTCTTACTTGAAAAGTAAGCCTAAGAAGCACAACTAGGAATTCACCCCTCAAAGTAAATCCAAACCATACATTCAGCCAAACACCAAGAATTCATCCAACTAAATGTCATTGTCTTTACTACAAATGTCTATATCTGATCTAGTCACCCTCCTCTCATTTTTCACCTATACATTTACATTTCCAAGGTACAACTCACCTCACTCTAAAGCAGCTATCTAAAACAGGTCCAATGAACTATGCCCTAGAAGACAGCAAAATGAATCCCATCCCTTGTACCTTGCCTCGTAGCCATTTTGCATCAAATTAATCTCACACCACATACATAGTTCCCTGTTGCACAAGTGATTATGCAAATTCCTAGTCAGAAAATTTGTACTACCTTCTCTGTGTCATGTGTTATGTGTAGATACCCATTTTACATGTCACAAATTAATTCATATGAGTGTATGGCTGCTATTAGCTTCAAACTGCACCTCGGAAGCATGCATGATAAAAGAAATAATAGGATCGCATATAATTTTTTAAAAAAAGACATTATTCCAAGTTACAGCCTACCATATATAGTTAGCATCCTCTAAGCTCATTATGTAAAAATTTTATTAAAAGCCAAAATAAATAATTTTAATCCTATATATAGAACTAATTAATGGTTAATATAAAGATGGTTAAGCCCTAATAAAGGAGGTCAACTGTGCTTTGACCTAAGATTTATTATTCTAAATGAAAAAAAACCCAGAAATGTGCATGTACATATTTATAGTAATATATTTTTTAAAAAAAGTCATACTAATGTGGAGATTTTCTCTGTTACGTTCAAGTTCCTACAAATGGTTTTAAGATATCATATTCTCTGCAGCTATGATAAAAGAAAATGAAGTATTATTTTGGTCTATACCATACTTCAAACTTTATAGGTATATCCCAATTTTCATGTTTGCTTTCCCAATATGTAAAAGTAGATTTTTTAGGAGCTGGTAGTCCTATTTTTATTCTAAAATATTTATTGTAGACCTATTACTTTTTATTATTTAAATATTTTAAATCAAAATTCTTCTTATGTAAAGAAATCTTGATCCTACTTCATGTATCAGATAAAGAGGAAATGAAAGTAGCTTCCCTCTTCATGGACTTGTATTCAAGAAAATCACTTTAAAGTAATGTGAAAATTCCTATTTTGAATGTACAAATGTCTCTACAAATAGTAAGTTACCTGAGCAATCGCTGTTTTTCAGGTTAGGCATTTCTGCCAGCTTGGGATACAATCAATTTTGTTTTCATTCCCTTTCTGTAAAATGAGTACAGCATATCCAGCTTCATAGGAATGCTGCCACTGTTTGCATAATGCTTTGCTTGTAAGGCACACAAATGTCCATAAAAACTTATGCATTCAACACAGGATTCAGGCTAAATAAGACTGAGACAGACAATTAATTTTAAAAAACTAAATAGAGAATAACTAACTATTCAGTGAATGAGGTAACTTTTCTGCAGAAAAATAGAGTATATGGCAGAGAAATTAAAACTGCAGTGTATGATATGGATGGAATGCTGCAACATTAAGGTTCTTTAGGCATTGTGATATTTCTAATGTTATGTCTTATGTCTTTTAAAATTTAGTGACGGCCCTTTTACATAGGCTTTGGATTTCATTTTATTCAATGCATGAAAACAATCACATCAAAAGCTTTTACAATAATAACCAATGTATTGACAATTCTGGCAGATTTTGCAAGCTTACAGTACAGGAAAATTCTGCTTTGTTGGTAGTAGCAGCAAAGTGGAAGGGTTTTCTATCCAGGATATCCAACTGTACTTTCAAGTTACAAGTACAATCGTACTTTCAAAGTTCTTATGGCCCCTGACTCTACAGGATGGTGTGCCAGAAAATTTCGAGAAGTACTTCATCTAATCCTATCAAAAAAAAAGGTCATAATCTTGGTATGTGGAAAATAAGTTATGTAATTAATGTAAAGTAATGTAAGTTATGTAAGTAATCTAAACCCTTCTACACAAAACATCTTATAATGGCAAGTATTTCTGGTATTTAAAGTCTGCACTTAACTCAAGGCCTGCTCACACAGTAGTTACAAAAGACATAAACTGAAGCTTCTATAGTCTCTTTGCTGCCCAATCTCTCCCTGAAGTGAACTTGCTCATTTTCCTCTTAGAGTCTGTTTCCTTTCAGGTATGCTCTCTGAACTTGCTCATCACCAGTCTGACTTGAGACTTTAAAATGTACTCTGTTCAGTCATTTCTGTATGGTAGTGACATATTTCTTCTCTTTGGCTATTATTTGGACTTTGGGGCAAATATTATAGCCAAAAAAAAAAAGATAACATGAAATGACATTAATGGGAACACATACATATTGCCACTGAAATAGGAAAAAGTGAATGAATGCTAAAATAAAATTTCATGTCAGAAAAGTCCTATAAATTGAGTTATCTAAAAAATAAAATCCATCAACAGCTACCTTTGTTAAATAAATTAGTATTAAATTCCTGCTAATTGATGACAGGAATATATGAATCTATATATAGAGATATAAAAGAAGTCATAAACTAGTGGAACACAACAAGTGCTGTGATATATTGAGGTAATTAGCAAAATTTGGTGTGATATATTTATTATGCAGTGGAAAACTACAGTGCTACTGGTCACTTTTTCAGCTGGAGGTATTGGTTTCTTCTGTTTTATTCCTAATTCTTTCTATAAGTATTAGTAACACATGGATAAATTGCAATTTTTGATTCTGGCATGCTGCTCTGTTCTAACTTTTACAATGTAATTTCGAGTTGCTATTAATATGAGATATGTCCTTTATATTTTCATATATCTTTCTGCTGAGTGAAAAAAATTGATGTAGCGAAACTGCTAACAAGCTGAGCCTTTGAAACCATGGGCAGGTGATGAAAGCCACTTCATGTCTAAAGCATCCCCAGGTCACAGCTGTCACACTCACTGCAATTCATTGCTGTCACAATCTGCTGTCCCTGCTTGTTGTTGCTCTCCTCTTATTCATCCAACTCATATATCTAAACATTCCATTACAAAAAGACATCTAATGTTCGTCTCATGTTCAAAAGGGCACAACACTCTTCTGAAATATAATTCTGAAGATTTTAGAGCTCAGAGTTCACTGCCAAATCTAAGGTGTTGCTTTGTAAGGCTTCCCTTGTAATTTTGTCTTTGTCTCATCTCCTGAATACAGCAGGATAAAATGTTTAGTTAGTACATGATCTCAGCTTTATTCCAACTTCTTATCACAAAGAAACGAAATATTGCCCAGTAATAGAAAGGCATTTGAAGCTTTGTGAATTTAAAGATAACAGCACTAGCTGTGAACTCGGTGAATTGGAAGGAAAGGTCAGCAAGTCATCTACTGTGGCACTATTCACAAAGGCAATTCTATCCAATGAACCTGGTTGTTTATAATATGAAGACTCAGATTTTCTAGGACTTAATTTTGTTCTTTGTTATTTAATTAGATATGGTGACTACTGATTTACTTTTCCAAGTAGAAATTTCTCATAGGCCTTCTAACTTTCAAGCAGAGTTTAAACTGGTAAACATCCTGTATTCTAACCACAAATCTATGTTGTCTTTTCAGGTTACAACTACTAACTGCAAGATGAGTGATTCACAAACTTTTCAAAACAACCTGTGGAAATATTGTCACTGAGGAGAAAATATTTCAGTAAAAATTATGGTTAAAAAAATGAGTCAAAAGATAATGAAAACAAACCCAAGAAGTTAAAAAACGTAGCAGTAAAAAAATCAGAAGCTATAATCGTAATAACAAACAGTTTCATGAAAGACAGCAACTGCACTATTTATCCTTTCCTGTAAAAATAAAGAAAAAGAAGGTTTGACCTTCTCACTTACATTTATTCTCTAAGATATTTATTTTGACTGTAGTATAAGTTATTATTCATAAACATTACATTGCCAGTGCAAGGTTCAAAAAGTATGCTTACAGTTTCCTGTTCAACTACTCAGTGCATATAATTCAATGGACATTGAATCACGGCCTCTGACTATGCCTAGTGAAGAACAGGTAAATTGCCAGTGACATTATGTCTATCCTCATGGAAAGAAAATCCCCTATCAATGACCTCATGCTTTCAAGTTCCTGGGGTTTATGTTTCAATCCTGTTCATTATTAAAAAATAGGAACATAATTACTTGGCTATGTTACCTCTATCCACATGATCATATTCATCTGCCATAGATAAAAACAGAGGACATAAATCTAGGCATGTGTTATACCACAATGGGGCTGAAGGAACGAGTAGGAAAGTCCCGCAAGAATAAGTTCCTTAGCCCTTACAGTATTATTGAAATAACTACATGCAACAAGATCTTACATTTATAAGTGAGTTTTGGATCACAGACTAACACTTGCGTTTATGCATGTAGCTGTAGGAGAAATGTGTTGTGGGCAGTGTGTCACAGGACTTGACTGAAGAAGTCACAGCAGCACTTGGGTAATGTCTCCATCAGGTTCTACAGAAACCCTTGTGTAAGAACACTTTTCTAAAGAGAATTTTGGTTAATTTGGTCATCTAAAACCTTTCATTGTAATCCACATATTTTTAAATTATGGTTATGTGCAAACCAGACGGGAACACAAAACCTGGTTTGTCAAACAACTTGCACAGGAAATCATGCCAGGAGTTATGCAAAAGTTGGCAGCCACGATATTAGCATGAATATGAGATAGTTGAATTTTAAAAAATGACAGACATATATAGTATAGATTATTAATACAAACAAATGCTTAAGTAAGCAAGAGTTTGAAAAATATATATGTATATGATTGTCCAGTTACAAAGTGTTTGTAATGTTTCAGAGAGCCTAAAATTGCTAGATACTTTTAAAATCTTCACCTAGATTATAAGAAAACTATCTCTTCAACTAGACGAGTTACAGCAATAAACTTTTTAAGACGTAAAGGAACTCCAGGATAAGGAACATTTTCTGTTTTGGGACTGCCTATGGTTAAAATAATACACACAGTTACATGATAACAGATATCTCTACAATACTACAGAGTTCTGACCTGCAGATTACTGGGTCTGCACTGTGCAACTTCACTCTAATTTGCTGGGATTTGGCAAACTTAGGTTCTGCAGAGGTACAGTATCAAGCCTTTCAGCCTTCTTCAGAGAATTTGCTGCGTTTCACTTCAAATTCTTAGATTTTAAAGTTGGAAGAACAATCCCTTCTAATTTAAGAAAAGAGTAATTTTTTCCTTGATATCTGGAAGAATGTTGCAAGTAGATTATGGACTATGAAATATGAGAAATCACAAAGCTGTGCATCTCATATGAAAATGCTTCAACTGCTGTTTTAACACTGATTTCGAGAGGGGGAGGGAAACTGAGATAACACTGGCCATTAGCAGCCTACTGTGCTCCCAAAGCTACAACACTTGGTTTTCTTGCATATACTGACTTTATGACTTACCTTAGAACATTTGATACCTATACGTCTTTATGATGGTTGGGTGTGTGTTACAGTTTTTTGCTTTTTTGTTTTGGTTTGGTTCACTATATAGTTACCTTAATAACAGATGTCTCAACTCTGGATGGAGGACTCTGCACTTGTGCTGCTGCTGCCATGTTGGCAATGGTACTAAGGTGATTCATCTGGCTCATTGCCATCGTGACAGATGCTGGAGGTAGGCTCACGGGAATTAATGGGTGGGGCATCATCATAAAAGGAAGTTCCAATCCTGTTGAGAGAAAATAAAAAAGGGGAAACAGGTTTATGCATCTTTTTTGAACACTGTCTTCTTTTTCTCCTGACGGACAATATTCAAGTGATGGGTGACAAGATGGTTCACACTGCAGGACAGAGCAGCTCTATGTCAGTTCTCTTCTGGGATATGCATGGGTGAATCCCTAGCAACTGTGGAGGATTTCTAGCCACAAGGAGAGGCTATTAGACCTCTTAGTTTGTTCATATCAGTGTAATGTATATCATTGCTAAGCAATGGCTATTTATTATAGTTTTTAATATCTGCTGTAAAGTGCCTTAGCAATACATTATTATGCCACTGACGCACATGTTAGCAGTTATTTTAAGTATCAATTTTCTTGTATATGTATTTGTTCTTTACTGTCTCCACTTCCCCTGCTTAATACTTTAAAGGAAGTATTCCAATATTCCCCACATCCTTGATTTTTTCATTGCCTATTTATATAAACACAAAAAAACCCAAAAAAACCAAAAACCAAAAAAACCCAGGAAGTAGAAAACTGCTGATGTTAGTGCTGAAAGATGTCAACCCGTACCATTTGGCAGAAGGTGGTTCTGTTGAAGAGGGTTGAGAGGATGGCTAACTGGAACATTATGCTGTCCAGGCAAGTTGGGGTGGTTAACAGAGGCCTGTGATCCTTGGGTGGGGGGAGACTGAAGTTTTTCTTTATCCCAAGAACCATCACTGCTGCCTGTGGGGAATGAATATATATTATTTGGATGAATGAAGACTCCAAATTTTCAATTTCTGGATTTGGAAGCAAGGCCAGAAATCTAATCTTTTTTTTTTTTTGCAAGTGGCAATTTTTTTTTCTTTTTTTAATAGGTGGGCTGGGGAAGGACTTTACGGGTTTTTTTCCACCCTCTGAAAGAGGTATGTAAGGATAACTTTTTAAAGTTAATATTTAGCACACAAACCTAGAAGCGTTATAGTCACGCTCACTCACATGAAGTCTGTGCTTCATGTATATTTCACATATACTTTTCCCATACTTAGCAAGTAAAACTATATATGGCATTTGTTTTATACATGAGAGAATATTTTCGCCTGCAAAATATCTAACTGAAGAATATGGCCAGTTATGTCAATTAAAATTTCAACTAAAGACATATTTTTTCCTGTATTTGTGGATAAACAAACATATGGAGTAACTAAAAATTTTATTTATTGAGGGCACCAACATGCATGCATGTGCTTGCTGATGATTCTATTTTGTATATTCATTTTTTTTCATATTATTAATTAAAATGTAAGGGATTACATTGATTCCTTCAGTCTTCTGGTAGTGGAACAGACTAACAGCAAGGAAGAATGTGGACAAGTAAGTATTGAGACGAGAAATAATTTAATTTATTTCACAACACCCTTTTTCACTATTGCAGACTTCGTCATAAAAACTACCCACAGAATTGAAGAACAGGATACAATTAAAGAACAGTACTATATACTATATATAAAGGACAACAGCAATTCATGTATCATTATTAATTTGTATATTTATATGCAATGAAAAGTTTAAAATCTTCCAATCAGACAAGTTATTTATTCACAGTGCGTAGTATAATGTATAATGCTGAGATTGAGTATATGTATGTTTATGCAAAGTAATCTATACACTCATTGTATGAGTTTATTTACCATACACGATCAATAAACAATGTTTGAATATATTAATAAATATGGATATATGCATGCATTCTCAGCAGTATTAAAATACCCATCAGCAATATATGATTGCTTCCTTTTTCATGTAGAGTACAATTTCAACCTCCTGACTTTGAAAGGTTCTCCTATTTTCATGGGAATATCTCTTGATAAGGACTTTAGGATAACATCAGTCAAGATGTATTTAATCTATACTCAATTTCTAATTAGCATCAGGGATTATAGCAAAGTGCATATTCCTGAATGTTTTTCTACATACATCTCACTCATTAATGAACAACAGGCCCTGAAAAACAACAGGAATAACCACCTCCTTCATACTCCAGTAGAAAGGAGATAAGCCCATTAATCTTGAGATATTTTAACATCATTTTCACTGGATGACAAAAGCACAGAAGTTGGTAGAATTCCAATTTAATTTCTCTAGATCTATTAAAAACCTGATTGTAAAAGCTGTACAACGTAGTTTATAATGAAAAATACTCCATTATTGCCATGATTTTCTTTCCCTAGTTACTTCATGAAGACAGTTAAGGCTCAATATAAATTCTAACTCATTAGCTCAATACTGTCTCAATCCCAGTGTAAATTGTTCAGAAGTAGGTAATGAAAATTCAGTCCAAACTCGCCTGCTATCAAACAAAGCAATTTTATGAAACAATGAAAAGAATCAATTATATGAGATACTTTCATTATTTTACAAGAAATTGTCATAACCTTTATGCAGCATACATAGTTGAGTTGGTTAATACATGATTTGAATCTCGTCACCTCTGATAAGTGAACATGTTTTCTTGTATTTTGAGAACTCAGACACTCTCAAAAAGCATGAACTTACTTTTAAACACACAGTGAAGGAGTTAAATCTTAGCTGGAAAAAATCTTTTTTTTCCTTTTAACTTTATATTCTCCAATTTTCTGCTTTTTACCACTGTGACATACATATTTCACTCCCTAAAATACAGCACTACCCCACTGCCTCTCCTTTTTTGCTCATCCCTTCTGAAGAGTTCATAGTAACCCATTGCAGCACTCCAGCTGTGGAAGTCATTCCACCATGTCTTTATGCTGGCAACTATGTTATAGTTTTCCTGCTGCACAATGGCTTCCAGTTCTTCCTATTTGGTGGCCATGCAGCTTGCATTGCTGTAGATGTAGTTCAGCTGGACTATTGATCTGTCTGCCTTTTTTAAGGCGAGAAGCCTTAATTCCTACATGATCATTCTCAGACGCATCCACGATTTCTAACATATGGATAATCCTTTTGTCTTTGCCACTGCATGACTCTCCATCCTCTACCTCCAGTGAGATGGCAGAGTAAATGACCTTGCTAACACACTGTCCCTCAAACATCAGTGCACCTCCTCAAGGCTTATTTCTAGTGAGTTTGATTTCATCCCTTTCTCCCTTCAAATCTAGGTTAAAGCTCTTTCAATGAGCTCTGGTAACTCCTGTTTCCCCTTTGAGACAGGTGTACCCTGTCTCTTATATACATATATGTATATATATATATATAGAGAGAGAGAGAGAGAGATATTTTTGTCATATGTATGACGTATATATATATATGTCATCTCTCTATATAGGAAGAACACAAATATATATTAGTAATTATATGAATATTTGTTAGTATTATAAGCAAGGAAGTTGTTTGCATTTTATAGGGCTGGTCAATTCCCAGTAGTACTTTCCTATTTATTAGCCAGATCTTCTACAGTGCAGTTGATTTCATGTTACATGGAGTTCAACATGGAGATGGAGTCAATTCTGCTGTGACCCTTCCTAACCTGGTCACAGAATTTTTCAGTCAGTCATAGTTTGCAAATTATGGCTCTGCTTATGTGACTCAGAAATTAGAGCTTTTCTAAATCAGTACCCCCTTCTGCCTCAAAATTACAGTGTCTACTGTTTTAGCATGATATTGAACCCAATAATAAATTGGAAGAGAGAAGACAAGCTTCAGAAAGTGAAGTATCAAGGCTAGCATTTAGCTAGTGACAGTTTCTTTAATACTTGTAGTCTGGAATCATCTGTTAAGATTTATTTACATGGAAAATGATTTATAGACAGAATCCAATCCATAACATTAGAAACCACTTTCAAACTGCAGGCTGTTGTGCTCCTCAACACTTTAAGTGAACAGACACAGACGCAAATAGTCCTGTGCTTTTCTTATGCTAGTCGAGCAGAACACTGTTCCTCTTAGAGGAAACAGTTATTTTCATTAATGTCAAAGCAAAATAAGTGTTATTCCTTAGACACTATTCACTGCTTGCACAACAAAGTGCAAGCTACCAGTTCTGTCACTTTTTACATTTGATTTTGATTTAATGTGTACAGTGGTTTCAGAGAGTATTAAAAATCTGTTGCCTTCTTCCTCTTCACTTGTTGCCCTGTTGGAGGCTTATGTTTTTCCAGTTTCCATCAGTGGTTGTCAAGTCTTTGTAATAGGATTAAAAGCTTGGACACCTGATATCCCTGGGTGCTTCAGTTCACCCTCATAAAAGCTGTTTGCTTTAAATTGAGAGAAAATCAGTTTTTAGTGGCATAATTAATTAAATTATGCAAAGTGTTCCAGATTCAGCATAACACTTTCTGAAGCAGCAATTGGAAGCTCTACATTGCATTCAAACAGCATTTCAATTGATGCTGCACTAGGCTGACCATAGAGTAGCATTTTCAAAGCTTTCAAGCATAAGGGATCCAATTTTGAAATGCAAATGCTTAATGTTGAGTGCTCAAACCCCATACATATGTACTTGAATAGGCAATTTGGTAGCCAACTACGTATTTCATGTGCAATAGTGCTAATACAAGTACTCAAAAAATTGAAATGAAGTTCCAAATATAAGTACACATGCTTAAAAACCGGGCTCAGATGATCTCACATTTACTCATGATGGACAACCCAATGGAACAAAAATGACAATACATTTTCATAATTTAAAAGGCATAGTACAGAATTCATTGCTTTCCTCATCACCAATATTTCAGCACATATTTTCCATAATGTGAGTTAGCTTCTCCCATAATCAGCAGTTACACAACAAACCACTATTTGTATACTGAAGTGGGTCTGTAAAAGCCTGATGCTTGGATTATTTGTATTCATTAGTAGCACAATTAGGTAGCTAAGGATGTTAATAATAAATTGAAACAATTCTGGACTGGAAGGTAATGCAGTCAAGAAAAAGAAAATTAAGCAGAAAACCACACTGTACAATGTCGGCCTTCCAAACAAATGGGTTCATTTTTACAAACACTATTCTTATTTGCACACTCCTTTTCCGTTCTTGTTCTATCCCCACTAGGACTCAGTTTGCTTAAATTTTGGTTCCTACAATGTGAGCTGAATAGTTAATTCCTGCAATAGTCAACAGGGATCCAGCCAACGGACTCTGGAGAACTGTTGAGCTTTCTCTGTGTTGAATCTGAATCTCCTGGTTCCAGAGACTATAGTAACACTTTTCCCAGACTCAGTTCAATGGCCTAAACACAAAACACCTGAGATGGTCAAAATAATTTGAATCATGTCTTATATGGTTGGTGAGTATAACACAGCACCTGTAGGTGAAGATCAGGCAGGATACTTGAGGGCATCTAAGCTAGTAGCATAAACACGTCTAGGCAACTAAGTCAAACCTTTCTTGACCATAGGTGGTTTTTAGAAATTAAAAGTAGGCTATTTGCAGACCCTCAGGTTTTCCCTTTCCTTACATGTGGAAAACTTGGATATTTTATGGCATTCCAGAGAACACTTCAAGCCTTTTTTCAGGTAAGTGAATCCCATCCCATGGTTAAGGGGTGGTTTCATGTACTATTACATACACAAGCAATATCACATAGCAAAAACACAAACAAGAGCCTGATTGCCTACTAACAACTCAAACCACAATTTATTTTTTTTGAGTGCTACTGATCTTCCTTCAGTCCTCTAATCTTTCTGTTATCTTCTGTGTTTCCTGAAACAATTTGTATCTCAGCAACAATTACCAAACAAAGCATCAGTATCAGCTGTGTTGGCTCATTTTTCCGAAGTGGACTATTTACAATCTAGACTGTTTATGTCCACTGGAAAATATGCATAATCAGCATGCTAAAAATTGGTAATCTTAGCCTCCTGACAGTGAGGAAACAGTTTCATAAATGGTCCTAATCAAATCCTGCTGCTTTAGACTTTTAATTGCTATAAATTTGAGATTTGATTTCTGTATAATTCAGTTTCCTAAAATCAGCTGTAGTATTTACCTGCAATATGAGAGTGTTGTGAGACTGTAAAAAGGACAGACATCTACAGAAAGAGGTATTCTTCTAATACCTCTATGCTACTGCTACATCAATAAAGACAAAAAAACTCTCAACCTTTGCAATATGTAAACCATATCTGTCTAATATTATTGATACTTTAAAAAAATGCATTACTCCTTCTTCTGAGACCACAAAGGGATCAGAAGAGCAAGTACTATGACACAGGAAAATAGTACATTTCCTAAGATTTTTCTTTTATTTGGCTCTCCATGAGGATTTTTCTTTTCTTTTTTACCCCCACATGAAATTTTGTATTGTTTGGACATTTTCTTGTTATATAATCATGGTTATGCTCTTAAATAGGACATGAGCAATGTGGCCTCATAACTGAAAGGTTTTATAATTTTCTCTAAAATAGTAGGGTGATGGTTCTGGTATTTGTAGTTCTGCCATTATCACAACAGAGCATATACATGTCTAGCACTGAATTCTTAAAAAAAAAAAAAAAAGACACTACTCTTCAATAAACATTTTCCCACAAAAATATATAAAGGAGAAGCCAAAAGAACTTTTGGAATCACGTATGGTTTCTTCTTTGCTGACAGCAGTAGCAATCTGAAAAACAGCTTATAGCCTCAGTCATATCGACTGCTTCATTCACTGTCTTAATTTTATTACATACTTGTTTTATGGCAATGGCAAAGAAATCATAACTGCATTTTGCACCATAAGCCAGATTTGTACCCACTTAACGCACCTTCTTCCATATTTATATTCTGATAATAAAAACTATAGTAGAAACTGTTAATTCCAGTAAATAAGATGGAATTCTAAATGTTGAATATCACAGTATAGGCTTAATCAGAAAATACTGAATTTATATGCTAATAAGTGAAAGAATTATTTTTACAGTTACAATGGAAGATATATATATTTTATACTAATCCTTCATTATTTCACCAAAAAGATTAACACAAGAAAAGCTTTTTAAAATTCAATTTAATGAATAATGAAACTGTCCAAGACAACTGAAAGCTCAGCAACTCAGTTACAGGCTGTGTGACATTTACCTAAAAATAGATTTTCCATTTGTCGCCTTTTACTAAGATCTAACTTGCATTTATTTCATAGATAAAGACCACTTTATTTTTATGGTTATATGATCTTCTAAGATAAGAATGCAATTTAGATATGTAAAAATAAATTTGTGGCAAAAAATCAGATGTAGTTCTAAGTACTGTTTTCAGGAAAATAAAAACTGAGCCACATTTTACTGTCAGGAACAACTGCGCAAATTTGTTAACTTCACAGCAGAAAGGTAGAAGTACAGTTAGTCCCTTGAGGTAGAGTTTTTTAAATATGAAGACTAATGAGCCATCAGAAGTCAACCAAAATACACAAAAAACTACATTTTTTTTTATCTCTTTTCCAACACAATGAACATCACAAAGTATTTAGTGAGCATCTCGATTACAGTTTTGCTTTTTTATAAAAATTTTCCATTTAACAGATAATTAATATATTACTATATGCACTCGTATGTAATTGTGGATAGTAATATTTTCTGTATGCCTAGGGAAGAGGTAAGAGTGAATATGCCTGACTGAGTAGTATATAACATCATATTTAGAACATTTTCTGGGAAATATGGTTTTAAGGTTTTTTTAGTACAAGATCCCTTCTTACTTCAGTTTATAAAGAAAGAAGTTATCCTCGTTGAATTTTTAGTACAGTGGAAACTAAGACAGACCCAGAAACTTCTCCTAGGTGAAAGATGCAAATTTGTGCTTCTGAGTGATTCAGGTGTATAAGCAAGTGCCTAAGCTTTGCAGAAAATACAGATTTGGATTGGGAAGTTGTGCTTAATACCTCCACTAGTCTGATTCAGGCAATGCCTCAGTTGGTGTGGACCCCGATTTCTGATCCTTACTACCTCTAGTCTGAGTTTTACAGCTTCTAATTTGATATTAGCAGTGCTCAAAAATAAAAAAAGCAAACCAAAGCAATATACTATGTATATATTTAGGAACTTGTCTTCCCCCTTTTCTTTATCTTTACTAAAATATTTTCTCAAATGACCCAAAAAGTTTTAAAAAATAATAGTCTAATTATTGACTCTTTAACTCAAGAAGTAAAGTCCTGCAGGTTTTCAGGACACCTAAGTATGGCTGATAGTTCTGTAATGCTATAAGCTAAAAAAACAAAATAGTAGAAAACTCTCAGTAAATATACTGAAGTGCAAAAATTATAGAGAAATTGTATAAAGTGAGAATCCTAAGTTTCCAAATGTCTTCTGTAAATAGACACACCCTATTAGTTCATACACATTTTGCCCCACCTGTTTCAGCTTTGTTAAAATATGGAAAAATAAATGATGCAAGATTGAGCTTGAAAGCGTTGAAATTAAAAGCCAGAAGGCCTCTGTAAACTCCTGTTCAATCTATTTAGAAGAAGATGCACCAGGGATGAGAAAGCAAAGCAGGGAGGCTGACATATCACTGGTAATTCTGCTTATTGATGATTTTTTTTTTTTTTTTAAATTGCTGAACTAAAAAGGAATGTTTCAATTTCCAGCAAAAATGCTGCACAAAGTCTTAACAGCATAGGGGCTCTAAAAGGTTGCACATAGAATGCTTTGTTAAACATCATTCTTTGGACTTTTACTCACTGAATTTTTTAGTCATTTTCTTAGGAAACAAGGCCCAATTGTCAAAAATCAGTCCTTATTAGTCAACAGATTAATATCCAGTCTTAAGCAAAGTTGATGGCAAAGTCTCATAGCAATTACAACCCTGTGCTCTCCAGGAAAATAACCACAGGTTGGCTGCATGAAAACCCACCAGCTGCAGCAAGTTTCAGGCACTCTCCAGAGCACATGGATGTGTTTTCTGTTCAGGGAAAAGGAGATTTGTGTTTGCCCAGATATTGGCTTGATGTGTAGCATGGGGCTGGGCACAGAGGTTTTCAGATTGATGCTGTGTCTCTTCCATACTAGAAAACTTCTGCAGGAAAGCCAGAAGGCTGCACAAGCTCAGAGGCTCACGGAGCCATCTCCTTCTCCTTTGGGAAGCAGGTGCTAACTCAAAGATTTGTGAGGAATTGTTTTACTTTTGAGTTGCCTCTACAGTTTTGATTTAGCTCTCTCATGACCATTCTAATACAGTTTACAATTTTTAGGTCTTATATAGACTTTCTGTAAATTTGCAGCATGTAGTAGGCTCACTTCTCAAAGGAATCCAGAGTTTATTATTATTAATATTATTATTATTACTATTAAAAATTACCTTTTTCTAGCTTTTAGGTACACAACTTCACCATTTCAATGTTATTTGAACACACATGCACGTATCTGTGTGTACATTTCTACCTTTACGTCACACACACACACAAGCTACACATGTAAATACATAAATGGTACAACAAATTGTGAGCTAGAATCTTACTAAAAATATCTTCTTTTCATATACTTGGATTTTTAAAGGGAGAATATATGTCCACCAACTCAAAATCCAGTTATTTACAGCAAACAAAATTATACCATGCTTCCCTTGTTCAAGAATAGCACATACATTATTACGAAGAATCATTATTACAGTTCAGCTGTTATTCAGTACTTCACTATGCTACTGTAACTTCACTGTACACCTAATCCCTTAGGTTTTTTTTCTAAAGTTTCATGTCCCAAGACAGATGATCGTGACATTCTGTTACTTAAAGAAGGAAATCTTACCTAACAGTTTATGGATCCTGAGTCTTGTTTCAGGACTTCTGAAACTGTTTCTGTATGTAATTTATTGTTTTCTCAGGATGACAATGAAAAAAAATGACAACTAGTATGACTAGTAGTAACAGTAGTAATAGCAATAATATGTGACAGTTAGAGCAGGTGGACATTCCTGGCCTCAAAGGGCTTTTAGTGTGAAAATACTGTAAGAAACAGTACATATACACAGACAACAGGCTACAAGGAATTTCCCTCAGTAAGGAAGATCGACATACAAATGCATATCTGTTATAACCTGCTTCTCATGATTGCTGTTGTTTATGCAAAAAGGATCATTTTCTCTTTGAGATTTAGTCTAACAACATTCTCTGTTTATGTATTGATACCCTACTCTATTCAGAACTGCTGCTTTTTCCTCTGACTGGAGCCTTACAAAAATTATCAAAGGTAAAATCTAAACACAAAGGCACCTAAAAGTATGCAATTGGATTAAGACGGTAGAAACGTGGAAGTGATACATTCTTAACAGTAAATTTCTCAAATTTTTCCTTGGATTTTTTTTATTTGGGGGGGGAGAGCATAACTACTTCCTAATTAATAATATTTTTGTTCCCTTTTTAAAATGGAGAGACATCACTATCTTAAAGCTATTTAACACAACATATTTATTTACTTCAAAAAATGACTGGATCACTGTTACCAACAGCCATGTCTAGTGGCAAAAATTTTCACCTAATGTGGAAGAGACAAAACAGTCAAGCTAGTGTTTGACACAAAAGCCCATTGTCATTAAATGATAGCATGTTATGATAATTTCTTCAATATTGGCTTTACAGTTGTCTCTTTTTTTTCCTGTAATAGTTCTAGGACAATGAAATTCACCTAAGCTATTATATCAAGATTTAGTACTCTGAACTTTACCAGGCCCACATGAATTTTATTAATTGTAGTCATTTTTATGTATTACCATCTTATATCAAACCGATTTGTGGAGAAGGCACACCCCTCCTAAGTGTACTTTAAACAACATCTTTAACTGTGTCTTAGAAAAAATTTGCAGCAAGATATTTACATCCAGATCTCATTTAGTAAAAATCAGGATGGTACACTCTTTCAGTGGTCAGAAAAAGACATAAGAACATATCTTACTGTGTTTCCTAGCTCCATGCAATCTTTCTTCACGATCAATAATTCAGCTGGTCAGAGATGAGGGGACTTGCATAACAGGAGAGACAACAGATATACACATGGACAAAAGAGTACTCTTTCTTCACCCTACCTTGACTCAATCAGTGACAATATTCTCCAGGTGAGAATGGTAGGTACAGTGTTGACAAAGATAACATCTGTTCTCATCTCTTGCTTTCTGAACAAGTTTTGACTAGTGTATAACTGGTGGCTATCATATAATAACAGGTGGGCTAGATGCCTTCTCAGCAACCTGTGTTCAGTCCTCTGCACACTGAACGGAAGAAGATGTTTCTGTGTATTAAGTCCCTCAGACTTAAGACCTACAAACAAGATGTTACCATCCATTAGCAATTTACATTGATCAACTCAGTACAGAATGATAGAATCATAGAATGATTTGGAAGGCGACCTTAAAGATCATGTAGTTCCACCCACCCTGTCATGGTGGGGGGATTTGTATCAGGTATTTGTAGGTTATCACTTATCCTAAGTTCTCAAAACCATATGAAAACACCTCAGCTGCTGGTGTGGATTCCATTAGGGTGGCCAAGCACCCGAGAGTTGCTTCAAATCTTTCTACTACTGGAGCTGGCAATGTGTTTTATGCTGCTTGACCAAAAAAAAAAAAAAAAGGCAACAATGTTAATTTCAGATTGAAAACTCTTTAGGAATAGACCTTGAAAAATAGATCTTGAATTAAAATATTGGACAAGGACTAGAAGTTTTTCTGATGCTTCAGGAAAAACTATAAAAAAATCTTATCCAAATTCTAAAATGTTTTTTTTATTATTATTCTAATTTGAATTTTTTTTCTTTAAAATTAAAGTGAACATTTCTTCAAAAGCTTTTTGCAAACAAGTTGTCTCATGTACAGTCAATATAGATTTCCGACAAAAATTAAAAGCTGCATTTCTCACTTCTAAATCATCAAGACATAAATGCACAGATATAGTGCTAACAGGCAACGATTATCCCAGAAATCAAATCCTAGAAATCAAATTTGGCCTAAAGGCCAGAATAAGTTAGAACAGTATTCCTAGAAATGGAATTACAGGTAGAAGCACCTGATATTTGGCATCTAAATTTGGCATGCAGCTTACCTGCCCCGCAAGACATAGAATACGTAATTCCACAGTTATATTCTAAAACAGGAAAACATCTACAAATAATTTTAAAATCTTTCCCTTTCAAAGACTAAGACTGAAATCCCATTTCCATTGAAGTCAGTGAGACTTGATTAAGGCCAAATTTTCGTTCTTGTTCCTTTGATGTACCGGTCTGAGCACAGCTGAGTGCAAAGATACAAGTCTTAATTCAAACTGATGTCTTAGCATGTTAGCTCAAGAATGCTAAAAATTGGCTCAAAAATGTATTATCTTGTCGTTAATTTATCAAGGGATAAAATAAGTTACTTAAATATGAGATATATGATAACAGAATATTTGTTCTGCTAAGTGATTCACTAAGAAAGGAAATTTAAATATCAAGACTACCCTTAGTTTCCACAGGGATTTCTGTGCAGTCTTCAGGATTGACACTATGTTAAAGTATTAGTACAATTTTTCAAGCAGATTAGCCTCAACACAGCGCTTTGAAAAATTTAAAAAAGAGAACAGATAGCAAATGTCACTTCTTTAGTAGCTACAAAATGCAAACTCCAAGTGTTTTAACCTAATGAATAAATGAGTTTGTCCTTTATGTATAAAATATAGTTTGTGTTTGTTGCACAAGTTTTTTAATAATAGATGAATTTTAGGTTTGCTTCAACATATTCAATAAAGTGTGATTAATTTGGTTTTTCAAAAATGCAAACTAGACATTACTATATTACTCTGCAAAATGCACAGCTTGCAACATTATTGTCTCTGTGGGATCTTAAATTGAATTGTAAAATGTGTCTTATTTCCAGTTTGATTTATGTAAGAAATTTCAGTGGATAATGCCCTTTTTGAAGTTTCAGTGCTTTCTCCAAAGCAAAAACACATAACTAAAAATCATGACATAGCTTATTATAAATCACAGCAAAGTTTTATACTTACATAATGTTCCACTTAAAAATCATATACTGATGCCACATATCAGATGCAATTCAGTGAATTAACTTTTTTCAAATTTTGTATTATGACAGATTATATAACGCATTTTTGACATGTTCTGTGATTTTATTGCGATATTCTAAGTAATTACCAAATCTCTTTTTCTCTAAAAAAGCTTTCCTGTGCCCTGAGAATTAATCTATGATACCATTTAACTTGGCTTTTTGAAGTAAATATCACTAGATAAAAAGCCAGCTGGTTCTGAATAATGGGATACTTGAATGAATGTATTAGTGTTTGAAAATGAGAGTACAAATCTTTTAAAAAGATTAATTTCCATAAGAAAGATAGCTCACAGATCTACAAAAGAATAAATTCAAAACATAATAAACTGCCAGAAAGAGAGGTAGATTAAAGTAAAGGCAGCAGCACCTTGTTATTGCAGCTGTTGTATAGCAATGATTCTGTATCAATTACAACATTTGGTAGGTATGGGCAGCCTCTTCAAAGGCTTCAGTATAAAGCTTGAACCTGGAATACACAGCACACCCTATGTAATAACTTGAGTGATTAATTTTTTTTTAAACAGGACATAACTTTTGTTCCTAACAATTGAGCCTCCAGGAAGAGTTACAAGATGCTTCTGACTTTAATGTGAACAGCTATCATCAGTTTTGTTTTTTATTAAAGATTTGGATATGAATTTATCTTTATCATGGAAAGAGCTTGGCTTTATCACTACACACAAGTGCTGACATCAGCATGTGCGCTGACTTTTGTTGTCCTATGGACTTTATTTTCAATATCCTGTTTCAAAATATGTTTCCTTGAATGGGTCTGGGATACTGTTCACACAATTGCTGTGACTAAATATTAATGAAATGAAGTTTGCTGATGCCACTAAATACTGCAGGTTTGCATAAACAAATTCTAAGACTCAAAGAATTAAATCATATTGGAACAAACTTTAAAGTACATGAGGTGTTTGTTTTCTGATGATGGGATTAATCTAGTTTCCATCAGGTCTACATCAAGTTTTTCAGCGGTATGTGTGGAAGACAGATTGTTCTTAGTAACCCATTCTGGGCAATTTAGCGAATTAGTCAAGAAACACAGTATCCCTGAAGCACTGCATTAGTAAAGCGCAGGGAATTGACCTGCCAAATCCAAAAAACAAACAGCAAGACTTTCTTCTATGGTAACAGACATGAAGTGCTGAAAATGCTAGGACCGATATAATTTAGACAAAAAAAGTCAGACATTCCAAAAAAACATTCTTTTCTTGCAAAAGTGATGGAGAGCAGGTTTAGCAGCCTGCGTGTGTCAGCCTTACCAGTGCAGCTGCAAGAGAGCAGCCAGTTTCTAAACAAGTTCAGTAGGCATTTGAAACAATCACAGGAATTTCTATCTTAGCCAGACTCAGACTGATTTTCAACTGATCAGAACCAGGTATTCTACTGTTATCTTAATGACAAATTTTAATTCCTTCCTCCAAAGCTTAGAAGTATTAAAATCAAATGAAAATATTTGAATATTGAAAGATATTTCTATTTCTCTCCTGACTTGTTCTCTTTGGAAACTGAATCACTGCTGCTGTTAAAACCTAGAACAATGAATAATGGCCCAAGGGCAGACATAAAAGATATTTTAGATATAAACTTTGTAAAATTTTAAGCTAAAATTTTTAACAGTGACTACTGAAGACAATTAATGATTACCGAAGTTTATACAGGAACTGTACTATGTATACAAATTTGCACATTATTATATGTGCATTTAAAAGACAACATTCAGCATAATTTTTAAAAGCATCCTAACAGAAAAGTTACAAGGAACATTGCAATTTAAATAAAATTTGTATAATAAAATATTCCAAACTAGATAGAAGTACCTCATCCTGAACTTCCATTTTGTTCTGGTATTTTTTTTCAGTTCAATTCAACATCTTTTGGTTTATATCTTGTCTTATATTATATGTTTATGGCTTTATTAGATATACAATACATATTTTTCAGTATATGAATAGTTTCCACATCACTAAAAAAAAAAAAGCATTTCTAATTTCAGTGCTTTCAAAGTACCATATTTCAAAATTTCTTTTGCATTCTATGTTTTTTAATTTTGGCATTTCACTAACAAGTAAATTTAAAGCAGATCCTGAAATGGCGACATTTTACACAAAGTGACTATAATCAGACACTGATGTAGACTACAAGTGACCCGCTTATATGAATGCTATTCAAAATAATAGTTTCAGAGTGACAATGAAAGGAAAAGTTTGGTATAAGGCTACATGATCAAAGGCAATAATTAGTTAATAATTAGAGTCAATAATTAGTCCCTCACAGTTGAGGTAAAGTAAGTGGCCATGCTACACCAAAGAACCTGTTACCCTAAATTCAGCTATGCCAAGAATACACTGCATGGTCAGCAGAATCCCATAAGGAACAAATTATTAAGCCATGATGAGTCCCAGATTTTCTTTGAGATGCTCATTTCTCTTGTCAGGGATCATTAGAGAAATATTCTCCTGAATATGCAAACACATTGGACACTTGTGTCCACTAAAAATGTCAACTATAGCATGCTTTCTCTACTATACAGTTACATTGCAAGGCACAGAAATGCTTGCTGCCTTGATGGGTAAAGGTAATGATAAACTTCAGTGAAAGAAGAACCAAGTCAAGAGACTAGAATTAGATCTGTGCAACAGCTGCAGTGACTCATTTCAAAGATCATACTTTCCTCCATTATTTTAATTTGCTAAGTCAAATAAACTGCCAGACTCCCTTGTACACTTTGAGAACATTGCAGAACTCCACACACAGGAATGAGCTTTCAGCGATTAAGAACAATTTCAACTGAGTAAATGAAAGTAAAAACAAATCAGGGAAGTTTTTCAAGATTAAGGCAAATGCCTATTGCAATGCAACTGAAAGGACTTTAGACATCTCAAATAATTCATCTTAGAATTCAGTGACATTTCCTACGAAAAGATGTTTCTTTTTAGTCTTTGTTAAAACTGGTTGCAAAATGTTTAAAGCAATTTTCTGAAAGCAATTTCAGAATCTTTTTTAATCATACTACTTCAGGAAAGCTGCTTTTAGTTAAAATACAAAAATCATAGTTACAAGGTTTCCGCAAACATAACTGCCTTTCCATTAAGGAAATGGCACAGCAAACAGTAAATAGTGGCCCCAAGGGAAATGTAAGTATTGATTTTATTACTATGTTGGTTGGGCTGTATTTGCAATTGTCAACTCTAATTTTAAGCTATGCATTAAGTATCCTTATAATAGCTTAAGGAAAAGAGTAAATATTAATTAGAACATATTGATAATGTTTTTATAAGTCTTAGATTTAGTGCTTACCAAGCACATATTTTGAGAAAATACAAACCTACATCTTGCTTGCAAACGTGGCTAATAAATGAATAGGGAGAAACTACAATTACATGGATTATACAATCCTTTTGTGTATCAAGGCACCTACTGGATGCAATTACTTAAAACTAAAATGAAGTGCAGAGATATTTATTATTGCACATGGCTATGTTATGGCAAATATGCTGAAAGTCACCAATGAAATACAAAATTATAAATACAGAGATTGATTATGACTTTCATTGCAGCAACTGCTTTTTGATAGTCAGATAGTCTTATTCACTATTTAGTCTGTGAGTATAGATCTCTGCTATGCTCAGAAACTGCAGAATGCGTTATATCTGCAGATACTACTAAAGGAACTCATGACCTTTTTTTCCTACTCTTTAATTAATTTAAAACAGTACTCACATAAGCCAAACTTACTACACATTATCATTTGTTCCTGATAATATCCATACATCCTTAACTAGCAGTAAAGACTCATGACTAACTTTTTTTTCTATTAGTTACTTTAATCTGTCTGCTACTATTTTCTTTTTGCAGTTCAACATCAAAGGTTTAATGGCTGCTTCTAAGTTTCACAATCTTCCTTTACGAAATGAAAAGATGGTAAGTATGCAGTGATGGTAATTTCAAACAATGCAAGACTGATTGGACAATTCACAGGAAAAGGATTTCCTATCCATATGTACTTTGCATTTCAGTTTACAGTGTGACTTGTATAAAAAGTACACAAGAAGTGCCAGCTGATGTAGCTGACACTTCAGAAAATTTATTCTTCATAGATTTCTTGTTTAATGTGTAAGATTTCTAAAGGTATCTAAAAACAAATGTTTATGCCATCTACAGCACTGTCAACTCTTGTAATTTTATCTTCAATCCTGGTATCATTCATACTTCTTAAAAATATCTGCTACAAATACATGATGATTTCAGCATCTCAATTTATATTAAAAAAAAAGAAAAATCCCTGTTTTTCCCACAGGTTTATCAAAATATCTCAAATTTGGTGGGTGTTCCTGAGGCTGGGTAAGCATTATCATCTTGGAGACAGCTCCCCAGTCATGGCCACACTTCCAGCTGTGCCAGGGACCTCAGGTTTCTGAGGTGCAGCTGGACATTTACGCTGGACTTGGCATTGTCATATCAAAACACTCTGTTGACTAATTTTTATATTGTTGTGAAGCTTTGTTCTAAACCTTAAGAAAGCAGTAGATTACAAGCACAGTAGTGTCAAAATATTAATTTTCAGGCAAATGGCTTGCAACAGTTCTGTACCTATCCTGGAATCTATATATACTATGCAAACATGCTGACTGCTGAGATAGTTAAGGGGTTTTGACAGGTTTCTCCTATTCTCTTGGCAAATGATAGAGGAAAGGAAGTTCTTGTTGAATTTTTTCCTGCCCTTACCCACATTACCTGTGTCAAACACACACAGGGACAGATTTACTTCATGGGATGCAGAAAGGGCATATCTGTGGCTCAGCGTGCTCTTCTCTCATATCCAGAGAGAGCCAAGATCAGAAGATACCACCAGCACTGTTCTCCACCAAAGCAGAGCCTCTTGCAGAGCTGGTCTGGGAGCTGAGCAAGAAGCTCTCCATATGTATCCTCTGCAGATTATACAATCTAATAGCCTCTGCAGAAGCCTGAAGGTGAATAAACTGAATTATGTTATGTTTGGCATGTACCGATGCACACAGACGTAGAAAAGTTCAAGGACCATGTTTGTTCTGTGTGTATTTATACTTTCTTTCCTCCCAGGGGACACAAAAATCTTAGTCTATCAAAATCTAAATAACACTTATGTGGTGCAGAGTTGATTGTTTGGGGGTCATCTGAAAAAAGTAAACTTTACTATTCATACTGATTACTAAAATCTGTGGCTACTGATTTCACTGAGCTTTATTTATATTATGCAGCTATATCTTTCCTACCAGATATTTAAAGTAAACATAAAAATAGCCATATAAAATATTAAACCTAAATTACAGTGCTTATTTCACAAGTTACACATTTTCTGCCATAGAGAGAAGGCAGCAAAGTGAGTACAGAATGTAAGAAAAATGAAATGCAGATTTCAAATTGTGTAAATCAGAGTGCTATGAGCCCCGGTCAAACTATTTTTTTTATAGAGAATCTTGTAATTCAAGTAAATGCAATATACTTACTATAATGATTTCTGAATGTACATATAATAATCAATACCCCTAATGCCTGTACAGGCACTGAAATACTGTTAAAACTGTTTATCTCAATGTTATTTCAATAGTGTTTTTTAAAATAAAATACTTCTGTAAATGATTACATACAGTTATTTGAAAGTCTTAGTAAAGAAATCTTGTTTCTCTTATTGTCTAACAAGACCACAACATTGCATCATTTAACAGGCCTAAGAATGCAGGCAACAGAAAGAAAAGACATCTCCTTGAGTACAAACCTCTTTGTGTATTAAGCAAGCAAACCCATGTAACTTCATGTTTAGCAATAATAACTGTACACTGTTCCTCAAAGGAAAATTCACTGTGCCTGTTTCAATTATGCCAGATGCTATTACCAGTATTCATATATATATATATATATATATATAAAAACTATAACAAGAAGAAAGATAAGCGAATTTCAGTGTTAGCTGAACCCAAGGAAAAAGACAAGAAAGAAACAACCCAGTATTATATTTTAATAAAGTGGCATTAACAGTCACTGACAATTTTAAACCGGGTTTATTTTTTAAATACTCAGAAATAAAAGTATTTACTTAAAGAGATATTTCTATTGTGGTGATGAGGAAATGCATTGCCCCAAAGAGCACACCCTGACAGAAGTTCAGTGGCGACCTGCTGCTCAGAGACACATTCTACCTCTGTTAATACACCTTACTGTCCACACAAGATACCGTTGATGAGTCTGCTAGTTTTCTCCCAGGAAAACTGGGTTATATTCCTGGAAGGAGCTGAAATTAAAGGGAGTTGGTAATTTTGCGAGGAGGTTAAAAAATTCTAAAATACACACCACTCAACTCACAGGAATTTGGAATGTCTTGCATAAATAGTTCTAGTTGGTGACATTTTCTAAGGCTAAACAAGCTGCTCAGAAAAATGGTTTGTGCTGAGTCTTAGAATCACTAGTAAATCAAACAACATCAACAGTTCACTACTTGATTAACACAAGGTCCTACAAGGAAGTTTTAAAATAATGCAAAACAAAATTTCTGCATGTTATCATATGAAACTCTTAATTTTTTTTAGCATATAAACTAAATACTCTGAACAGAGATGTACGAGAATATGTAGGAATCAGAAGGGTTTGATACACAAGCCTCCTGAAAGAAACTCTGAGTTTCTCTTCTGTGAATTGGTTTATCGTATCACAGATGGTAGCCCAGGAGGGGAAATGAGTTCTGCAGACTCACCACCCACCGGTAGGGGAAGGGAGGGAGCAGACACTGAGGCTAGTTTTGACCCTACCCCCAAGAACACTAACCAGAATCGCTTCAAGTCACAATTTCCTTCTTACGCTGCTCCCAGGGCAGCATGCAATTATGTACTGCAACTGGCTTAGGGCACACTGGGTCCACAATTAGTCCCTTGACCTTGCTGAGACTTACTGTGTGAGTAAGGTGAGCATGACATATATCTCTCTCAAAATTCTCAATTATTTAATGCAACTAATGTAACAGTAATTTCCCTGCATCTTAAAAAAAAATTGCTCGCGATAAAAAGGGACTTGCCTATAAACTCAACTAAAAGGTCAAAATGATAATTTTAATTCAAAGTTTCCATAGCTTTCTTGATAAAATGAGTATGAATATAGATTGTCGCTTTATTTCTACTTTCCATTAAAAAGCATAGGATTTTCTTTTACTTCTGTAATAGGTTTATTAGTTATAGCTCTATTACAACAATACTCAAGGAAGTTCCATTCATATCATAGACAATTATCTGTGATAAAGCTCATGGCAGAAACTGTAGATGGAATAAATGCTGACATGGGTACATTAATGCACATGCCACTCACATCGTGTCAGGTACAGCTACCCCTTAGGTTTGAAAATACTAATACTCCTTTCAGCACTTTGGCATATCTCAAGTAATTAGAAGCCATCTGCTGAAATCTTCTACATTCAGTCTCAAACAGCCATCTTGAAATGGTTGAGGCTTTATGTCATGCTGGAGGGCATACCTTTCCCTCCATGCTCAAGCTGAAAGAGGCCTCAGACAGTGAGTAAGAATGAGATCATGCAGAGAAAAAAACATTGCCAGGAGTTTGACCTAGGCTGTCCAATTAATTGTCAGTGAGTTAAAACAATGACAATTCATTAAACAAATACAAATCCAAACTTCTAAATTAAAGATGAAATGTGGGTCAGTTTGGGACTCAATCATAAATTAAATAATCCATAATAGCCAATTAAAATAGAATATCAGGAACAAGTGAGGCAAGGAGAGATGGCTCAGTTAACCACAGAGCTAGCAGAATGTGTTTCTACTCATCTTGTAGCCAAGATGCAACATACACCTACTGCATACAACTGATGGGCGCTGAAGCTGGTATCCACGGCTGCAGAGAAAGACTTTTCAGGGCACCATTCAAATACCACGGCAAACCAGAACTCCATGAAAAGTCACTGTTTTAATTTTCTTGTTGGAGAAGCCCCATGAGCGGAGTTGGAACCTTTCTGTAACACCTGCCTTCCACATATAGTAGAATAAACTGATTATTCCTTGCTCTCTAAAAGGTCACTTAATGAGACATACCTAAACATAAAGAATAAAACGTCACAGTAATATACTCTGAATGATTAAGCATACTGAGCGTTAAACCCATTAAGACCATGTTATCACAGTTCAGTGATATTTTCCGTAAGATGTATGTAATATCATAGAGTGAGTTATTTTGATAGAATAGGAGCATACAATAAATTATGAATTGAAAAAATACCCAATCATAAAGTTGAAGAACATTTCTGAGTGCACAATATTAATGGAGATCAAAAAGGCAACTAACCCATGTGTAATACATGAGTAGTGAGAAGTAACCTCCAGAACTTCCATGTAAATCAGTTAGTTATATAGCACACTGGGTCAAGGTTTAGTGAAGCAACTTCTCAAAACCATAAAAATTACTTATTGGAACAGCCGACTCTACAGCATGTATGACGAGATGCTTAGATGCTTTTTAGTAATCCTGAGTAATTAGAGACGTTCTGGCCACTGACTATAGTTGGCTTATCAAGAGCAATCACAACAACACGATTTAGACAACTCTCATAAGACGTCATAGCATGGCCCTAAAAAAGCAGATTATAGAGTCACTGAATCTACTTCATTTCAAAGCGCAAAAGTGAGTCATGCAAGTCTCAGAAAGCCTAGATCCCTTCCTACACCATCTCTGTTACTCTGAGGACAACACTGAAAAGTGGAGTCAATGTAATGCCTGGGCCCAAGGGTCATTGCGGTATGGAGAACAGAGATGCTTCAGAAGCTGATCTCCCAAACAGCTTTGATTAAGAATGTAAGCATGTATACTGAAAATACTAATATACAGATTATTAAGTATAATAAAAAATTAAAATATTCATGACAATGCCAGTTATTTTTTACTTGGGATGAAGCAAATTTATCAGTTAGGAAATATGAAAGGACAGTACAGCACAAATACTCTTTCAGCAATCCACATAGAGATTTTTGCATATGATTTTGATGATATATTGCTCAGAAAAACAGAATACTATAAAAATAATTTGGGAGATTTTTCAAATAGCTATTTGGTGAAATTAATTTATTACAAGAGAATTTATGATTGCAAAGAACTATACCAAATTTTCAAAATTTAATACAATTATCTAGATGTCCTTAGTCTATACAGCTTTTTGCTAATATCCTTGAGTAGAAATCCAGCAGAAACACTACTCTTCATCTCTTCACCTGTTCAAGACAAATTTCTTAACTATACAGAACCCTACAACAGGTGCGCTTTCCCTTATTCAAATCACTGCGGTCATACCCCAACAATGCTCATGGTACAATTATTTCTGGCTCACGAACCAGCAAAATTCACCTATCCATTAATCAATTAGTATGTCAAATAGAAGCTGTATTACAATACTATTTTGTAAAGCCAGTAATATACCTATCTTTTCTTGGCAGAACAATTAATCACATGTTAAAGGTGTTTTCTGCAAGTAGTGCAAATTTGCTGCTTGTGACCACAGAAGTATCCAGTTAAGCCCTGGCTGAATCTCGTCTCCAGCTCATCCTATTTCTATACACACTTATATAAACATAGCTTCTCTCCATTAATAAAGACCCAGAAGAATCACTTACAATGCGAGAAATCTAAGGATACTCAGAAGGTAAGCAGTAAAGCCATAGGTGTTAAACCTTTTCCATAACCTCCCCTATGCACCAGAGCCAACAACAGGAGCCACTGAGCTAAAGCTCAGTAGCTGGAGAACACAAAACCCCAGGGAAACCCCAGGAGTCAGGCCCTCGAAAGGCAAACAGGGTCCACCATCAGGCAATATTATTCAAAGTCCAAAAAAAGAGCATGAACACACACTCAGTGCCTCTAGAGCTTGGTCAGTAGCTTCAACCACAAAGCAGGAAAAGTTAAAGATCTACTAAAATTGCCTTAACTATGAAGTTCTGTAATTAAAAGTGAAATCAAATAGAGAAACGAGGAGCAGATGTTGGTTTTATTTCTGTATGTTGACTTTATTAAAGAAACATTTCCCATTCCCCTCACCCAAGACATCCTTTTCTTTCATTTATTTGCTATGATTCCTATTATTTTCTTTTCCCACTAAACAACCACAACCTTCATCAGTACAATGAAGCCATTTATGTCTAAATTCTTGCTGCACTTGGGATTTTTCTTTATGTGTTTTGTAATTGTTGCAGTTGATTTATAATTTTTATGTCTCCGATGTAAAATGGAAGTAAAATACAACCTTTTTTACTCTACTCTGATTAACACCTGTAAGAACACAAGAGATATACAAAAATAATCAATTTTTTTCATAAAAGAACGCCTTCTCTAATTACTTTGTTTTAGAAAGCTACTGAAAACCTCCCCTGATAGGAATTAAACCAGCACCCAGTTGGTGCTTTATTGTCTCTTAAACAAAATGATTTATTGTTTGTAGTCTGAAAGCAAAAAAGGAGGAAAATTACATTTTCTTGTACCAGTAGCAGTAGCCCTATCACTTGCTCTATACTATTCTCTGAAGATTACAATGACCAATATTATAATGACACCAAAAACAGTTAACTCTAACGAAGCTGCCTACACAAAAGCAGTGACAACTGAGACCATTGTACCTCGTGATGATTTAACCTTAGATATTAAATCTTACATTTCTTACCTCAGCATGACCTGCTATAATGTTCAAATTTCAATTTATCTCCTACCCTAGAATCTGGACATAACTGATTTTTTTTAAATTATTTTTAAAGGTTTCAAATTGAGCAGAACAGGCAAAAAATATAACAAAAATGGCAAGAGAAAGCTGCAAATCCTTTATGTGTGTGTCTGAACTATGAATAGCAAACTAATTTTAATACGATTTATTTTCTGTATCAATGAGAATTTAATGCTTTTTTTATACATGGATTAAAAAGGCTGTTACTGCTTAGAGAAAAGTGTCGTAAAAGGGCAAAAGAGATTTGTATCAAGCTTCATACATAAAACCAAATGTACAAGATGCATACATATGCACATGTACAGCAGATAAAAAGTTGGAAATTCAAAATGCCTTTGTTGAAAAAGAGGTCAATTACAAGAGTGACAGTGTTGTGAGTGCTCCATGAGAATAGAGACAAAGAAGGGAAAAGCATCACATTCTTAATGGAGACGTTTGTTGGTGCAAACTTGGGATGGTCTGCATCATGAACACAATACAACCAGTCGTATTTCTACAAAACTCCTTTATGCCAAGTCATAACCACCATGATTTATCTTCTTTCTCTTTATAAACTGTTTCTATTTAGACAAGGCCAAGAAGAATTACTAAAATAACTTTAAAACACATAAGAGATCAAATAATCATATCATTATCTAAATATTGATCATTAGTTGCACCAATCATATTATTAATTCTGGATGTTATAGAAAGGAAAATCTTTTAAAGGATCATTAATACAAATGTAAATTGAGGCAAGCGAGAAATTTTGAAATATTTTTACTGTCATATTAGTGATACTGTTTGCTCCCTAAGACCAGGGAACTCTGTTGCACATGCAACTGCAAGCACTGGCGGTCTATTCAGTTGCCCGCATATAGAAATCCGCTGTCATTTCAGGTGCCCTGTGATATCTGATGTATCCCCACAGGGCTTGCAAATATGACAGAGCACCTAGCTGCATATGATCTCTGCCATTCAGGAGTGGAAGCTGGAAGCCAAATGGGATGCCCGAGGGCATTCCAAATGGTACAAGGTACTTGTACTGAATCAAGTTCCTGATGTCTTTCTTGCTGCAACCACTTTCATAACGGTGAATTGTCAGAGAGTAGAAAACTCCTTAGCAAGCTGCATAATGCCCACCCAAAAAGCCTGAGTGGAACAGTTCTCTCTTGCAATCTTTAGATAATCTTCACAGCATTGTCCAAAAAAGTGTGATTTATATCTTGTAATCTTCAGCTAATAAAAGAACATCACACCTTAGCCTATGAGTGCTTGCTCATTTACGCTTGTACATAATTTAGGATTTTTAAATGCATATAGCACAGAACAAAGTTTCTATTTTTAAAATACGTTACCTTCTGGCAAAAACAGGTAGAATTAAACAAGAAAATTATATACTTCAGATGTGAGAAACTGGAGTATACTCAAGTATAATTTTAACAATGTTATGTCCTATAATGAGTTGACCTTCTAGTCTCCTTAACCCTTTTTTCCATCAAAGCCACCTACACCCACTTTGCCTTCTGTTTCTCTAATCTGCAATTACTTATGTTTTCTTCATGCTGCTCTATCCAGTATAGGAGCAAAATGTATTTAGTGAAATATAGAGCTAATTACACCATGAACCCAACAACAAAAAGACAGAGCAGATGTTACTTCAGACGTGCTAACAGTCCCTATGCTTAAAGCACACATAGTAAAGGAATGAACACAGTATTTGAAAAAAAAAATGGTTTGGACTTAAACATGTGGAAAGACACTAGTAAAAAACTCAAACAGAATGACATAGCCTAATAGGTTCTAAAACATTTATTCAGTGGTTCTATTCAGCACCAATTTTACATTAATTCAATGTATATGTGAGGCTACACATGGGGTCAAATATAGCATATTAGGTAATTATGCTCAATTTCTTCTGATCTCAGTACCCAGTTTCTTCAGGATTCCTTCTGCCTGTCCATCAACAATTTGTTCACCTCTTTATCTACCTGAACATTTCCCAAAAGACAGAAACTAGATCTAAGAATAACTGTAGAGGGGGAAAAAAAAAAAGTCCTTTCTCATGGTTTTTTTATGTTTCTCTTCATTGCCAGTAAGCAAGAACTAGAAAATGGACCTTAAGAGTGAAAGAGTAACTGGAAGACAGTTAGGCATTTACAATAAAAGGTTTATCAGGATTCTAATGAGGTCTCTCAGTAGTCTACAGAGTACCCTCTACAGTTAGGGGACCACCATGAGCAGTCTTTCCCCTTCCCTTACCACAAGACTTTTACTTCTCTTTCTCTGCCACAAGTAAACTATTTCAAAACTAAAAATAAGCCCACACAGAACTGAACAGAAAATTGCAATATTCTCTTTCCAAGTCAGAAACTGTTAAGGATAACTTGCAAAACTTCATGTCAATTATTTTGTTTACACAAACGTACTCCACATTTGCCATATACCCTCTCATCTCAGTGGAGTCTAGTGACTCCTCTGCATAGCTCAACTGCTCTGTAATTAATGTAAAATAAACTTCATTCAGTAAATACCCAATACTTTGTAGTAAGATACAAAGATAGTTCATCACCAGCCAAGCTGCAGTAGAAAAATTGATACCACACAGAATTCAGCAAACACAAATTTGAATCATGAGCTGCTGAAGCACTAATTACATTCTCATGATAAACCACTTTCACAGATGCACAGTACCAAATCTAAAAGGGCACTTCCCACTTCACTAAAACACACATTATCACTACACAACTAGTTCAACTCCACAAATAAAAAAAAAAATATTAAAAAGGTCTTAAATTCATCTTTGAAGGGATAGATGCTTGAATAAAATGTATTTGCCCAATGTTAAATCCTGAGAGAAATAACTCTAATAAGAGATATCCATGATAATACAGAATTTTGCTTAAAAAACATGCATAACCAGACTAATCAAAGTACTCTAGAAAGCACCATGTCTTTAAAAGCAATCATCACAGTACGAAATCAACTCTGAGCTTATTACATTAGGTTGAATAATCTAAAATTGTAGAATTAAAAATAATTATTGATAAAAGATAAGACATAAAACCTCCCTAGCTGTTTGAATCTAAGAATATCAGGGGATGGAATGAATGTTGAATTTATGTTGTGGAAAATTGGTCCCAAGTTGGTTTTACACTTCATCAGAAAGCACTTTTGTCTTGTATGCAAACAGTTAATGAAGCATACCAAAACTGCAACTTTTTTGCTTGCGCTGGTATGGAAAGACTCACTGCATATTCCATAGCTTGCAGAATATTTAAGAAACGTTATAGATTTTCCATTTATTCTCCTTTGGTTATAACACAGAATCCTATAATGTTAAATAAGATTTCTTCTTGCATTTTCAAATATTGTTTTATACAGCTTGCAGTTGCAGAAAGAGTTTAGTCTTTCATATCTAAAGCATTCATTTCTTTACATTTTTGTTCCTTTTCAAGAAAAGATGATACCACATAAGTAATTGGTGCCCTAATAAATTCCAAGAATGTATGCATTCTTAACTAGCTCTCATGCTAGATGTGTGACTGGTTTTAAAATTTTATAGTTGAACTTACCTCTATTTTATTTCTTATATTTTGCTTCAGCTATTCTCATAGTTGAAAACAAGAAACTAATTATTCCAGTATAAGTACATTATTCCAGTATAAAAGTATAACAGTTATGCTATCATACTTTTTCTAGAAAAAATGGGTAGGACAGTCTCTTTCATGCCAAAACTGAAATAAACATATAGAACAAGGAAGACTTTACAATATTCTGACCATTTGCCTTTAAAATGCTTTCCTTTCACACTGCAGTTTCATGACTTTTGCATCAAGAATTTGTCTGCAGAATTATATCTGAGTATGGCAACTAGCTGCATTATCTCACCCATACACACTGCTATGATTAACTTGGGGAAAGTAGTGGGGCTTACACAGCTGAACAAATGAGTGGTGAACTCCAGTCAATCACGACATCAAAAAGAAAGTCCCAACTGCAAAGGCAAATGGCATTAATACTCTACAGGAGGGGATCAAGCTGCCTAAAAATGGTGTAATGCAGGAACTGAATACATTTATTTACTCAAGAATCACAGAAGCTGTTTTATATGTGGGATCCAGCCCTTTACCACTTGTCCTGTAAAGAGGCTCCCATCAGCAGACCAACATAATAAACACTACTAATATAAACTATGTTGAATGCTCAAACTTCAGGAAACTGGCGTAAACTGTCTTCTGCCATACATCCTCATTAAATAAGCCCATCAATTAAGGGCATAAAGTATAACTTTGCGCAGTCTTTGCTAAAAAGAAAAAATTAAAATTATCTGCCATTAACATCCTACAAGAAGATGAATCCACCAAGTTGCAGATCAATGACACAGCCTGGGCTACATTTCAACAATTACTGGCAGCAAACCCACCCAAATTATAATAGAAGTTTTGGGCTCTCCAATTACAGTTAGGACTGCAGAAGTTCATAACCCTTCAAGTAATAACAATCAGATGAGGTTGTAATGTCTGTTCTTAGGCTTTGGGTGCCACAAAACTAGTTTCAGATAAATAGATTTAATACATCATAGACCTAAACTATCTTGCATAACAGTTTTGTAAGATTTCTTATATTTTTACAATATACAATAGCTGATATATAGCCTCCTCATTTTTATTTTTTTATTTATCATGCTCTAATATGCTGACATAAAGAGTCCCCTTAAGATTTTGCTAACATGCTTATCTTTTTTTAATACACACTCACACTAGTCCACTTTGAGCAGGACTTTTACTCCCATCAGAGATTCTCCAAAGGTGGTCAGCCCAGAAGGGGTTGCACCATCCCCTCCAAAGAAATGTTTGGTAAAGCATCGTCTTACAGCAAGCCACTTCTGGCAGAGGCAATGTACTCACATTCAAATTCAGACAGGGAACTTGCTGGACCTCATTACCTAAGAAAGCTGGGTTTGATTTATATTTTAATATAAATCTTTCAAGAAAACCCAGCTGCAGCATGAAATGGAAGCGGCAATTTAGAAGACACCACTCACTCACTCACTCCCCCTGAGTCTATGCCGAGGAACTGCTTCAGTATGGTGTGAAGGGACATCATGCGGCTGGTGGTGCTGTCTTTCAGATGAGTTATAAAACTGAGTTCTGACAACTTACAGTCATTAAATATCCCATGGCACTTTTCACAGGAGTACATGTGTTAACCCATATGTCCTGGCTATATTCCAAATGCATAATTGCATTCTGCCTACCTAAATTCCCTATGCAGTTTCAGTAGCATGCAGAACTATTTATTCACTTTCTCTCTTCTTTCCACCATTGCTCTTTGGCATTTATCCTCAGGTGCAAAAAAAGGCCCAGATATATATACCACAATACCTAACTTTTAGCTGGCAGGCATGAAAGAATTGAAGGCAACTCCTATGCACAAAACAATGCACAGGAAGAAAGGGAGTCCTCAGAATTCAAAGAAAAAGAAGAAAAGGGGGAGGGGGAAAGCATGGAGCTGCCTAAGCTAGAAGAGGTAGAAATATCAAGAACAAGAAAATCTTGGAACTGCTCAGCCTGGGTCTTAAGTACCCAGCAGTTTTGAAAAGTACCTCCATTTATCTGGGCTGTCCCAAACCTTCAAAGACTTGTAAAGGGATTGGTGAGATTTTAACCTTGTTCTCTGAGACTTAGATACTTAAATTATCCCTAAACTCCCCACAAACACGATTCTGTAAAGTTGAAAACAAAGAGATATTTCAAGGTGTAGCTCTACATTTTACATCTTAAACAGACTATATGAAAAACATTCATAAAACACAGAAAGAGGCCCTGGAGTACTCCCAAAGGATCCTAATTATTGAACCACAAAATCATTCCTCCTTTCATTTTCAATACATGTTGCTTTCACTTCATACTAGCCATCCCAATGCAGGAGTAAAAAGGACTTAAGAGAGAATTCAGACTAGTTTCCACACTGAGAATTATTATGCTTTCACAGAAGATAGGTGAAAGAGGTTTTAGTCACTCATATTGACCCTATTTCCTTAGTGATGCTTTATTGACTAGACCACTAGTTCCGAGCTCACATCACTGAATTTGGTGGAACTTACAGTGGCTTCTATCGTTGTGCCCAATGGCATACATCTAGCAAGGGTATGTGTTGAATTCTGCCTCAGAGATCACAGGTCTGAAACAGGTCTATGCAGAGATACTTAATCTTCTAAAATACATTCTTTACCATTTCTCCTATTTTATCTTTTTTTCCGATACTTAAAGAATAAATAATACAGATAATAATTAAACCAGCCCTGTACAATCCTTTTCCAGTACAGGACACACGACTTGGCTGTAAAGCATTTAGACTTAAATGCACTTAACTGAAATACTCAGTTTAAGTGACAAGCTGCCTCATTCCCTCTATAGCCAAACAATAGGCAGTCAGGTGTACATAGTAATTCACATATTCATCATCCCACACTGGGGATATCTATCTCTTTTTGAACTGTGCACAACTGGATTCCAAACTTTATGAAGTCAGATGAGTTAAACAGGACTAATGCCAAACATTTTTTTATCCTTCTTTTTTTTTTGATAATCACCATTACATTCCTATCGTAAAAGTAGTACAATGAATTACACAGAAGTACAATTGAAGTGAGCTTCTCGTTTTTTTGTGACATTATCTATACTCACATCCTTAGTCTTATTCTTACCATTAACTCGAAATGGTTTTCAGTTGCATAACACAGGGAATCAAATGTGTTTTCCTGTAGCCAACATTAATGATTAGAATCATATCAGGTGGCAGAGCCAAGTAAGAGAGATGCCACCTTCACTCAATGTTCAACTTTATTCACATCTTTCCTCTTCTGAACTAACCTGCTGCCAGCTTTCTTCACTATTAAAATCACTGTATCTTGAGGTTTTTTTGAAGACATACATTAAGGTCTTAGATTATACTGATAAGCTCTCAAAAAACAAAAAAAAAAGCCCAAAACAACCTCCAAATACATTGTGAGCATGACTGCATGAAATAAAGGCAGGTCTGATGGATGTTTAAATAATGTAAATGACATTTTGTAATATATGTCCCTGATTCTCCTTTCACTTATGCTGCTGTAAATCTGGGGGGAAAAAAAGATCTCCATGGATTTTCATAAACTTACTCTGCTCAAAAGCTGATATAGCTGAGAAAGAATCAAATGTTCTTCATTTAAATATTGATTGTGCACTTAGGAAATTAAAATAGTTGTGATGCATACACTGAAAATAAATATTTTTTTTTTAATATATAATAAATTCTGTAAGCTTACAGGCTTAGAGAGAATTCCAAGTAACTAGCTTGTCTGAAATGAAAACATGAATATTCCTAACAAAAGGGTTTTGTATTGAGGGGATTAGAGGGCAGCAGGTAGCTTGGAAGCCTTTAGAATATCCTGCATAAAAACAGGTCATTTTTAATATAAAAAAAACCCCCAAACTTTAATACAGAACAACAGATTGTGCTAAACTCACAATCCCCTTTCTTCTTCTCCCTCTGACATGCAAACACCTGATACACAAAGGGAGTCACATTCAGAAGGAGATTATGATGCAATGATCTCGTTGTGAATGTTGCATTATGGTTTCAGCATCGCTGTAAGAGCTCCCCTGGCACTTGTGCTTACAGCAATTTGAATTTCTGTGGCAGCTAGGTATGATTTGTGACAGATTTCAGCCTTGCTCTTCATTGAAGGAGTACATTGGCAAGTGCTTGAGGTATTTACCATGGAGATTGGAAAGAAGAAAATGTAAAGAGAAACATCTGAGGTAGCCCATTTTTAGTTGGCTTTTTGTTTATTTGGGTTTTTTAACATTGATTTTTTTTATTTTAAGTTATCCAAATCAGTTCTCTTTCAATGGTATCATTTTGTGCTTTTTAGGAAAAGTTATCTCATTACACTGTTTTATTTGAAGGATTATTCCATCCCCCGTGGTAGTGAAACTGTTAATTTTAATGACTATCATAAATCCATATACCACTAGCAAAATGCTCCATGTAGAGTATGAAGAATCAATTAATTGTATGGTAGTTCATGGCATGAGTGGAAAAACATTTGCTTATACATTCTTTACACATGTAAACTTGTTTACGTGGTTTGGCAAAATCTTAAACAGACAAAACATAGTTGTCTTTTTATCCTGGAAAATACCTTAAACTTTTCTGAAAAACGTAGAGTCACTAGATAGGTAACATGTTTGGCACTGCATTCCCCCAAAAGTTTGCTGAGCCAAAGCCTCTGTCTGCATTTAGGGCAGACTAACAAGGCTCACCTGCAAAGATTGTTCTCAATATCTCTTCTGCCATAAATGCCACAGCCAGCATCTGCCTGCAAAGTTTCTCAAAAACTTTCTTGGTTCTGTGGACAAGATCTTATCTTGATTCCTTTCTCATTCCCATATGTAAATAATGGAAGTCCCCCAGGGAACACAGGCAGCTCCACAGCAAAGGCTGCCCTCTGAGCACGAGTATTCAGGGTATAATGACAATATACTAGCTGGCTTTGGCAAGAACTGATGAATGAGAAATTTAACAAGGAGATATTGCACAGCCTACAAAGAGAAAACCTGCATTTAACAAAGGATTGAGGTTGACTGGGTTTAGGCTACTAATCCAGTAGAATTCCATTCACATATAAAAATAGCCTATCGATTAAAGCATATTTCTTCCTCTTTGGCCCTGTTTTTCAATTATTTTATTTGAGACAATAAGTTTGGCAAGTTCTTTTGTTCACACAGTTCCTGTTATTTTAAAAGCAACAGATTTTATGGCCCATGGTTATCATTTGATACTTAAAATATGTACATGAAAGAATGCATAGGAGGTGTCAGGTGCACCCTTGGGAGGATAAGAATGTTCAAATGGGCCCAGGTCTTCTACAAGTAGCAGTTTCTGTATGAATGGGTGAGAAATGTTCTTTCACACTCGCAGGTGTTCTATATTCAGAAGGTAAAATATAAAATATGACTTAAGGATTAACTCTCTGATCTGCCAAGCATCCTCAAGTCAGGGTTCCAAATATGAGAACCATATTTTCAAAATAACTTATATTTATATATATATATTTTTTTTTACCTCCACTACAGGATTTATATACAAAGATATCAAGTACGTTTTTGTACCTATGCATTTTTTTTAAATTTACTTACTTCAGTTTTAAATGTTATATGTACAGTCTTTAGAAGCTAATGAAACAATGCAGATTTGATTTACTTGATTTAGAAAATATTACAGTAGATCTGGAATGCCAATGGTTTGCTATTGACTGCTAAAAAAAAAGCAAAGCTGCAATATATATTACACAAAATTCCAAACAGAAAAGAAAATCACAATACGTTGTAGTGATTTATTATCACCTATCCTTAAAAAATACATACTTCAACTACATTGTTGATAAACAACTAAAAAAAGAGAAAGTAATAAACTAACTCCAGCATCTTTGAATACTAAGTGGAGTTAAATAGAATATGTGGATTTATTTGACTTACTATCTGATCATTTTTTAAAATTACTGTATCTCCTAATAAATGTCACAGACAGAGCCTGTTGAAGAACTGTTCAGTGTAGAAGTAGTTTGAAGAAAACAGAAGACTATATAAAGTAGTGGAAATAAAATAGAGAAAATATATAACTAGTTCCTTTTTTCTAAATTAAGATCATCAGTCTATTTAGAGAGATGGAAGTGGAAAAAGAGCACTAATACGAGAGAATACATAACATTAAGTTTGGCACAACTGTTAGTCCTTCTCACTATACGAGAATGTGAAAATATTCCAAGAAACTGAGATACAACATATCAGCACATATCACTTTCTGGAAGAAACGGAATTACTTGTTTTTAAAATATTTATAATCATACAGATGGAAATAACTGAGAACAGCAGTTTGTTTAAACCAGAACTTATCACTTAGTATCATAGTGGGGAAAAGTCCTCATTACATTAAATATAAGAAACAATTATATGAGATTAAAAATGTTTCATTTCAGATTATAAATCCTTGCTGAATAAAGAAGACTACTCAGGGACTATTCATGCATAGAAGAAGATGATTCTATATCTGTATCTATATCTGTATCTATATCTGTATCTATATCTGTATCTATATCTGTATCTATATCTAATGCTGCCAGTTTCTTGAACTTTCCTTTGATGGGATTGATAGGATATCATGACAGATTCACCAAAAGTCCACTGTAAAGTGGAAATACTCTGTCACACTGACAATTGAGAGACTGTGGTAACTAAGGAATGCTTTAAAGTATTTATAGTGACATCACAAAAATGCGATTATTATAAAAGATACATCTTTTTAACAATTTGGTTACAATGCTTGAAATATTTTGATTCTATTGCTACTGTGCAATAACAAAAATATTGTCTACTTAAAAGGGATCTCTCTATATATAAATATGACGTATATATTTATATATTTTATTTATGTATAAAGAGGGATTACTATTCACATTTATGTATATCTGTGTACGGATATTCATATATAAAGCCTAAACCCAAGTATATTAATATATATTAGACTATGTTTGCCTATATAAAAGATTAATGACTAGAAAATGATAAATTCATGCAGAATTTATCAAATACTTGAAACAAATCATTATTTAATTTTGGAGGATAGAAAAAATAAAAGAGAAACTGTATCTGTACAAATAGTACTAATTAAGTCAGAGTATTTCAGTGTAGGAATTGTACTCACTCTCTTCTGTCTTTTTTTTAAGCTTTGCAGAGAAAGAGCTGTTGACTTATTCATTTCAGTTAGCAAGAAATTTCTCAACTTCCTTGGGTGCTTAAGTGCAAGAATATTTTAGACCCCATCTTTGCATATTACTTTATCTTTCAGTGGTAATTAACAGAGTCTTAATCTGGCTAATGTTAATGACCACTGTTCTTTCTTTAAATCCCAGTTAAACCAAGCTTATTAAGGGCCAATTAAAGGAAGTCTTATGTGATCTGAATAACACTAGGACCAATTTTTAACAGCTATAACTCTTTATTTTGGATGAAGATTGTGGAGAGAAAAACCCTTCTCATTATGGCCCTTGTCTGTTTTAAAATAAACTGTCAATGGCTATTGGGAAGGATGAGAAATCTTGGAAAATATCAGAGATGTAGACGAATTTTGTAAAATGCAGATATTCTAAAAAAATTAGTTATATACCACTATTTTCAATCCTTCCGATACAAAAAGGTAATATATTACTAATTTCCACTTCATTTTTTATAATGTTATAGCACAAAAATGGAAAAACACTTTGCAATAACCTTACAAGTGTCCATTAACTGAGTACCACGGACAAAATGAAGAAAAACTTGTTCATCATTTGAATAGGAAATGGAACATTTCTACCTAAATATGAAATAGTTAATAGATACAATTCTCAACTCCAGGCTTTTCAAAAGCTTGTTGGTTCCACTTATGTCTAAGGTGACCCTTCTACAGACATGTTGTTATAAATTACCTCCTACTATTTCTTAAATATCTAAGATTTCACTCATTGCTTAACTTCCCCACTTTTATCCAGACAGAAGCAGTAATGCAATCTGACTATTGCCTCTAGCTAGTAAACAAAATATTACTTTTACCACTACTACCTAAAGTCCTAAAACTGTAGAGCTAACCTCTACTGCAGCAAGTCTTCGCAGCACAGGTCTTTTGAGTACTCTGCAGCACACAACAAACCAAACTCTATGGCAACAATTCTTAAATTCTGCAGCAGCAACCACAAAATCCATGGTAACATTAATACATTATTGTCTCTAAAATACTCTTCATTCTACTTTCCCACTCCCGCACAAACATGTTCAGCCATGACTCATAGCAGAGAAAATCACTGATGAAAAATTGATGGTTATTTTTAACAATAAATCCTGAATTATTTTTCTCTGTTCTCCCTAGATAATTTGGCTATAACAGCCCTCGGGCTCTAAAAGACTTCTGCATAAATCATCCTTCTATCCTGATACCAGCACAGAAGAAGACTCATATCCTGACTCTCCAGCTTTCCATGTCCTACTTGTTCCACTCTTTGTCAAGCTATCAAGCTCACTTGCATCTCATTCAGTTTTCCATCTATCAAGCTGGACATCAGCTGTAACTTTTTGTGTTCTTTTTCCTTGCTCCACAAGATAACACAGCCACACTTCAGCTGTGAACTTAATTACAAAAACAAAACAAAATCCTTATCAAAATTGGAAGTAGAATTTTGCAGAAAATTATATGGCTACAGAGTGTCAGGCTTTGCTCCACACAAACTATCTGATAAACCCACATCTGTCAGCACTGCTACTACAATAGGAAAGCATTCTATTTTTCCTAAGCAGTTATCAAGGGATGATGAGGGAAGACAGAGGGGAAAGAGAACACCACAAAAATTGTATCACACCAGCAGCAAACAGCAAAACAGGAAGAAGGTGGTGACATCGCAGAGGATATTCCAGTACTGAAACAGGGTTTGGCATGTCATAGCCAAAAAATGCAGTTCTAGGTGAGGTCACACATATAGTAATGGTTACGAAAAAATTTGGAAAATACAAAAAAAAAGTAAGTTTAATGTAATCCCTAGTTACTCACATCTGTTAATTTGCTAGATCAGCTTTTCTTTGGCATACAAATATAAACAAAAGACAGACAACCCAGAATCTTAAACTGTCCAGTGTACATCTCCATGCAAATACTGCAGCAACAGCATTAAGACAGAAGAGCTGATCAGTCACAGCCACAAACTAAAGAATCATATTGAATATTATTCTTAACTAACCAGCCCTTTCCCATCCTGATCTTTTCTTTTCTTACTCTCTTTTTCCCTTAGTTCTCCTCCCCCACCATTTCCCACCACTACCACCATCACCGATCATTAGATGGCACTTCTGGATTTCAATAAAGAGCTGCTTTCCTGCATCTTTTTCCAGTCAAGGTTTCAGCTCTACACCAAGGAGTTCCATCCTGTATCCCCAAGTGTAAGACTCCAGTATGAGCCTGGTTGCTGTACTGGTACAGCAGCAGTTCTGTCTGTACCCAGGGAAACCTCTGATATGCATGAGGATTAAAGGTACTGTCTCCAAACAACTTCAGTTTTTACTGGCCCCTAGATTTCATATCTATAGGTATATGTATATATATATATTTGTATGTATATAAAATCATTCTATTTAAATACTATTTTGGAAAATGCATGGACTGCAAAACATTCTTTGCCACCTCTGTGACAGCTGTTTAGCACTGCTGTACCTGCAGGACCACTTACTTGCCTTCTGTGGGGTGACCCTCAGCATCTGTTCAATATCAGAACTAAGGCAGGTTCTTACCCAGTCCTAGCTCAGCTCTGGCAAGTGGACCTTGGTGCACGGGCACCTGACCATGGTCTGTATGTTGCCGGGGTGGTCTCATCAAGGTTTACTGATTAAGTAAACCAGTAACACAGTATACATATGGCACAATACTTAACCCAAAAGTGACTGAGCATGTTGGTGAGAGCACCACACAAAAAGATAAATTCTGTTGTTGGCACCCTTACTCCACAAACCACATTTGTGGATAAATAAAAAAGGTTCCTACTCTCTTTCATATCAAGAAAGTACTGGTAAATCTGATCTGCATGCAAAAACAGCTGAAAAATCCTGAATAGTTTAAAAAGTTTTGATGTGGCACATCTCTGGAAACAAGATGAATGGGGACTTTTAAGCCAGAATGAACCATACAAGCATTGTATGGATACCAAAAGGACAGATACTGATTTCTCAATCACTAAGAAAAATGTTGGATCTAATGCAATAAAAGTGTATAGGAGAAAAGAACCAAGCAATTCAAGGGAGAAGAGATTTAATACAACTATCCTGGACACAGGGCTTGTGAAATTGCCTTAAAAAGGTGTCCGATGAAGGCTTTTGGTGAGTTCTGCAGAACAGACAGAAGATACGTTACCCATAGTAACACCTGCTTTCACTTCTCAGGTGGAAAAGTAAATCAAGACCTTCCTACTATAGGTGCAAAAGACATAGATTTTGTTTTCAAAAACTATCCATCTTTTACTGTTCCTGACTTTCTACGTGCTAATTTAAATTTCTGAATAGATCTTCTTCTATCCAGATCTTTTATCTGTCTGCTTCGTCACTCTCCCTCTGTGTAACTGGGGCATGGGAACTAGAGATGTCAGGTTGGTTTTTGTTTTCCCAAGGATGACTCAGGACTGACTGAACAATTACTACTGGAGTTATGAAGTATTTTTTCCCTTTGGAGCCTAATGGATTTTAAAGCATTTTGGAGTTTTAGTTCAATTGAGAGGAAAATCTGGAAGTAACGTAAAGCCCTAGCTATTCCTTCTTAACTTTGAAGGGCTGCTAGTAAAGTATGTAATAACAAATGAAACACCGAAATTTGCTGTCAAACTTTTGCAACTGAAAAAGGTCTCCCTTTGGTAATTTTTGCCTTGCTACGGGAGAATCAGGGAGAGAAGCATACTCAAAGACCTTGCAAAGAAGAATTGAATCCTAGAACCGAATCCTACAAACTTTATTTCATCCTCTTGGGGGCCTGTGTAGCTGGGGAGTCCGGGAAGATTTTTACTGTTTCCAAACCTTTCCAGTGTTAAGTCAATAACACTGCAGCCTGCTGCTTATATCCATTCCTGTGTCTGTCTTCCTTCTCTTAAGCATCCTAATAATTTAAATAGACTGGTGGCATTTTGAGATGCCAGCCATTCATACTAAGATGAAATCTTTCATTGTGGAGTACAAAACAGTTACCTACATAGATAAAATATTCATATGTAAGAAATAGTACTGGCTCACCTCCTATCTATGACTCATTTCAAACTTAGCATACTTCATAGTAGAAGATGAATTACAGTGCTCCACAGAGGTGATCAGATAGAGAGAAGGGGAGAAACAAACCACATAATAAACAAACACTTAATATGCAACTTTTAAGGTCTGATATTTTGTCATCTAATTCTAAACACTAGCTTTAGAAAACAAGACATTCTAGAAAATTAATATCACAGGTAATCTATAGACCACTTTTTGGCTAATTTAAAGCTTCAATGTGTATTTGTTTCCCGTATAAATTTCTTTCTTATTATTCTCAATAAGATACTCTCAGCACGATAAAAAGAAAGACATTACCAGCAGCGTTTTCAATCATGGAGGCTATATATTCAAGAGCAATCAATAAAAACCACACAGGGCCTGACAAACAACTAGTCAAAGGAATCATTTTTCTCAGATATTTAGTAGTATCCTTTTAAAGTAATTGCTTTTGGTCAATGTTACTCGTTATCATTTGGTCTGCTCTTTTTCCAAATTAGAATGGATGTCATTTCCATTAATATTTCAGCTGTCTATGTACGTTTTCAAAGTGCACACTCCAAAAAAAAAGTCTTTCCATTTCAACTCCAGTCAACTAACAAAGGATTCTAGAATGCTATAGAATAGGTAATGCCATACCATTGGATCTAAAAGTTAATTTTAAAGAAAATTATTATGAAATATGAGATATTGTCGTCCCTCCTTCTCACTCCAGACAAAACTGTAAAGTCCCTAAAGACAAACGGAAATAACAGAATTTGGCCCAATCAACCCATGCTAGAAAACAGTATTAGCAGACAAATATAATCAAAATGCCACCTAAAATATGGAAACGAACACCAATTCATCATTATAGCTTTTTTTAGGAAATCTACAGAAAATTTCTGAAAGTCTTGTGTTGCCTAACCCTGCTTGTGACAGCAGGGAAGTTGTTGCCTTGTGCCAACTGATTATTTAAAGATGTCCACAAGATACTGAAAATACCCAGCATAATCTGTAAGTGTACAGCTGGGATACCAAATTAGATTAAGAAAGGCAAAGAACATATCTTTTTAGTTGTAGTAAGGCCTCAGAAACTGTCTAGCTATGCTTTGTACTAAATGTTCTGGCATGCTGCCAAGGCACTTCCAAACATTTCTGAGTTCACTTTTCCACAGAACTCTTTTAAAAATCAATTAGTACTGAAAGTCTTTCAAATGCAAGTGTTTTAAAATGTCAAGCTTGTATTACTTTTTAATTTTTTTTTCTTTCCCTTGTTGTGCATCAATGGCGGTATTTTGAAACCTTTATATTACATTGATCATATTCCCTAATTAAGCCTGTAAAGAGAACAATATGTGCAGGCAGTTTAAAATGTACATAGCAAAAGGTTCATTGTTCAGAAAATTTAAAAAAAAAAGATGAGAGATATGCTGTAATTTTCTTAAACAAGGATGCCCAAGATAAAGTTGTATTAATTTCAGGGTGATAAACGTTTTCATCATTACAAGATGACTATAGAAGAAATGAATATGGTTTTTAGAAATTCCTGGATTAGAACATTTTAAAAGTATACTGCTTAAGTGTTTAAAAAGTTCAATTAAAAGTGCTGGAAAGAGTAAACAAATTAAATAGAGGTTTCTTTAAATATTCATCAAAAATTACGAATACCATCAACAGGGCTTTCTGATTATCAGAAAAAGATAATCTTTTAAGGATTTTAACTTCTCAGTGGACTTTGTAGCACACTGAAGCATACACCTTCATCTTCCTGTTGCGTTATGTACATTTTGGATGATATCCCTATTATATAATAGAAGAGTTAAAGAGTATGTTTTGTCCCTATGCCACATAATCTGTTTGCTCTATTTCATTCAGCTAAGTGCCCAAAGGTTTACACAGATAGCAATTGATTGAAATCAGTTCTTTATGTGTAACACATTTATATTAATTGGTTTGTCCTTTCAAGTTCTGTTTATCTCTTCATTTCCATCACAGTTTTAAAGGTCACTCAGTTCCATTTATAAATTCAACATGACAGAGATTAGTAAAAGAAAAAAAGGAACAACTAAATGAATGCATCATCACACAATCACACATCTCACAATTCATTTATCATATTAATAAATAATGCTGTCAAATGCTTACTGC
>NW_020884872.1:51878665-52148665 GCF_003945725.1 Corapipo altera | reverse complement strand
TTATCAAACTAGTAATTCTCTCAGCACTGAATAAATGCAAGGGTCTGCATGTCGATTATGGCCTGCTGTTAAGGAAAACCACGCTAAAATCCTTTCTCTTCCCTCCTGTCTGGTCCATCAAGTATTCCTATTGTCTCCATCTTCACTGTCAAAAATACACATGGATTTTTCAAGGTACTGCCAGTTGCATTTTATGTTATTAAGCTTTCTTTTTTCAGGCATGTTGATCAGTTAATACACTACTAAGATACCCAGAGGGTCGATTGTGCAACAGCCGCCTCCTCTCACCTCAGCAGAGTCACAGGGCTTTACAGGAGTGTCAACTTCAGGGGCTTTCAGAGGTTGTGGAGCTTCCTCCTTTGTTTGAACAGAAAAGTTACACAAGTCTCACAGTACTTTTTTCCTCTCCATGGCCTTAATTCTACATTTTTGAAAACATTGAATAATGCCCCATCCAGTATAGCTAAAAAGAAGATGGTCAATACACTTTACAAAAAAAACCACGCAGAGTTGGTTTTCTTTGGAAGTACATAATCCCATGGTTCTAGTATTTGAATATTCAGACACAAACTGGACTGCCAGTCAAGATCCAAAAGCAAAGGGAAAATTTGATGTCTGTATCTGACATGTAACCTAAGAGCATGCTCAGTGTTTTACCTCTATTATCACAGGAGGAGCTTAAAAAAAATAAGAAACTTTGACCTCTACAATAAACGGCCTACTGCCTTTTCAGAGGACTGTATCTTCCCCTTGCTTGTCCCCTCCCTCTTCTGTACACATTACTTCTTTCCATATAAAAGAGGTAGTTATTTCTCATTCTGATTTTTGCAGCAATATGGCCCTCATTTATCTGCTTTATCACTTAGATGTGTAATGGATTTCCTGATCATAAAAAGTTGAAGCTCTAAGACTTGAATGCAAACTCTGAGACAAGGGCAATGTATCTACATGTAGATCCCGCTGATATTGCTGATGGGAAAAGACCTATAAAATGGCGTTTTTAAGAACTGCCAGAGTACGCAATTTTCTACATGCACAGACTCAATTTAAGAAAATTTCTTACAGTAGGTGCCAGACTTAGGCCCTATGGTTGTCTTTGCCCGTTACCTAGAGAAACTCAGAAAATGCTCCTTTGAACACAGAATACAGGCAGGCATCTTATGGGTGCAAATACAGACTTAGTCTCTAGAAAGCACACTTTCTTTGCCCCCAGGATAACCTGATTAAGCAAAACCCTACAAGACTTATCTTTATCAAGTTACCTTTAAACCCAAACCCAAGACATGTTGCCTAGTTCACATCACTGTGAAACATACACACCAGTCAGAAAAGGATGCACATTTTAATTCTGTTCCAAAAATAAATCAGGGTCTTTTTAGTCACTTGTCCTGAAGGTGAATGAAAAGTGTTCTATATTTCTTTACTATCTCTATAACTATAGAGAAAATATTTTTATGCATAATACAGCATATTTAAATATCTGTAACACAGAAAAGACACATACTTTCATGATGATAATTCAATTCACATGTGAGATATGTTAATTTATGTATTCCACCATAGCCATTATTTTCTAAAATTGAACTAATAATCATAAAGTCTAATGTTTTCTTTTAAAAATGTAGCTTCTAGCTAATATTTATGAAAGATGATCCTACAGACTACCATAACTACTTAACAAAGTAAGCTGTGTATTAAGCTTACATTTCTTAATATAGCACATCCACAATATTATGTTTTAGTATATTTAATACAGATAAAAAGTAACAATGAAACAAAACTGAATAAAAGCTTAACAATTTCATTAGTTTCATACAAGGCAGTACTGAAAAGGAAAATGGTCATAACACTGAAGTATGCATTGTGGAAAAAATCACATTGAAGGTTAAATTATCCAACTATTTATCCAATTAGGATTATCTTGCATGGAACAGGAAATAAAATAAATGTGTTCAAACAATATAAATAGACTTTTTTGTTATCTTGCTGACAAGATAGACTTATCACTTTAGATTTTTCCTTGAACTTGATAAAGCTTCATAGCAAGCCCACAGCACAAATGTCAAATACGAACCTTATGCTTCTGCAGTTTTAGAAGCCTATTCTTTTGTATACTTCATGTAAGTAAAATCACCCTTTTCAGAAGCAATATACCTATACGATAGAATAAACGTGAGTATATTTATATCTAAATAGTTTTCTGTGTGAATAGCTAAACTTCTCACCTGCTGTCTCTAAGGAGTAGATTTATTTCTTTTTCTTTTCCATTTCCCTGTGTCTCAGACACTGTTTTGCCATTACTGTACCACTGTCTTGGAAAAGATCTGTTAGCTCCTCTAAATCTTTTTCCAGGAAATATTAATTGCACACATTGAGAGTGAGATTCATTCATTTAACTTTCTTACATAACTACAGCTCAGTAGTTGCATGACTAAGCACTTGTAAGATGCCCTTTATCTGATCTACTTTTGCCACCTACTTTACCATGAGATGGATCACCCCTACAACTGCCTGTTGCTGCCTGTTGAGTCTAAGGTGACTCACATGCAAATGTCTACATTTGTTTCAGTGAACTTCACAGTGAGGATTTAATCTAGATGTGGGACATGTTATAACTGACCTTCCAACACTAAATGCTGAATCTTTGCTAATAATTCCCTTAATTTACTAACTGATGTTCAGATCATAACAACGAATTTGTTGCTTTTTTTAGCAAATTAACTATCACAATCAAAAGCTAGGGAAGCAGATATGGAGAAATTATATGCTTGGTTGACAGACAAACATTACATTGTAGGTATAAAATTCAACTTTTTTTTTACCTATGAAAAGTAAAATTCTAGAAGAAAGTTTAGTGACCTGATTATTACTAAATGATCTGCTTCTAGTCTTCTGTGTGTTCCCAAACCACAGTTTTATGAAAGCATTCCTTTAGTTTGAAATATGATGTGCTCAACATAGCACATTTGTCCTTAAGGCTGTATGATTATGCCTTTGCAAGCACCTAGACAGCACTTTTCATCCACAGATCTCAAACAAATTTACAAAAGTAGATATATGTCACTGACAAGCATTTGTCTTATGTCCCATGGTGTCAAAGTTGCATGCACAGTCTTGTCGTTAAAAGAAGTGCTATGTATCACACAATAAACACTGACATACTGCAAAGAATCTTTCTGGTCTGAAGTTAATGTTTATCTTATTTTCATTTTTGCAAGTGAATACTTTCAGAAAGGGAACACATCTGTCCACCTAAGAATATACACATTCAGCCTACGCTAAGAGAAATACATATATTAATCATAATATGAAAGTAAAAAAAAAAAGTCAATGTTTAATCTGTTAAACAATAGAAAAATTCTTATGAACTAGTGATACCGTCATCGAACTGGAGAGAGTTTGAGAACAAGCCTGCTCTGGCTTTTTCACCCTATGATTTGGAATCTGCTCACAGTACTGCCAGCTTAACCAAAAAGGATTAACTCTCATATCCAACTGAGAACACAGATAATTCTCAGTAATTGGTAAAAAATGAAGATGAATGGGGCTGAGAGATAAGGAGCAATTAGCTCATCAGCAGTTACAGCTGTGCGCTCAATCCGGATCCATCTCTTGAGTCTCGGCCCCTTTTAAAGAACCCAAGCAGAATAAGCACAGGACACCCCCTCCTGAAAATTGCCATACCTGCCCATCATTCCTCTGTCTTCCATTTTATTTCCATGCTATGCAAAGACACCTGTCATAGCTTTCTGTGTAAATTACTACCTCTCCCAGGACTTGTATCTACAGCCAATCTTCTTTTACATTAAAAAAAAAAAAACAAAAAAAAAAACCAAAACACCAAAAAACAAAACAACAGCAACAAAAAAAAAAACAAACCACCCAAAAAAAAAAAAAAAAACAAAAACAAAACACAAACCAAAAACCCCAAACAAACAAACAAAAAAATCACCAACCCAAAACCCGGAAACCAAATGACTACTGTAGACACTCTTAAGTTCCCTGTCAATCGTTTCATTATAGCAGCATCATCTGTTTGAAAATATAAGCAATTCCCTCATCTAATTATAGGGAGGATTTGAGGTTCATTAACATTGCCAAGGCAGAGAATCAGATGTGCAACTGCAGAGCTGTGCTCAGTGGCCTGCATTCTCTGTTTCCTTTTATTTGCTTTTTCAAGGTCTCCAAGACTTTTTCCTGAAACCAGAAAAGTAATTCTTTCCTTCAAAGTAGACACGTGTGTTTAGAAAAAGGAAATTACTGCATTTTGTACTGTTCTATTATTGGACAAGGTCACTGGAGAAAAATAATTTCACCTAAATCATTTTATCTCTGATTCTGAATGAAAAAAAAAAAGAATAGTATACAAGCAATCATTACTTTTGAACAACACATCACAGGAAGCCTTGTGTTTGTCTCATAATTTTAAATATTGCAAGATAATGCATATGAAGAGGAAACCTAACATGCCAAGAAAACCTCTTAAATTTTCAACACATTTTGTGGTTGTTTATGGATTAACATGCTAGCCAAGTGTAAAATGTTGCCTTGTATTTCCTAACTGTGTTTAGAAACTGAGAACACCAAAGTCTTCTTGATTGCTTCACTTCCTTAAAGAAATAATAGCAATTTTTTTTGTATGAATGTAGTTTAAACAATGATATTTTCTTGGGACATCTGTTTTGAGATCACATTTTGAATAGATATGAACTCATTTCCTACTAAGCAAGTAATTTACTATTGTTGATAGTTGTTTACAAGTTTTATGAGTCATATTTTAGCAAGTGGCAAAGGTCTTAACAAATCCTTTGAGTATTCCCTACAGTGTGTGCATAGTGTTTTCATTATATAAAATGTCTGTGAAGTAAAAATATATGGACTGTTCTTCACTTCCTACCAAGTTATAGATAGCAAAGCCTAGCTCACAGAAATAGCTTTAAAGGTATTTATTTTCAAAGGCTTCTATCTTTTGCTGTAGCAGGTTAATGAAGTATGATAGCAGGGTAGTAAGTACTTAAGCAGTAAGGAAATGATTTAGCTGCTTTACCTATGCATTGCTTCAGAGCATCAGATGGTAAACATACAACTGATCCTAATACCATACTAAGATGTTAATATGACAAAGAGTAGAACCTCTTCAATGAAATTTTAAATTTGACCTTGTCGCTCTCTTTCTTTTAATTCTGCAATTATTTATTTTTAAAAAACCAAAACCAAGCACTCAATAACAGCATAATCTTTCTTTTTTGTTTGCTGCCCTATGGAATTCATTTTTTAAAGAAAACTCCAATAATTTATCTACCCTGTATGTTGTATGTAGAATTGCCACTAAAAAGAACCCGGGACATTTTTCCTTCTTATCTGTAATGTAGCTCATATCAGCCAAGCTGTCACAAGACAGTACTTGATATAAACAAGAGATTGCAAAGACATCTCAGTAATCAATATTAGGATGGCTACAGTATGGAAGCCCCAACCACTGCATATCATTTGTCTCAGCATCTATTTCTATGACCAAATGAAGCATTAATTCAAATCATAAATCTATGGTGATTTAAATCTGGGAATGAGCACCTGCCTGCTTTAATGATTTATTTTGTACATTTCAGTAAGCAGCAGATTTGTCCATATGAACTGACAGGTCACCTTCAGATGCCAGTAGCAGACTGTTTATCACCATGCAGACTAGCATCTCATCTTAGCAAGTAAATATTAAACTAAAAGAATCCAATTGATTGTGGATGGGGGAGAAAAGCGCTGCAGCCATATATTTTACTCAGTGTGCTAATACCTCACCCTGATTCCTCTGTAATTTCTTTTTTTTTCTTTCATTTTTTTCACACTTCTAAAATGATAATTCCGATGGGAGGATGCAAGCTCAAGGTTACCAACAAAACTGAGGGATATAAAATAATTACTTATTAGTATCATTGGCTTCCTTTAACTCCCTTCATTCACTAACCTTCTGGTCATTGCTTCAAAGGACCAAGTTAATAAACTTGTGTAGTGCTCTGTATAATTATACAATGGTAGTTTACAAAAAATAATTCACATTAAACATTTGATTAAAACCAAAAAGCAAGACAAATCAGAAGTAAACCTGAAAAATGAACTCCAGAGTCTTTATTTTATTTGTCTGCTCTTACATAGGCATCGGAGCAGCCTAAGAACAAGATAGGATGGATCCATGCACATCATAATGCCTGCTACATATGGGCTAAGATGCATCAGTTAAGCTTTTAGCCTGGTTGGATTGTTTGTTTGCTCCTTTTCAGTTTGGTTAGGCACATAACATAATTTAAAATATAAACCAAAACCAGGTTATTTTCTTTTGCTTTATTCTTTCCTCCTGTCAACATTCAGTAATGTAATATTTCATATTCCCGCCTAACAAGCCATTATTTAAAACATTAATAGTATGTGGACCTCATAATATTTATTTGAAAAGACATAAATAAGCATCTGAAAAAAATGCAGAAGAAAAAGAGCACACACCTACTACAAAGCAACACCTTTGAAATATGAGTTCTTGTCAAGATAATACAGTATGCTAATTTTCAAAAATGCAACTAATACACAAAGACTTAACTCTTCCTGAACCAAATAATACCCTGGCATTAGTAGCAGCAGGAATCACTTCTATGATTCCATATGCATAACCAACACTGGATACTAGATAGGGCTGACTATAAAAGAAACAAAAACAAACTATTTTTGAGAAATCCTCCATATGAAGGGTATAGCTCAAGACTGGAAACAGACAAGCAAACTGTATTGCCAGACCCATTCCTCATAGAATGGAGACAACTGGAAAGCTTTTCGCTCTACTCAGAAGAGCCATTTTTTTCTGAACGAAATTAACTCAATTCTTCATTCAGTTAAATTGAGAAATTAACTGAAGCTAACAAGTAAGTTAAGGGGCTGAGAGGAAATTTTGACATTGACAATAAATAATCTTACTTTGCTAACTTTGTCTGACTAAAATAGCTAGAATGGATTTTCTTAAACAGGAAATGATTAAGCTGTGTAAGAGCATATTAGTTATCTAAATTATGCCTCAAATAATGATTTCAAAATAGATTTTTTTTCCATTTCATTCAAAGGAGTTCACATATTCCCTCCATCCACTCTCCTACAACTACTCTGCATGGTTAGTTGTTGATTACCTGTTAACTTTTCCATTTCCATGGATTCACATGTGGTTTGTCCCTAGAACTGCCAAACAGAATAACAGTTCTATAAGCCAGTATTTGAACATTTTATTTCACATAATGCATTCATCTATGTCTGAAAACCTAAACTAGCTTCTAGTTCTAGTAGAACATTCTTTATCTTCCCAGTTTGCATTTACACTTTCCACTCTTTCTCATTGCTTCTCTCTTCTCCCAGCATGCTGGGGGCCACCTGGTCCTTGCACTTCATTTGTACCTATCTCCTCCTCCCGCATTTCTAAGATACCTCCTCTGTACCCTCTCTTATCTTCTCTCTAAGAGGACAATCTTTCCAGTAATATTCAAGTGACTGCTGCTATCTGAGTACTTACATACAATTTAAGACTATTTTCTTCACCATCACAGAGGCATTTTTAAGTTTTTATTTAAAAGGAAAACAAAACCAATCATGTCATCTCCTTATGCAGCAATGCATATATATTGTTGCTATTTACAATAGCATGTGCCTAGGTAAACCTGTTCTCTGAACTGGTATTCATATTATTTCTAAATAATACCCTACTGATGTCTACTGAACTGTGCAGAAACATCGTTCACAAACACATATTTATTTATGTTAAGGCTAGTACATAACTCTCTAAGATTCATTTCAAATGTATTTAGGAGATGAAAAACTGAAAAAAAACCCCAAACTAGAAAAAGGGCCAAAATAAAAGCAAAAAAGCCTATCTGAAGCCATTTTATTCCAGCATACACCAATCTTGTCTGCAGTCTTCTGAATGTACCTCTCTGTCATTGAATTTCTGTTGCTGAGTTAATACTGTCTCAACATGATAAAAGGAGCCAATACAATGAAATGGCATAACAAAACATTTTACAGCAGACACACACAGATGATTAAAGATTTAATCAACAACAACAAAAAGTTATCCTAGCTTTGAAGTATGCTTTAGCAAAACAAATTGTCCAAACAAATTCATAAAGTATACTGAAACAATTCTTTTTTGAAAAAAAACAAGAGTTGCTGATGGTTGCTTAAGAAATGGAAAAACCTGTTAACTACATTTTAAGAATGTGTATATTAAAATAAAATATGATAGGAACTGCAAAGCACGGTACAATTTATTGTGTATGTATGTTTTCCTTTTGTCACAGGGAACATGAAAGTATGAAATATTTTGCTTTCAAGCTTGTGTTCTGAATTACCTAAAGTCGATACCCAACACACTGAGCAGGAGACATTGTTAAATTTCACTTTGACACCATCATCTGTCACTCCACCTGTACTTTGAAAAATGAACTCTAAGCAATCAAACCACTTTCTTTCATGGAAAATATTAACTGGAGTCTGCAAAAGTAGCCTGCAAAGAAAAGAATGTTTTTGTAATCGTAACAACAATGCTGAACGCTGGTGTAAAGGTCAGATACAAAATACAACTAAAAACATTATGAAAAGGAAAATAAATATGCAACTTTTTACACCAAATCAAGGACTTCAGAAGGTAGTTCAGAAAGACCACTGTTTTAATAAAATATCTGAGTATTATGGACATATAATAATGCTGTGTCTGAAACTTACCAACACTTGAATTCAGATCTCCATTCTCAGAGTCTGCTCCATGCTGGTTATTATTCGCATGATAGTTGGACATAGCTTCCAATTTAATTTTTTTCACTTTCATTGCTTCTGCTATTGCAGCATTGGTGGCAGCTGCTGCTGCTGCAGCTGCTGCTGTCAGACCTGCAAAGAAGGAAAAACTTTAATATACACTATTCTATTATTCTCCATTATAGGGACTACAATTGTTATTCTTTCTTCATGCTTGTTATGTAATGAACAGAGAACACTGCAGAGTATTATTCTTCTTCTTGGATTTGAAAACTATCCACTTTTTCAAGTAAAATATTTCTCATCATATTTAGATAATTACTGCTATACTTCGATCTAAACCCGAACTTGGTATCCAGTACCTGCATCCATAATACAATCATAACTAGCTACAGTTACAAACATATGCAGTCAAAAATCTAATTTAGCTTCAAAATGGTGTCCTGAGTGTCTGACTATAAATAGGCAAACATTTAGGTAACAGTACTTAGGAAAAATACCTTTAGCTCTCAAATGTTTGACATGCTAAAGAAAACAGAAAAAACGGGTATAATTTCTATTTAGTGCTAACAGATGATAGAACTCAGACATTTCTCAATTCATATATAACAGCAAGGAGATGTAATCACTTAGGAAGCATCTTTTTCAGACTTGAAGGCATTAAGGTATTTAATGGCTACAGTATGGAAGCCCCAACCACTGCATATCATTTGTCTCAGCATCTCTTTCTATGACCAAATGAAGCATTAATTCAAATCATAAATCTATGGTAATCATAAATCTAAGGTATTTATCAATAAGAGGAATTATTAAACCCATTAAATCCCAATTCCAATTGCCACCTGCAGGTAACCAAAGTGCTCTTCCTACTAAACCAAATTTCTGCCATCCAGTCATTTACAAGAATGTTCAACAAAACCAGGAAAGTTTCTCTCTGTCAACAGCAGTTAGAGAAATGGTCCATCAATGCCTTCATAACTCAAAATTAGATGCAGCCTTTAATCAAAGTCACAAGCATAATTTTTTGCCCTCTTTCCTGAGGCAGGGTAATTCTTCTGTGGTCCCCAAACGCTGCTGGCTACCCACTCAGATCCATGTGCCCCATCCTGGGTGGCAGCAGAGAGAAGTCAATGTCAAAACTTTACAAGAGCTGCCTCCCCCACCCAATTGATGCAGGGGGTGGAGATGGAAATGAAAGAGAATTAAATTTAAGAAATAAAAGAGAAGGCATGAAAGTAGGTAAGTTTAATGCAATGATGCAATCTCAGCCCTCAGCCTGTGATGCCACAAGAGAAGAACAGACCCTCAGTCATTCTGAATCAAGATTCTTGACCTGACCATGGAGAAGGCTTGAAAAACTCACTGCAATTAGTTTAAAGGTGTGCCTGCTTGTCTGATTTTTAGCTACTCTGGGATCTGTGAAGTGTCTTATGGATCTCAAGAGGAATTAACTCCACAATTTACTATTCTAGTGGGCCAAGGCTGCTGTCCAGTATAGGAGGAGTGCAATTTAGCAGCAAAGGCCAAATAAGCAAAGACCAGGCTGCTGAGATAAATATTGCTACCACTATTGCTTCCCGGGGTCTCCTGTCTGCTTTGACTCCTTACATGGAAAACAAGTTCACTATTGCCATGTTTTTGGCTAGCAGTGGGGAGGGACAGAAGGCAAATTCTAGTTGGGAGAAGGCAGAAGGTGAACGGACAACAGGAGATCAATGAGGCAGCAGAAGAGATGCTCTTGAATATATTGCAGCTTGATACAAGGTTATGTTCCCTTATTTCTTTGTATGACCACATCAAGTTTAGCAAACAGTTCCAGCTTCCTGACCCTCCTCACAGGCTGACTTCTAACACCTCCAAGTGCAATGAGAATTACCAAATAAGTAGTAATTACAGATCAATATTATTTAGAAAACTGCTGTTTCAGATAGAAGATGTATCAAAAGCCAAAAGTCAAATGAGAAGGTGGATAAATATGAGAGTTTACTTTTATTTTAGCTTCTGTTACTAGTACAAATTGTGCATGTTCTGATCTTAAGAAGATATTGACAATAACATGGACTGCTTCCAATGATATTTTTACCTTAGAGGAAGGATATGAAGCTATACGTTACACAAATTTGGTTACAGTCCCTAAATTTGGTCACAGAAAAAGGGATGGTGCACCTCTGAACTCTGGTTTGCATCCTGTGTTCATTAAACAACACAATAACCTATACTTCCTTTTTTAATATATGTATACATCACTGACAAGCTAAAACTAGCATTTTTAAAGAACAATCTTTTGGAGGAATATTCCAATACATTATATTCAATGAATACAACAGCAGGCCTCAAGCTTTTGGTTGCAACTATACTTCTAGGCCAGCAGTTTTTAAGTGCTTCCAAATATTGGGGTAAATTACATATTAAACAGATGCTGGACATAGGACTTGTAAGCCCACCCGTAATTATTATATTTCACTGGGATAACGACCTGCATGCAGAACTCCTAAAATATAAACTCTCTTTTGCTACAAAATTTGCAAAAAAAAGTATGCTTTGGTGCTTCTCAACAAAACAGGTCATAATGCTTCACTTTGGATAGGGACTGAGAAACTAAAATACAAACTGCATAGTTCTGTAGTACAATTTTTGCAAGATAAAGCTTGTCGTAATAAATGATACTTTAAAAAAGTAGAAATTAAATTACTAATTTCATGGCTTCTCTCATATAGCCTCAGAAGTGATTGAGATGATTACTTTGCTATACAGAAATTAATTTAAACTATGGGAATTTGAAATGCATGTCTCATATATGCATCGGTGTAAGTAAGGGGGAAACGTGAGTAAGGAATAATCCTCAGAATTTTAGCCTAATGTTGTTCCTCACAGCCCTTCCAGCCTACAGCAGTTTCTCATTTACTGCTACTTTTTCCCATCACCTGAATGTCCTTATACAGCAAAGCAAGTGGCAAGGAAGGTCTAAGCCAATTATCAGAGCCACTGGTGCACTGTGGTATACTGGGGTATGGTACAAGACAAGGCTTCATCACAGAGCCCAATTTATCTTTCTTATCTCATTAGTACAGGCAGATAAACATATTATAAATAAAAGTTAACATGCTACTATGTATCTATATGCATATTTTAAAATACCAAACTTTAAAGTTCTAGTATGGGTATATACCTAAGTAAATACTTGGGATTTTTTTTTTTTAAATTTATTGTTTGAAAAAGCCTTTTGACCTAAACATTATTTAATATCACTTTACTCTACAATAAATAACCAAGGGATTTCCAAGGTGCACACTTCTCTACACTACAGAAATTTTATCTAAAAAAATGAGATAATCAGATGGGACTCAGAAAGGCAACTGAAATCAAAGAAGTAAGGATCACACCAAGCAACTACTTAGGTATTTTTTTATTCTTTACAAGTATTTATTTGAACAGTTAAAATGTATCCAGGCCAAAATATTCAATGAATTGAAGTCAATGATAGTTGTCATTAATATTCTGAAATTGATAAGTTGTTTATGTCTGGCATTCTTCCTGCTGATTATGCAGTGAGACAGGCACTTTATAAATATCTCATCACTCCATCGTCACACAAATTTCATCGACAGTGCTCACGCACAGCTATTAGCAATATGAATCTAACCATTACAAGAGGAATGAAAATCGAACATGTGGCATTAATACGCAGTCCTGGTTCCTAACCATCTGATAGGCAGATGGTGTAAAGCGGATTCTCCAGCTGAAATGAAGGGGCACATCATTTAAAACCTTGTTTGCATTCTAACTGATATCAGTGCCATATTGATATACATGATACATCATGGCAGTATTTGAACAATCTAGTTTGTTTCAGTCATAAATGTTTACAGCCTTGTTTTTTATCTTTAGAAGCATGTTCTGAAGAGCGTATTTTTAATTTATGAAACCTATTGTTTACTTCTGTTGAACCAGAAGATTAGCAAAGAGCAGGAATATTAAATTACCACAACCACAGCAGTATAACTAAGATGGATGAATAAAGTATGGTTTTTCAATAAAAGATGTTAGTAAAGGAATTAAAAAATTAGCCTAGACATTTTATGCATTAAATACATTTATTCATTTAAACCTTACAGCTTTTTTCCCATGTGACATACTTAGAACTTTAATGCTTTATAAAGCCATTCATTTAAATCTCTTACTGCGTGCAATTAATCTTGTCCAACAATTTAATTCAAAAAGCAAAACATCAGAAAGTAAAGTTCGATTCAACCATCACACCCCTGAAGTAATCTCCGTACTGCTGACAGTTCCTATAGACTCATCAGCAAAAGTCTGTTCAAGGTGTCTTGCAGGAGCCGATGAATTTGAATTACAGCTCAACTGAGTGCTCGCCAAGCCCTAGTAGGAACTCAGGATCAAGAAGCAGAACACCAAAAGAGAGCGCAAAGGATCCTTTCCCTACTAAGACCTTCTCTCCTCCGTCACTAGATTACTTTGGCCTGTTGGGTGTGTTTGTAGCTGTTAATTATGTTAATAAAGTTGCAGCCTGCTGTCTCTGCCAAATATAATCACAAGCTTTTTCCTGCCAAGTCCTAGTCTAATTTACACCCATACAACTCTACTGAAGTCAGAATTTCGTGGGTGAGAATGAGACCAGAAGTATGCCCAGTATGTGTGGTCTCTACTGTTGAAAAATGAATGAATGGAACAGAAAACAATGACAAAAAAACAAAGCATCTTCAGAAAACAATTCTGTTTTAAATATAAAGTGCCTGAGAGAGCTGTCATATATCATGACAGATTTTCAAAATGTGTACAAATTACTGGTGGGCACTAAATCACATCCAAGGTTTCTGCCTTCCTATTTTATATAATATACACTATTCCCTGCCTGCCTTAAGAGAAAGCTCTTAAAACTTTCAGTTTTTTAACTTCAGATGTGAGCAGCTTACAATGCACCTTATTTGTGAAGGAAAACGGAAAAGGACTTATGAGTGTAACTTTTTCAGCCACGAATATGCCTAAACTTCATCCTAGGACAAATTACAAAATTAGTTAAGTAATTTTTCTTCATTCACTTTTAAATTCCTTCACATAACTATGCCTAAGAGTAATAAGAGTTCCTAATAGTCATTCCAATAAATAATTATTCATTTCCTTAATACAACTATATCATATATATATATATATGTATTCATGGGTACATAGAAAATCGAGTAATTTAGGACTTTGACATTTTCAAGAAACTCTACCTTTGTAATCATAGAACAGGCAGAAAACCAAAATACGACTGCCAGCAGTGTGTTACATTTAATTTCATTTATTTGCTGGAAAGTTCGCTCTGCAGAAACGGTTTACTCACTGCATGGGAGGAGGTCCAAATCTCCTCTAAAATTCTGAAAGAACTCCTTTCATTATTTCAAATTAATGCTTAATCCTTTTTCTTATAGTTTATTTCAATGGTACTGACTTGAAAATAATTCATATCTTTTCTTGACTTAATTCCAGATTTCATACTGAGGTTCTTACTTTGGCAAAATTCTTACTAAAATCTGAAAAACTCTGCCCTAGAAAGAAAGGCAGGGTTACCTCCTAGGACTTGACCCCGATCACTCTAGGTTATTGCACTGGTTTCATGGGTTTCAGCAGTTCAGGTACAAGTTTTTGGTAGCTTATTATGCTGCTGCCCAGTTATTTCAAATGAAATAGGATCCTAACCTTAGTCTCTGATCTAATGGGTGTTTTATACAGTGTGATACATAAAACAAGAAGGGGAAAGCAATCTGCAGGAGGACAGAGGTCTGATTACATAGACTGTATTGCACAAAGGAGAATTTCAGACTAAACCATAATGGTCTGCTAAAATATACTGAGTTTCACTAGTAGAATTCTTTCTGCACCATGTAGATCTGGGATCTCACAGTTATGCAGAAGCCTTTTTTCTGTTAAAATGTCTGGATTGATCCAATACAACAAGACTGGTTTACCCTAAAATTTCAGTACCTGTTATTTTGGGATAATCAAAAAATTCTTGTCTGGCCCCTCTAGCTGTATTTTCCTGATGAACGTGAATGGTTCAGCTAAACTGCTCATCCAGATAACGTTTTAATATCTTTTAAAGGGCTATTATTAAAGATGTCATGTAAAAAGAAAGAGTGAAATAACTACTGCACTTTAAATATTGTTAAAGAAGGAATACTTAGGAAAAAAGTCATCCATAGTTTAGATTGGTGCAACTAAAGTGAAACTGTCAGTCTTGCACTGGGAGAAAAACAGTATATGGGAAGCTCAAACCATCTGTTGTTCATCAACCTAATCAGACCTTTTTCCTGTAACTACTTCAAAATTGCAATATGAATTTTGAGGTCTGGGTATTGCATTTAAGATAAAGAAGCAAAAGAGCTAAATTTCCTCAGCAATCTTCAAACCTAAAAATCTTTATACTTAAAATGTGCCTCCACAATTAATAATACAGTTGCAGAAATAAAACATGGTCCTAGAAAGAAGTCGTGTCCTCTTGATTTGTTTTGATAAAAGCAGACAAAACTTCATATTGACTGTACTTTTTGAATTTGATCTACTAGCAGTTTCAACAATGCTCAAAAAAATATGTAAATGTAATTATTTTATTACCAATATTTGCCATAAATGGATGATTGACTTACATTCCATCAAGTTATTTTTTACTGAGGGTTTATTCCTTTGTATTGAAGAGTAAAAAGTGAAATCAAACAGTGCATTTCAAATACCGCAACAAATTACTAACTGTTCTATTTTAACAGGATTTTGTAATCTATGAATTTATTATTGGCTTGGTGCAGTTGTGACAGAATTAAACAATGTATGCTGCATAACTGCCTGGCTATACTGCAGTTTTCAGTAACAGTTCAAAATCGTACTTGAATGCACTCAGCATCAATACAATACAATTAAGAAAGAGCATTCTTTCTTAAACAACAGTCATCTTTTCAAAAGCAATAGATTCCCGGTTCTCATTCACTCTGTTGCATTATTCATTTCATGTGCAACCTCATGCTGGACCATAAATTGTTACTTTATCTAATCAAAGGCGACTTAACTCCACAGAAGGTCAAAGGTTTAATTTTGTGAAGTATTATCTTACACTATGAGTTTAACGGAAAAATAGAAGAAGAAAAACAGCCAAGAAACTGGTAATAAATGAACCTTTATTGCCTCAGGCATTGGCCTAGTTAATAAACTTTCATTGAAGGTTTCTTTCAACTGTTATGGACAATGAGGTAAAAAAAATCTTAAATTACAGCCATGTGTGACTTTTAAAGCAGGCATTCTTTTTTATCTCAACCTCCCCAGCTTAGGAAAAAGACAAAGAGATTGTCTTCAGTTTCTTAACCAAAAATGTATGCTTCTAAACAGATGAAAAAGTGCAGATCAAGCCTTTTAAAAGCAGAGGTCAGCTTTGAACAATATAAAAAAATACTTTTCCTGATCCACAATCTCGTTAACTGAATAGCATGCAATTCCAAAAAAGAAGATATGTGAGAAGGTAATATATATTTATATATAAACAATATATTGTGCTAACAGTGATGCTTGGTTCCTAATAGACTTTCTGTTTTACATTTGTGCTGCTAGAGTGCAATAATGGCTCTTGTTTAATACAACGACTTATTATGGGAAAAATTTCCCTGCACTTTCTACAAACAGAAGTTCTTTTCTTCTTTTTGTGTGTATTATCTCATGTTCTTACAATACTACTCTCTCTATTAGGGGAAATTAACAGGTTTAACATAATGACAGTTACTGGTGGTTATTGGTACTCTGAATTTTCTTCATTACATTTTACTAACTACAATGTCTTTTATTGACATACTCTTTGGGACTAGTTTAGAGAAGTGTATTACAGTTAAAGTTATACAGCCAAAACCAATAAGAAAATCAGTAGTATTTAATAAAATGTTAGCCTTTACCTTTAGTCTAACTTATAACTAGATGAACAAAATTAATTAATTGTAACAGTGCTACAATTCAAAACTACTGAAAGGACGTGTTCATGCCTGTAAGAGCAGTAATGTAGCTAAATACTCATAATCTTTCAACCAGCAGGAGCTTTTGTAGTTTTTTTTATAAACCTAATCCACAGCTTGACACAGATCCTGGGGTAATGGCACACAGTTCTTTGATTAAACTAATACCTAAACACTGCAGAGGCAGTCTGATGGCTCCGTGGAAGTACATCTCCCTACAACTTTGGAGCTTAGCCTTGCAAACAGAATTCTTGCAAATTCTTTCCCGTAGACCCACTGTAGTCCAAATGCCTAATCATGTGAGTGACATTTAACTTATTCATGTTTTTAAGTATTTGTGGCATCAGAACAAGTTCAGAATAAAATGAGATTTTAACTGTGGACCACAGCGGTGCAATTTTAGCTTTCGTAGATTTCTGGTGGGATGGATGAGCTCACAGAGGGACCTATTCTCTGCACTGGGTCCACACACTGAAGAAACCTCTCACTAATATTTACTCAACGTGTTATCAAGGCCTTTGTGGCCTTTATGGCGTTGGTCCTAAAGCAACATTTTTGCCTCAAGAAAGCAAGATTAGATTCTCACTTTCAGTGCACAAGAATAGTCAGGCTCCTGCCACCCCCAGGAAGTAAAAACACCGTTAATCCTACTCACGAAAAGAGAAGGCAAGGAATTCAGGGCTTTAGCTGCAAACAATCACCTTCCCTAACTAAGATGAAATATTATCACAGCTGCTCATTAGAGCAGTAGTCCTTCAATAAATCTTTAAAATATAACCCACTATTTTAAGATATTTTCAGTTTCCCCAAGACTATTCACATTAATGGAGTAAAAATATGCCACAGGTATAAAAAACCCTAAAATATCTTTAAAGAACAACTTTGATCCTGTTTTGTCATATTTAGGTTGAAAGCAAATAATGTTTCCCACTCCCCACCCAAAAAAAGAAACCTTTATAATACAATATACACTAACAAATTCTACAATATTCTTCTGATTGCCTCTCTCTATTTGTAGTGTGCTAAGTAGGTTGCAACAAGCATTAGGATGGCAGAATTTAATATAATGCTGGAAAAAAAATCCCAGAAATTCACTGGTTATTTCAAGATACATATACCCTTATTTTAACACAGAAACTTGGGTAAGAGAATCTTCACATTTCAAAATGTAATGAATTCACCTGTAAGGGTCAAGAGAGTCCTCTCTCCTTCTTCGTTCCTTTATTCACTAGAAGTGTTGTAACTTCAAGAGCTGCGTTGTGGCTTTGGGGCTCTTTTTTTTTTTCTTTTTTTTTTTTTTTGTGTTCTTTTTTAAGTTTCGTCAGATCCATTATGCATTACGCTGTGCCAGAGGCAAGGCATGGGGCTAAATGTACTATTACAGCACAGTGATAGCAGAATATTGTACGTGATGCAGAACTGTGATACCGTACAAAGTAGCTGTGATAACAACTTACAGGTAACACTGTGTATTCCTTTTTTGCAGATGAAAAGGCAGTCAACTGTCACAGACAGCCGTCTCTCACCTATATCCTCTACTTGTTGCATGAGGTAACAGAACACTAAATCCCACAAGCAGCACCCTGAGTGCTCACCAAGGCACTAGACAAATGCACTGTGTTGGTCTTTTCTATTTGAAGACACATTATCTCTTTCCAATACAAACTATTGCATAGCAGTGGCCTGATGTGCACTTGTGTCTTGTCCCAGCACTCTGTCAAAGCATGGATATTAGGACAAACTTGTTCACTGAAAGTGTTTAAGCATCAGAAAAGGCTCCCCAGGGAAGCGGTACAGTCACCATCCCTGGAAGCGTTCAAAAAATGAGTAGACATGGCACTTTGCAATATGGTTTAGTGGTCATGGTGGTATTTGGTCAAAGGCTGGACTTGATGATCTTGTATGACTTTTTCAACTTTATTGGCTCTATAATTTTTTGATTCTATGGCCAAATTATCACCTCAGATCACAGGAGTTCTCTCACATCCGCAATGTTACCATACAGTAACTGCATACTTTTATTTTGTACCTCAGAATTGCCTGCTATGCAAAAAGTAAACATCTGAGGACTGTTAACTATGCTAAAGAGGAAAACATGGTATTTATAACGCATACATAATTATTGTACTTAGTTGTAATACGAAAACAATCATGCAGTAGCTTTTCTACAATTCCTACCACATTGGCATAATTGCAGTCTATATCATGAAGATCTGTAGATATTTGTAAATTCAGATGTACATAAGTGATCATAAATATCACTTCCAAAAGTGATTCATATACTTTGAAGCCAACAGCTGATTGGTACCCCTGTCTAACTCACTATGAATAAATACTCAAAGGTCACCAAATACTCAAGCATAAGAGAGTCCCAATATTGTCTGCGGCAGAAACCTAAGAAATTCTCGTGATATGCTACATAAATGAGACATTACATGTTCATTTCTAACAATACTTTGCGAAAGATAAAGTTTTATGTTACCATAATCCTTTCAACTTGGTAGTGTCTGTCAACAGACAAAATATGATGACAACAGTTATTTCACGGATTCCCCATTTTGTAGGGAGAACTAGATTATAATTTGCAGCAGATAATTTAAATAATCTTTTCTTCAGCCATTAATAAACAGCATATCAACAGATCTGGATTTTCACAAATCTATTTGTTACTGGAAACCACTTTCCTCCACCTTCTCAACATTTGCATAAGCATGAGATGGGATGTGTGCTTTCTAATTTCTCATTTCTCTAGGTTATGACCTTCTTTCTGATAATTGCTAAAATTTCAAGTTTTAGACCTATTTGACATTCAGATTGGCAAGATGGACTGCACATTTAGCACAGAGTGAATAACAGAAATAACTGACAAAAATTCAGTTAACATCTGGATAATAACTCATTATTTTTATCCCAGTCACAAGTAATCTAACTTCAATTAACTACAAGATGCAACCTCAATACTTAACAATGGAAGTACTAACATTCTAATTGAATTTATTCTTCAACTAAAAATATCAGTAGCCTGTATAGTGTATGTGTATTTCTTTGTATTTTCTAGATATTACTAGTCTTCAACACTATAACTTCTAGACTAAAATTTTACGTATGAATAATTTGATAAAATAGAAAAGGATCATTATTGTTACTTTATCTTAGAAATCAGAACACCATTCTAGTAATTTCATACTAATGTTGACTTGAAGTCACTTCGGAAGACATAGAGATAGGTAATAAGATTACAAGTATAAAATGTTGGTTTATAATCAACATTTGTCACTGCACAGCCCAAAGAACTGGTGGCCATTTTCCAAAGTGAAGAACATATTAGCTCTGAAACATGTCCATGGCATGCATAAAATTTAGAGGAAATGAGAGAAAATTACCGGATTTGTTGCAATTTCTTATATTAAATTGAATTCTTAATCACTAGTTAAAACATGTCAAAACACATGCTCAGCTTTGCAAACAGAGGAATTGACTTTTAAAAGGATGAAAACCTATTGTTAGATTTAATTCTGCGATGCACTTACAGCCCATAAAAACTAAAGAATTTTTTTCTGCCAGTTGCTCAGACGTTTGAGCCATTTTTAGTATTCTCTCTGTTTGTTCTATTCTTTAATTGGATGTATTAGTCACATGCTATATTTCTTTGCCAAGCTTGAAAAAGAGTGATTCCTCCACCTATCAAAACAGATTTTCAAAGGCAATAACAGGCCCCAGGAGAACTGTGTTTTATCTAAGCTGCATACTAACCAATGGGTAGTACACAGTGAGGTTTCATATAATAAAGGCAGATGAATCAACATGATTCTGTCCTTCCAGCACAATATTTAATAAAGATGCCATATCGTTTAGAGACATTCATATATGCACCATGCAGTACTGTGATCAAATGTGTGTGTGTAAATGCACTTTATTTACATTTTTCTTTCTTTGCTGTTGATATCCTGCCCTTCTCAACTACGGCAAACACATTTCAAAAGTGGTAGTATAGTGTTGTCTCAACTGACCATATTTTTGAAGAAAAATATTGACAAGTAGTTTTTTTCCATTTTCATGTTTTTTTGTAAGAAAGCTTACATGGCAGGAAAACTTCAGTGAATATTAGTGAAATGTTCTACTTTTGCTGGAAACTGCTACCATTCAAGCATAAGTGATTGATATTGCTCATATCAAAGAGCATGGAAAACAAAATTAATTATAAAATGGCTTCAGTGCATGGAAAAAAGATTGCCTCCTACAACGTTTATGATATACAGGAATTTTGGATGGATTCATTCCAGTCTCCTAAATGAACAGTTGACATTTCTACACCAAACTAAAAGAACACCAGAAAACCAATTGTATCCTGGGCTGCATCAAACGAAGCATGGCCAGCAGATTGAGGGAAGTGATTCCCCCTCTCTACTCTGGTCTTGTGAGACCCCAGCTGGAGTACTGCGTTCAACTCTGAGGCCCCATAAGAAGGACATGGACCTGCTGGAACAAGAGAAGGGCCACAAAGATGATCAGAGGGCTGGAGCACCTCTCTCATGAAGATAAGCTGAGAGAGCTGGGGCTATTCAGCCTGGAGAAGTGAAAACTCTGGGGAGACCTTATAGTGGCCTTCCAGTACCTAAAAGGAGCCTAGAAGAAAGCTGCAGAGGGATTTTTACAAGGGCATGTAGTGATAGGACAGTGACATTCAGCTGAAACAGGGTTGGTTTAGATTAGATACTAGGAAGAAATTCTTTACTGTGAGGGTGGTGAGGCATTGGAACAGGCTGCCCAGAGAAGTCATGGATGCCCCATCCCTGGAAGCGTTCAAGGCCAGGTCGGATGGGGCTCTGAGCAACCTGATCTAGTGAGATGTGTACCTGTCCACTGCAGGGGTTGGAATTAGATGATCTTTAAGGTCCACTCCAACAAAAAACATTCTATGAAATACCAACTTTACGAAGAGGATCAAGTATTTTTTGCATCTAATCACAGCAGCAGCTCGCCTCAGTCTTACCCTTTTATAAAAGAGATACTAGCGAGCTTTTTTTATTTCAAGCTACCATATAAACACCAAAAAAATAAACTTTAGTCCAATGTAAAGCTTCTACCTTTGTGCTGTCTCTCTCCAAATCAGTCCTTCACTAACACTTTTTTACACAAGTGTCTACAGAAGCAATAATATCTGCAGAACGCCATCAACAGGATACATTTCACCATGTATTAACTTTGTTTTTTTCATCCTATGTGTTCATATAAAAGGCCAAGATGCAAAATTATGAAAGGTATTTTTTCTAACAGTAGGATTTGGCTTTTTGACAGATTCTGTGAACAGTTATTTTGGCAGCTTTAGAGATGCCCCTAGGTCAGTCACTTGGTTAGACAGTTGATGGTCTGAGTCTCCTGTCTGCCATTTTCTTACAATTTATCTTCAGTTAGTTGTAAATTAAATCCAGAAAGATCATTACCCCACACCTACAAGACCTCTGCTTAACACATGTGCCAAGCATCCCTTCCAGAGAAAGCCATACTTGGTAGCAAGAAGAATCTGAAGAGACATTGAAAGAAAAATATATGAATAATATCTGAATGAATTTTGAAATAGCTCACCTTTAGCTAAAAATACCAACAGAAGAAGAAGTTGGAGGCTATTGAATTTTAATTCTGATATTACCAGAAGCATCAGATGTCATCTATGTTTTAATTTTATTCCCCTCTACCCATTAGATGGAGACAACACTTCCTTACTTTACAGAAGCATTATCAATACAAATCAAACATGAGTTGTACCAAGCTACAAAAACAAAGAAAGTCCCAGGTATACATTAATATTGGTGTCAGCCCTTATTCTAAATCTATAAAGTCAAACAAAGTCCATAAAATGCAAACTAAACTTGCCTAAGAAGTGAGGTCAGCAGTTCAGTGTAAGGTGTACACGGATAAAAATCCACAAAGGGACTATGAAAGTGAAACATTGCTTTCAATTTTACCATGCACCTTAAAAGGTCACAAAGCACTTCTGAGCCCAGGAAACACTGAGAAAGAATGGTAAATAAACATTTTTATTAGTTTAACTGTAATGTTTTTCTTAAAACCATCAAATTAACAGATGCAAGTTTTTTACCAACTTGAAATGCAAGTTGGCATATGGTCAATTCAAATTCTGAAGCAGGAAGGGCATAAGATCAATAGTTTAGCAATTTAAAAAAAAAGATCAAAACACATCTCAATTTCTGATGATTTTTCAAAAAATCTTAATTCCACGAAAGCTACTTGAGGTTTTATTAAAATAAAGTCTAAAAAATCTCCATCCTTTCGTTGCTACTTGAACTAGTTAAATGTTAAATATACTCTTCCTAAATCACTGACAATCACAAAAGGGAATATAATGATTTTACCTTATGTTTGTAAAATGTGACTAGGTTTTTTTTGTTGACTGTAAAGGAAGTCGTATTCTGAAAAACAGGATATTAAGGATAAAAAAATATAGTTCTAATCTAATTGTACCATAAAGCCATTACATATTTTAGAAAATGGCCCAAAAAGAAAAAGGAACAATATGATTATCTAATAATCTTTCCATCTTTTACTGACAGGAAAAAACAGGTGTATATTTGAGAACTATTATAATAGCTTACCTGTTCAAGGATACAGTATGAAAATACTTAATTCTTTATCTCTACATTAATTTTGAGTCAAGAACTTCATAACAGCATATTCTCAACCTTGTTTCTAATCCTTACACACACAAAAGGAGAAAATCGATGTTTGTTCTAAACAGAGAAGTAATAACATTAAGGAAAATTCTTATGCAAAGGTCCATCTAGCATAAACTAATGCATTAAAGTCTAATGTGAACAACAGCCTCCTCAGCTGTTGATGCATTTTCCAAATATATTGGTTCACTAAATCCTGGCACAGACTTTGTTTCTCTGAAATATCTTCATGTATAATAACTACAGAAACTTTGTAATTAAGTGTAAGTCAAAACTGTATGATTTTATTTGTTCAGATTAATTGTTCCAAGCAAATCAAGTACTGCACACCACATAGTAACACCCAAAGAGGATCTTCTTTGAAATAACACTGCCTAATTAAAATATGCAGGTATTCTCTCATTTTCTCAGAGTTTCATTGGTAGCCAAACACAGACTTTAGGGTAGGCTCAGTACTGCCTTAGAGTTTATGAGATACAGAATTATTTCTATTTCAAATTGTTAAATAATGGCTACAAGAAGCAATTAAAAATTCAATATATTAGTTCTAGTTTCCAGTTTATCATCTGTAGATATATTTTGCAACCCTGAATAAATAAATATCATTAAACAGCCCACGCTCTCCTCAACAGGCCTAGAGAAGAAAGAAATGACAACTACTCTTGCAGGTCATGGCTGGCAAATACAGGCAGTTAGTTCTGCCTGGGGTAAGTGGGAGGTGAAGCCATGAACTGTGGCTGCAGTCCTGTAATGCCTAAAACATGAAACATTTTGCAAGCACCTAATCTGGCAAACATAAGGTCTATAAGTTTTCCTGGTTTGTTCTGGTGGTGTTTTTTAAAATAATATACTATGCATCTATGCATATATATAATGTGGTTTTTTAAACTAATACAATGTATCTTGCAGTTTTAGTATATGCTATTCCTATTGTACACTTTCTGCACTAATTGCACTCTATCATGCTTTTGTAAGCAGTATCTTCTTTATTTTTGTTATTATTATTTGCATGTTCCTTTTAAACTGTATTAAATATGATGAATATTGGGAGAAAAAAATTGAAAAGAATATGATAAAATGTCCAAAATATATTTGGAAAGATCAGTATATTTTTACTAATATTCAAACTTTATTTTCAGCAATCTTGTATTTTTAAAGGTAATTGTTTTGAGGATGTTTGAATTTCCCACTGAATTATACTAAAAAAAATACAATATTCTACCAGATAGGCTAATTCTCATAAGTATTTATCCTGTGTATTTATGTTAAGTTACATGGTATGCTCCTACAAATTAATATGAAGCCAAAGCAGTAGAGAGAGATATTTGAATTTGAAGTTCAGAAGCTGCTGACACTGGGCATTAGACCATAAGTGGGTCAGAATAAACACTTAACATTCAAATTTAAATATAATATTGTGTAATACAAGAAGATCTATAGAGTCATAATGTCTGAATATATTAGGTATGATGATAATACTTGTATTGATTTCAGTCTGTTAAAATAATGAAACTGGATTACACAAATCAATTCTTGGAATACAACACAAAATCATATATTATTTCCTTTGCACTTTCAAAATAGGCTTTTCAAGTGAGATTGGCTGTAACCATTTTAGATTTTAACTACAAACAAATGTTAATTTTCTCACCTAAATTTTTTCACCGAAAAGAAATCTTATAATAGTCTTTGTTATCTTACGGTTGACAAGCTTAACAGTCTTTTAACCATCTAACAAACAGTTTTCTCTGTGTGATCAATTATTTAAGACTCTCACTCTTACATCATTACTTCTGCAAGAAGAGGAGGTGTTTCAATAGGAGGATCTACCATTAAAGACAATTAAAGAGCAGTCTGTTTCCTATGGTGGAGAGAGGACACTCACAAAACACTGTAAAACATTCAAGAATGCATAGTTTCTGGTGATGTCTTCCCAGTTATACAGAACTAAATATTTCATAGCTTCTCAAAGTCTAACAAAAAATAAGGCATTGGCTTTTCAGGCTGTCAGGAATGGTGTTATTTTCCAACAGGGTGCTCAGAATACTTTACAATTTTTCTACTCCAGATGGGAACCAGACTGTATTCTTGAAATTATCTTGCTATAAAAACACTTGAAAGATTATGTTTGTCCAGTATCACTACTACTGTCACTAAACAAAAATTAAAAATATGGCATTTTTGAGAACATATGTTACAAAAACAACTGGTGATGCAGAACATGGAATGCAATCAAATCTGCAAAGCACAAAGCCTGCATTCAAATCTGAAGTGTGAAGTAAAGAGAAATTTGCATTGTGAATGCAATAAAAACTGCAAATCAGTTCTTTAAAAGCAGAAGACAGTCTAAGATAAGGGCGTTGCAGGCACGAAAACCTCACCAGGTGTGCAGAATACTACAGATTTCCATCCTAGAAAGTTAAAGATCTGCGATGAAGAGTCACACTCCTCTGTTGTTACCAAGAGGTAATTATACAACAGTATTTCTAACGATGGAGTCCCAAAGCAATGCTTCTCCTCTTCCCAGTGGAAAATATCTTTTGAAGCAAAGAGTGGCTGTGGGATTCAAGAGGAGGGAAAACACATACCATAAAATATAATTAAAAATTGTGGAGGCTGCCTATGACAAGAATAACCATAAAAAACAGATACAAACCAGCTGGCTGTTAACAACTTCTGAGTTATAAAAATCTTAAACCTGCTGTAAAGCACTCAATTCAATTTACATAACCACAGAGCTGACATTCCTTTTAGGCTCCTCTGCTGGGGATTATTTTGACATGTTTTAAGGCAGCATAAAAAGCAACTGTGAAAGGAAGACATGTATCATCTTACATAAAAATTCATTCTTGCCTTAAGATTGGACTTACATGCTTTAATCCCAGCATCTTCACTGAAACTGGGAAATATCTTCAATGGCTACTGGTGATTTAATTTTATAACATTATCCCTTTGGTGCTCATATTTTTGATAAAGCTGATAGTGTGTGTATACACACAAACAAACAGGAAAAAAAATCTATACAATCACAGAAGCTTAAGTTTTGGTATTACTGCACAAAATATCAACACCACTAAGACCCACTACAGAGCACAGCATATAATCTTAGATAGATTACTTTGCTTAAGATTGTGATTGGTGTTTGCTAAACAATAAAAACATTTCTTAGGAACGCAATGATGCAGACAGTGCTTTACAAGACTAACACAGCTTGCTGTAGGGAATTAAAATAAACAAAATAAAATAAAATCAATCTTACATTGAGTGAAGTTTTGATGTATAAGTGCTGGCAGCTTACATTGCCCAGAGCACAGAATGAGTTTTGCCATTTGATAATTTGCTTGATTCACTGTCCTGCCTCATGCAGGGCATTTTATGCCTGATTTATGTTTAATCGAGTCACCTGCTTAATGTTAAGGAGGGTCACAGTTAGATAGAAGGGTTACGACCATATAAGGCTTTCAACATCTTCCAGCTTGACATAAGAAATGGGTGTAAGTGTTAGAGGTCAACCTTTTTCTTTTATTTTGATTTAATGTTCTCTATGGAATATTGCATAAAACATTAATGCACCACAAACCCAATTTGATTCCCTTTTGAAACACAGTAGGCAAATATGGATTAGAAGACTCGAAACACTGACAAAATTAAATAAAAGCAATCTGTAGTCTAATGATCACCTATATATGAAGGTTTTTTAAGGCTTATAAGGTACATCCTTACTTCTACAAAAATTAATATAAGTTCTCCCTTTAACAGATAGGCAATCAAATTTAGTCTGATGTCGGTGGAAAAAATAAGAAATCTAAAAACAAAAGGACGATAAACTTCTAATATAATTAAGATGTCCAGGTTGAATGTCAGACTGAATGTTCATCCTTTTAAACACGTATAACTGGATATTAGGAATATCAGCATTTTCTTTCCAATAATGATATGACAAATTACATCTATATTTAATAAACTAGATGTGGAAAGCTACTGCAGACTCATGAGCTTAGACACATCTGATCTTTCTCTCAGTGTTTCAACATGCTGAAATTACTGCAGGACATTATGTATTTTGAGATTAAAGTTCCCCCATATAGTACTGAAAAAATAGATATTTTGCCAAATAAGGTATTTAAAGATGTATTTTTAAGGAGGAGCTATTACAATTAGCAAGGATAGATGGAATTTAGCACCTACCAGTTTGGAGAGATTTATCAGTCTTTTAAGTGCACTAAAGTATGTACGTTATACCATAAACTCAGTTTCTGGAACCCAATACCAGACACAATTCACAGTGAATCCAGAGGGATATCAGAAGTTTCAGTCCTTGGCTAAAATGTGACTTGATTACCTGCTAAATTGCATGTATGTGATATGCAACACTTTGTGTGAATGGAAAAAAATAAATATTTTCTTTTTTTTTTATTGCTATACCCAACACACTAAGCTTCTTCAAACATTTTAAAAGATATCAATAATTTCCAAAGATTCATTTAATGGACAATGTACAGACACAGTTTTGCATAAAATAATTTACCTACACTGACAGCTTCACCCAGCTAATTTTAAATTAACCTTCTAAAATTTAATCATTCAGTCCAAACTTTTCATCTAGGTTGCCTACAGTCAATGAAGAGACACGGGCATTTCCAGAGGGTGATTCATGTGGCCTATTTTATACTGAGATGTATCACTCTCTAGAGATGTCTGCTACTTTCCACTGGCTATGAAAGAAGATGACTTGTTAAGTTTTCAACAGCTACATTTCAGACATATTAGCAGATGAATCTCCTCCTTGATAGCTAACTTCTTAGACAGCTACGACTAGGAAAAACTAGTTTCTTTCCTCAGATAGTGAAAATATAGTGAAGATATTTACCTGTATGTTTGTAATTTCTACAGAAATCAATCTACTGTTTTGGAATTCTATTCCTAGGTACTTATTTCCTTTAAAATTAGTTTTATGCTCAGAAAAAAAACTACTACAAAACTATATCAACATCGTTTATACTTGATTAGAAACCTCTACTTCATAACAGTTTAAAATGCTTTAGTCATTAAAAACTCAGAAAAATAAAGTAAGACTCAAAATAATGCTTTGTATCAATAGAAAACAATTTCTATTAAACATTCTTTCTTTCCTTCCTTCTTTCCTTCTTTCTTTCAAGGACTCTATTTTTACACAAAAATTTAAAAAATAGACCATGATGGACAAGACAGAATAAAATCTACCTTGAATTCTATTAGTTCTCTTACCTTCTATCAGTTTCTGTCAAATATTTTGCCAATCATTTTTTTCACTTGTTCCACTTTCCACTAAAATCAAATTAAGGAGGGAAACTGATTTCACAATATAAGTATTCCCCTTTTAATCAAAATTTAATGTCAGAGTACATATTGCTAATGGATACAAAAGCATCTACTGGATTGAGTTGTCTCCAGTTGGATTACAGGCACAATCTGGCCCACTTCAGCAGTAACAGGGTTGTCAGTAGGAACTCTACAAGGTATAAGGCATTTAGTGGTTGGTCTCAAAACTTTTTGTCATGTCTTGAATTAAGGGCAGAAATCAGTTGCAGAGTAAGACAGTGGCAAATGTCCCAAGCACTTTCATATCATATTGAATCCACCATATCACAATGCTTTTTACTGCTGCATAGAAAAACTTGAAACCATGAATTCATTAGAGCATAGAGAAAATCTCAAACACACTCAGAAAGATGTAGTTCTGTTCACTTGAGTAAACCTAGAGGGATGATACTCAGCAATGATTATGGGTCTGTTTATTTCATTTAGTGGAACAAAGTACTGAGATACCTGAATTACCATGTTCACATGGTACATACACCACACAGAGGTACTAACTTAGGAATGGAAACTCTTTTATCATGTTATAATAGTGATGCACTCAGGACGACAAGGAAAAGTCCCTTTTGTATTGTAAATGTTCTCTTAATTCCACCTTCATGAAGGCAGTAGTAGACCAAAGAGAGAAAAGTATCTGAAATTATTTCCTACTTTGAAAAGAACTTATGAAAATCTACAAGCTTTCCCTCTCCAGGATATAGGGTTAGGGTGAATCTGCTTTAATATCTGTGCCCAGAAAACCCTGTTCACAGTAGCACACGCTCTCTAAATAAAGTGCTCTTACATAGTATATTTCCCATGAAAAAAAATGTACTTAGTAACAGCCATCCATGGAGAGTGGAATCCTGAAAGCATCAAAACCCATTGCACATGATGGTAAAAATTACGGAATTTCAGCTCTCTATATCAGATGGAAAACTTGCACACAAATGCACACAAATAGTATTTTCATGATATGATAAAGCTGTGACTCATCATTTAACAAGAATTTTTTCAAGTTTTTTTTATTGTAAACAAATGTAAAGACAGGATGAGAATGTATATTTTTTATCTTGAAATGTTCTTTTCTTTTTTTGTGCTGTTTATACAAGGCTAAAGATTTCTCATAAAGTAGCCTCGGGCAGTGAGGTTTCTTCTAGAAGATGTATGCAGCATATGAAACAAAACCAATGCAATCCAAAACTTTTACATCATCTAAAAAATTTTACTAGAAGCTGCTACGAAGCAGGAGGAAGTTAAGGAAAAAAGGAGTAAGAATTAAAGTTCATATTTTCTTCAAACATTTGGCAAAAGGGACTTAAGATGCCTTTAGGAGAAATAATGAGTAACGTTAGCACTGGAAATCCCTTTTCATCTACAACTTATTTATCTATCAGTGTTTAGTGGTTTTCATTTTTTCTTTAAAAGGACCTAATGGCATTCCTTCCAGATTTACTAGAATAATAGAAGTAATAAATCTGTCAACCTTGAAGCAACAGTATTAAGGTGTCTAAAATGAATCTAATAATCTTGCCAAAACACAGTTAAGGAACTTGTTTTAATTTTTGGTCAGCCCTGAAGTGGTCAGACAGTTGGACTATATGATTGTTGCAGATCCCTTCCAACTGAAATATTCTATTCTATTCTATATTTTATGCATATTATAGATGTAAAAGTAAAACCAGAAAGCGAAATTTAAGTGAGCATCTTTGTTTTAATTTGACCTTGTGTATGGTGAAAATGTAAAAGTGTACAGCAGAAAGGAATTTAAAGGGGACAGAATTCAGATGAATCTCAAAATCTATAACTTTTGAAAAAAATCAGAGGAAGGAGTGTATTTATATTCTATTTAAAAGACAGTGTAGTGGACCAAACTTAGTTGCCTAATCAAAACTATTCAAAGAAATGAGGAAGCATCATACCACACTCCATGATACCAATACCTTCTCCCCAAAAAATGTTAAGATATAATCAACTCCCAAATCTTTCACATCTGAAAAAGATGTTTAGATCTAGGAGAAGCATATCATACAAGATAACACAATTTTTGAATATAGAGTCAGGGCAGCAGAAACCATACCAAAGCAACCAATAAAAAGTGAGAGAATCATACAGTAAACTCTGGTAGAAATAATCCCTGTAAGTAACCATAGGAACAACACTATACAAAAACTGAGATGGAGCTAAGCAATGTGTGAGATGTTCACATGTAATGACTGAGGATGAAATGAGGAGGCTTTTAGTGGGAGCAGGCCACAGATGGGTCTGTGTTAAGTGAACAAATACAATTAGATCATGAATAATTCTAAAAGGAGCAATGAAGCAGATTCAAATACAACTCCAAAAGACAGTGTTATCTCAGAGGTTATATAAACAGTTCTGAATTATACAGTAAAACAAAAACAAAAAAAAAAACACTTACCACAAATTTTTTACACAAAGAAAAAAGGATTTTCCAGGGGCAGACCAAATAGAGTTTCTGTGGTTACACTGAATTAAAACAGTCTAAGATGTGAGACAGAAATTAAGTTAAATCCATTGGCAGTAACCTTCACCCAGCTTGATAACAAATTATATAAGGGCTACATTAAATATCCTTTTGTTTTGCCTATGCCCTACTTTAATCTGGGCTACCTACTGAATCCATTAACTTACTTGATTACTTAATAAAAAATACAGTCTCAAAAATAAATAAAATTTTTGAAAAGGTACATTATTTCTAATACAAAATCCTGGTACTTTTTTTAACTTTTAAAGTGCCAGTCCCTTGGCCAAAGAAAGTTCTGTGAAACTCTTGTATGGTCAGGTAGATAGGATGAGGGAATTAAATATTTGTAATTAAAGGTAAGGGAAAATATCTCTTGTTAGCCTTTACTGGTATTCTTCATTTATTGTTACCCATTCCAGAAAAATTTCTTTCCATTATTAAAGGTTTAATGAAATAAATCTGAGTATTAAGTAAAGTAGGTTTGAGAAAGGAGAGGGAAGAAGGATGATATATTAAAATAATCAACCACAGTTTTGTGAGTTTATAAAGCACCATTTATATAGTTCAAAATTCATGCCCAGGCTAAATCTATGTAATCTGGGATCAGTGAAACTGCCAGTGTTCATTAAGGAAAATGTCTCAAATTCAGATGGATAAAGAATTACATATTCTACTCCTCCTATCAATTTTCAGGGGAAAGTTGAAAACAAGAAGTAACAAAGGTGAGATTCCAGACCACTTGTAGAACATTCTAAAATATTTGTTCACATAGAATAAAAGTAAAAATTTGCTCAGAGCATGTGACTTGGAACTCAAGATATTTTGAGAAAATACAGCATATTAATACCAAGTTTAATATTTTGACCGGTATCAAATTCACTCCTGGTAATATGAGTGAGATTCAATTAACTAAATAAATAAATTGGAAACAAAACTCATCATAAAACAACAATAACAACAATAATAAATTCACTTTAAAGCAACTATGAAATAATTTAAAAGCCAGGGTTTTTTAAGAAAATTATACAGACAGAAGTCTTTTAAAAAAGTTGTGTGAATGACGACAACGCCTCAGACAGTAGCAGTTACAGGGTATGTAGATGTAATTTCTGATCTCAAGATGACCTTAAATTTTCCACCAAAAAAATTATTTTTTTTCTGAGTACAAAACCAGCTAACAATTCCTCAGATTTCTAAGTGGATGTGGATATAGTAGTTATTCCATGTTTGAACTGAATGCTTATTTTTGTGCTAAGGGATAAAGGCAATGTACATAAAAAAATGTACATTTATCTTCTTCTTCATCGTCAGAAAGTTAATTTGGGGCCTTCAAAACAAGAGGAAAAAAAGAGGAAAGGTAAATTCAAAATATCAAGAGCTTTCTCCTAGAGTAGAGAAGAAAGCAATTAAAGAATCCAAAAAAAGAATTTAATGAAAAAAAGTCACCATCTTTAACATGCAATGGACAAATGGTATCTAGCTATTGAGCAGAAGGTGGAGAAACGAAGTTACTTTTACTTAAAACAGAACTTCCATATAAGTATTTTTAATTGCTTTTAGATACTTTTAGACCTTAGTAGTGATTAACTCCATTCAACAGACATAAGTGCTTGTGTTTCAAAAGCCTGTAAGTTTTTGGCATTTTGTCTAATAAAAGATAAAGATAAAACTTCCACAAAAACTTTGCCTCTAGTTTCTCTAAACAAAAAACACACCAGAAACTTAATAAGTAAGATATTCGACCTAGTAGTGATTTTGTAGTGTAGCTACAAAACATGTTCTGTAACTGGCCATGGACAGTAAAAGAAACAAAACTGCCAGGAACTGTTCCTTGGGAGAAGATATGAATCTTTTTTTTTTTTTTTTACATTGGGAAAGACTGTAATAAGAAAAAGATTTTAGATCGGCAGCTGCAAGGTGCAGGATGCATGCCTGCCCTCCAAGATAAAGAACAGCACTGAAATGGTTTATTTATAATAAATTTATTGGCACAGAGGTATCTGTAAAAGTCATATTCTTTACAGGAATAGCAGCCTAAATAGTACAATCTCTTGCCCAGACCTTTCTGGTATATAAGTATTTGGGAGATTTTTCATTTAAGAATGCTCTACTATGATAATACTAATTTGTTTTGGTTCTACATACATATCAGCTCCTAAAAGTCTTTCCACACAAAATTTTAACCTGACTGATAATAGAAATAAATTTAAAGAGAAATCTAAGCAATTTAAATATTATATAAGAATGTTCTTATGTCTGTATTAAAAAAAAAACTAAATCCTATTTCATAATGAGTTATTCTATATTCCATAAACATGAAGCTCACATTCTTATACACTACAGAGGCAAAAGTCCTATATGTTTTGTCTTTCACCTCTCAGAATATGATGTCCTCAATGTCTTCAGCATCTGTATATCTGAAACTTCAAAGGCTGAATATAATCTGAGCTTTCAATAGAAAAAAAATTACTTTAAGAATTGTTTTGTCACATAGTCCCTGAGTGCACAAGAACCACTGGTTTTTTCCACTTGAATGGAATATTAATCTACTAGAATGTTTTGAGATACTTTTCAAAACAAATGTACTGATTCATAAGAAATCATTTTTCTCTTCTCAAACACTTGCATCAAATATTGTTCGGATGCTGAATATCATTTGGTATTCCTTTTTTTTTTTTTCTTGTTGCTAGTCTGGTACTTACAAAAATAATGTACTGCTGTGATGTAGCAAGTCACTTGGTTATCAAATTACCCAAGTAACATAGTCCTCTTATTCCCATATTCATATACATTTATTAAGCAAGGATACAGGGAAACTATCGGCTGCACTGTGTTAAGCAGCTTTTCTCACCATCTTAAGTCCAAACTTAAGTGGCATTACAAAGTCAGTATAGTAACACAATAATTACCTCTAGATCTCTGTATATTGGACTGATGCATCATGACATATGAATTAAGGAATCAGTTTACTGTCAAAAGAAAACAAAAGTGACATCATCATGTTTAGTAGTAATCTTGTTTATCTAAAATCCTGCCCTTGATTTTATGCTTCCTAGCAAGATAGCTCTAATAACCTGATGCAATCACAAATGGAAACTATTGGAATAGGCAGCTGACACCAACTCATGTCTTGAATTTTGTATTTCCACTATAAGGAAACATTCTTTAAAAAAAAGCATCTGCAATGCTATTCTATTAACTTTCTTCTTAATAAGGGCAACAGGATTGTTCAAGCCATATGTCTGGTCTTAAAGCCTGTGACAGAAGACCACATAATGAATACAGAGAAAAGGAAATTTAGTAGAAGCATCTGCCCATTTAAAACACTCCTTGCAACTTGTTCTACTTCCCCTATGTCAATCTAAATCTCAGTCTCCACCTAACAAAAGGGTAACGTTGACAAAACCTTAATTCTCAACAAAACTGGTCAGGACACTGTCTACTTGCCATTTGTATGGATTTTGATGAATCAAAACAACTCAGTGACATCATTAACTTTGTCTTGACTAGGTGCAGTTTTCCTTTCCCCAGTTTACTCAGTCCTAGTGTGATACTGTTTTCATAGTCGGAAACTAATACATCATTAATTGATGACCAACATCATGGTGTAGTAACAGTAACATACTCCACAATCTAAGATTTTGGCCTAAAAGTCCAGTTTCATCTCTAATACTAGTAGCAGTATCAGTTTATTCTTTGCTGACAGCTTGAACACATTATCTCATTGCAATTAAGACTGGATTGAAAGGAAATGGTTTAAGAGTTACTTATAAAACACTTGTAACTAAAACACATTTCAGAAAAGCAAAATGCAGGCTCCTGTACACACGCTGTGGAAAGAGGATAACCTTCAAAGCAATGACACAAGTACTATACCAACACAGCTTTGTAACCTCTCCATAGTCACGAATTAATACCCAACAGCAAACTAGTTTGTATTATGTTAAATAAGTTGGTTATATCAACTCATAAAAAACTTTTCTTTCCTTTCTCTCCCTTTTTCTCTCTTTCCTTCCCTCCATCACACACGCAATTTTTTAACTCCTCTTCCCTGTTTTCCATCCCGCTCTACCTTTGCAATTGCTGTCTCAGGTACACAGTGACCACCAACAAGCCAACATAGGCTGGTGAAGGGACTTGAGCACAAGTCCTATGAGGAGAGGCTGAGGGAGCTGGGGCTGTTCAGCCTGGAGAAGAGGAGGCTCAGAGGAGATCTCATCACTCTCTACAACTGCCTGAAAGGAGGTTGTAGCCAGGTGGGGTTTGGTCTCTTCTCCCAGGCAACTATCATCAAGACAAGAGGGTAAGGTCTTAAGCTGTGCCAGGGGAGATTTAGGTTGGATATTAGAAAAAATTTTTTTACAGAGAGGGTAATCAGACATTGGAATGGGCTGCCCAGGGAATTGGTGGATTCTCTGTCTCTGAAGGTTTTTAAGACAAGACTGGATGTGGCACTCAGTGCCATGGTCTAGCAACTGCAGCGGTAGTGGATCAAGGGTTGGACTTGATGATCTCGGAGGTCCCTTCCAACCCAGCTGATTCTATGATTCTCTATCTACCCATGTCTGATCTTGAAGGAATAAGAGAAGCCTTCTCACCTGAAGAAAGTGAAATGAGGTTTTCAAACTTATCAGCTTGAATGCATGGAAACTCAGATCATCAGCTCAGGTTTTTGTATACCCCAAGTTCTTGGAAGCAATAACTGGTAGAGCTATAAGTCATAAGGACAACTCAGAGTGACCAGTTCTTCTTGGAAAACTACATTCATAGAATCATAGAATATGCTGAATTGGAAGGGACCCATCAGGATCATTGAGTTCAACTCCTGGCCCTGTGCAGGACATGTCAAGAATCATACCATATGCCTGAGAATGAATTATTGAGTACATAGCTAGTTATCTTTTTCCTTGAGTTGTAGTCTTCTAAAGCTGCCCAGATAAAATAATGCTTGCTTGTATACTTTTCTTCAAAATACCATTCACTCGAGCAATTCTGAAGTTTACCTACATCCTATATCCCGTAACAAAAATACATGGGCAACCTGACATATTCTCTTCTTATTTGAGTCCCTGTATGAAATCTGTAAAACTCCACAGCAGACAGATTGTTCTTAAAAAGGAGACAATCGTATTAAACAATGACATTTGACAGTGCCTTCCTCCCAGAAAACTCAGACTGAGTTAAAAACATTAAGCTGCAGTTTTTCCTTGTGCTTTAGAGAATCTCCAAATATATGATAATGAAATCATGGACCGTACCTTTGGAATATATAAATTTGAATAAAATTTTTTTCATTGAATGCAGAATGTAGCACTGGTAGCAAATCAAATATAAAATGAAGCGAAAAAACCCCATTCACCCTCCATTGATCATGTCATGCAAGGACATAAGAAGTCTAATTCCACAGGAAAGGAGCTGGGCACCTTGAAGGGATTCAGGAACTTCACATAATCATGCTAAAGCAGAACTACAGTTAGTAACATGATGGAACTGAGCTTTATCAGATTTTGATGTCTTCACTCTAAGAACTACCATGTTAATATATTGCTACAGCAATCAACATCATTGAGATAAGAGACCAGCATGTTTGAAAGACTGAGATATTATTCCAAATTCAACAGCTCAGGTTCATTTCTAGTGGCAGTGTTTAACAAAATAATACTATGCATTTCATGTTTAAAATGGCAACGCATTGCTTGGTTAGTTTTGAGCCAATTGGAAATTAAATTATTGAGTATTAAATTATTTTAGCTGAACATTCTCATTAAAAGGCACGTGTGGGAGGAAAACCAGTAGGTTTATTATATGAAAAACTGCAAAATAGGACCATGATTATCTTGATGTTTCTCTATTGAAGGACTCTGCCTGGAATCTAAACAACAAGATAATTTCGGTATAACTTACAATTGATAAACTTACAATTTGAATAATTTAATTTCAAGAAACAATCAGTGTATTCTGCAACGTGTATCTTTTCCATAATTTTTTCAATTACAAATAATAGTGTGTTGGAACTAAGAAAACTATATAAACACTTCCATTACCAGGTACTGATAACTTCGTCACATACCTGTCTTTCAGAACTAAGATTTTAACTACTTTCTTTTGTATCAAGAGCTTGGTGTTTTTTGGTTTTTTTTTTAATTTTGCTTCAGTTTACATGTTATTTGTTTACAAAAAAGCCTAATGATAAAATACTGTTATTAAATATTCTTTTGAAAAGTGAGGGTCTTTTTTCCCCCAGGGTGTTTAATATACTTCTACGATTTGAAACATAAAACTGGGACTGGGGAGAGGGTTGCTTCTGAAGTCAGAGACTTTTTTTTATTATCATGTTAAATCTAACCTGACTTAGTAAAGCTACCTATATACGAAAACTATCACATACTATCAAAGGCTAAAATAATATCTTCTAATGGTTCATCTTCACAGAATATGGTCATTCAACTGGGATCCTATATAACTGGTACAGAAATATCATTCTTATGGGGAAATTCACAAATCAATACCATTACAAACTTAGCCTTCAGAAGGCAAAATTATTCTGTGATCCAGGAGAAACAAAAAATTCTTATCTCAGATTTTCCACTGACAGGTAACAAATCTGTGCACAACACAATCTAATACTAAGTGAGTACTCACAAGAGGATTCACTAACACATAACTAAACTGTAAAATAACTTCACTCAGTTCTTTCTTGAGTACCTTGAGTGTGTTGAAGTACATGACTATCCTCACTGCTTAAATATTTAATCCCAGAGTCTCTTCTGAAGTGAATCAACTTGTTCCTCTATATCAAAAAAGTTGGGAGCATTTCTGGAAACAGTTCAACCCAGGGATGCCTCTCAATAAGCAGTGGGTGAACCTGTATGAGGTATGACTCTAGCTTACACAGTTTTCTAACAGTAACTTGTAGGCTTTTAGTATATGTAGTGTTGTACGACAAAACACTGAAAAGTGTATGAGTTCGTAATAAAAAAGGTTCCAATTGTGCAAGTAATTCTTCGTTTTTAAGAAGATTTTATGACCAAAAAATGTAAGGGACTTATTGGAACTTAAAACTAGTGAGCTTCCAGAAGTGGTTTTCAGTGATAAATCCTCTCATGATAAAGTAGAAGATAGCTAGCCATTCACCCAGATGATAATATGACAAAATTATGACTGTTTTCAGGAGATGATAGGTGGCCTGAATTACACCTTAATTATTATTTTAAAAACTATGAAATAATATATTTACAGAGTTAGGTCAGTTTATCTTCCCACTGATACATTAACTAGTGAACATGATAGAAGCTTTCACATTAATTATAAGGACTACTTCCTTAATGAAGTGCAAAAATGTTTGTGTAATTTGATTCAGTCTTCCGAATTTGTTTATTACTCTGAAAGCAGGACTTTGCTGCTTATTTTTACAATAAGTTAGTTCAGTCCCAATAGATAAACAGCATATCATCCTACAACACCAATCAAAACCAATGTTAACGATAAAAATGATTAACACTAATAATCAATACACTGTGTTAAAATGGAATGCATTTTAAAATAAGTAAGCGATAGCCACTCAGTTTTATTTATATGTATCTTTCTAACCAACACAGTATCACAAAAGGTCCCCACTGTATAAAATAAATAACTGAATAATAGGTTTGCTTCTCAGAATTACTAAGTATGTAACTCCAACTTATAATTTCTAGCCCCTAGAATACTTATAGAAATCAATTCTTTTCATTTCAATAAGTTAAATACATTCTTAAGACCTTACAGGATTGAGCCTATCAGGAGTAAATACTTCTAGCTACAGATTTTGTTTCTTGGCTATGTGATGTGGATATAGTAACAATGACAATTATATTTTAACCATTCTTTCAGTCTGCCTAATACAACATCATTAACTACAAGCCAGAGAAAATGTAATTATTTAATTGTGTGATTAATCTTTCTTTAAATACCAAATAATTCCATCATCTACTTTAGCAAAAACATTACCCCATTTTATCAGTTGCTCCATCTGTGAACTACATTTGTCCTTCAAGCTGCAGTCATCTATACAAAACCTTTCAACTCTCTCCTTTTACTTACTCCCAATAAAAATGCTTTGTGGTTCAGAGAATTTTGTACAGGATGGAAGTTGAAATATATTTTTATTGATTCAGGCCCACAGAAGAAGAGGAAAAAAAATGATCAGATTAGAAATTACATCTTTGGATTACCACTTAAAAAGAGAAAAAAACAGAACAGTGTAACACAGGAGGGGAATTATAATTCGTACATATGAAACACGAAGCTTAATATCCTTACACTGGAAAAGAACAGTCTAGTATCAGATGCGGAGTAGGTGTACAGAAGTACCTATCATAAAGCAAATCTGTCCAAAGTAATAATAATAGCAACATAATTGCTGAGATTAACTTAATGTAAAAGTAATGTAATAAACATGTAAGGTGCTTTGAAACTACTTTTTTTAATTGACAAAGAGATACCTATAGATACATATTAATATATGAAGGAGCATTCTTATCATGCGCTACGTCAGTGATTTCCAAAAGTACTTCTTATTCTCATTTTATCTTTAAAGATGCAGTTCCTGAAATAAGTAACAGATATTGTAGTTACTTGTTTTATCACCTGTAGATTACAGACTCAGTAGTCCAAGTTGTAGAAGAATTGTTAGGAGCTTTAAAAGCAGCTTCAAAACCGAAGATACTGAAGAATAATTACCAAAAAAAAAAATTGAAAACTGAGGACAATTGGTTTTCCAAGTTTATATGAAAAATAATGGAAATATCATTTTATATGGTACATAGCTACTACAGACATAAAAATAAAGAGCACAATGTATATCATACACTTTACTCAAAAATTACAGCGCTGCTTTTCTGATTAATCACAATTAATTACAATTATCTACTGTTTCAACTTTAGACAACTTTTGAAGCACATTAGCCAAGAAAGATCTGCAGTACAGAGAGATATGCAGATCAAAGTCAACTATGATGAGCCACGTAGTTTTGGAAAGATTTCAAGATGTTATCTAGATAAGCCCGAAATGTCAGTACACCTGTCTGAACCTACACCAAATTCTTTCTTCTGGCTACATCATTTGTAATGTAGGTAGATTTTAATTCTCTGGACAATTCATGAAGCTCTTCATCTGCTGTTATTACACATTTCTCATTTTGTCACACCTTCAAAGGTCCTAAATTTATTTTAATAAACATCAGAACACCTTTTGTGAGGCGACCAGTCTTCTATAAATTTGGGAGCTTTCCGTAAATTGACCCTAATGAAAGACAGAGGATAGATCAGCAATTGTGGATAATATTTATGAATCTTGTAATAAAATGGACAGAATATCAACAAAGAGGTGATCCTCACTTCTTCAATTTATGCTCCCTTAAAAAAATGGGGAATATTATTTCTTTTTGGTTTTTTATTTTCCTTCTGAATATTATCTCTAAATCTCAGCTTAGTTCCCAAATACGTCTTTAAAGCAAATCTGTTCTAAATGATGATTCAATGTTCTTTGCTTGTGTTTTCAGATTGGGACAGTGGTATAGTATATTTTCAAGAGTTCCTTAACTTGGACTCCTACAAAAAATATACAGTCCTGAAATATCATGAAAAATCCCAAAATACAGTTTTATATCAATAATATATATTTGCATACATAAACAACGCATGCAGGACCAGACCCTTTAGGAACCAAGATTTCCACCTTTAAATGTACTATGCAGCACATTTCAGAAAAAGGAAAATTTTCAAGTAAAATGCATTAAATCATAGCATTGTGTATCCTAGATATACTTAATAATTGCAGGTCTCTTTACTTAAAGAGCATTAAATAGCACATAATTATTTGTGTGATCACTTATACTTTTTTGTAGGCAGGAAGGAAACTTAGTTATTATACTCAGATTATTAAATCAATCATAAAGCTTAAAAAGAAGAAGTTGTTACAAAAAAAAAAAAAAAGAGAGAGAGAGAGAAGGGGGAGGAAGTACTTAACAACCTGCTAGTTTTATATTTTTCTGCTTAGAGTTGGATCATAACAGGAAATTCAAACTTCTCAAACAAAGAATCATCTTTAAGGCCACAAAGATGATGATTAATGGATTGGAACACCTGACATATCATGAGAGGCTGAGAGAGCTGGGACTGTTCAGCCTGGAAAAGACTTGGGGCATTTTACTAATGTGTATGAAAACCTGATGAGGACACAGTAAAGAAGATGGAGTCAGACTCTTCTCAGTGTTGCCCAACAAACACAAATTGGAACACAGGAAATTCCACTGGAAAGTAAAAACACTCCAACATTATTTTGAGAGTAGTCAAACACTGGAACAAATTGCAAAGAGACATCATGGTGTCTCTATCCTCAAAGATACTCAAAGAATCTCAAGTGAACAACAGCCCTGAACAACCTGCTCTGTGTGATCTTATTTCGACTAGGGGAGGTTGGACTAAGTGGCCTCCACTGGTGCCTGACAGTCTCAACTATACTGTGGTTTTATGAATATACAGCATAAATATGTTGTAAATGTTCACAAGCAGCAAGAATTTTCCCGTATCAACTAATGTGGTAGCACATAACAATGGTATCTATGTCATCTATTGCAGTTATAGCAGTTTTTTCTTGGCAGGGCTCTGACAGTAGTCTTGGTACTTATTTACTACGTAAATGTACAAATGTTCATTGCTTTGAACTCACAAGATCAGATTGTAAGTCTATTTTTAGACTTGCCTGTCTGTAGCATACTGGAATGACTCCCATGTAGCACTGCTGTCATGATGCTCCTTACCTTTGCTGAATCTTTGCATATCCCATGGAACACTAGATCCCAGAGTTTGCTTCTATCAGTGTAATTGTTTGCATTTTTTGTGCTATTTGAGACTCACCACCACCACAATGGGGAAAAAATCATACCACCCCTTCTGTTGTGGTAAGCCATGTAATGTGAAAACGGATCAAACTTAATAGCATCTGCATTTAAACCTTTCCTCTTTTGCAAGAGACTCACAAAGCATTAGCATCCTAAAAGGATTTGATGAATGATAATCTTACATACGCCTATTTTCTTTAATTTTGAATTATTTTCTCCTGGTTTTTTTTAGTCATAATTTAAAAAGATCTGCATCTGTTTTTCTGGGCTGATACTCTAAGAAATTGGATCTGTGTTTTTAGTACCATTATTTTTATCGTTAAATTGTTATGACCAGCTTTAAAGGACTAGAGAGGAATTGGATACTTTAGGCTTAGTTGTGGTTTTAAACTGCTTTCTTAGAATAAAAAGTCAAGAGGAGATCTGCTCTTAGATATTAACTGTAACACAAAACCCCAAATGATACTGTTGACAAGGTTTCTTTTCCTGTCTCCCTCTTTTTGGTCTGCATATTTGTCTCCGACTTCTTTCATCTCCTTTCTACTTTTCAGATTCATTTTTTTTCTTTGATATTTTCCTGCCTTACTTTCCCCAAATAATTTCTCTTTGCTTCTAAAATTTTTGATCTCTCCCTCATAAACAGGAATGCTTCTGCCCTACAAAAACTTTCATTCTTTCTCCACATAGAACCCATCTATTATTGTCATGTTGCATTTACTCTGCACCATCTCTATTTCCTGTACTAGATTTTATCCTGTAAATTCTATCATGTAAAGTATTTTAATCATGATTCTTTTTTTTTTGGTCACAGCTGCCCAGACTACTACTGTGAGTCCTGCTTGCCTGATACTTTCCCATGTTTGCCTACATTCTCAGTCTTGTCCTTCCTTCCCTCTCCTTATTTTATACCTCTCTCCTACCAATCTTTGTTATCTGACTTGATTTCATCACTCCTCCTTATCTTTAGTCTTTAAAAAACCTGTAAATTTCTAATAAAATATTTCTGGCAATGCGTCTATCTCACCATGAGCAGACCCACTTTTGTCCACTGAGCTAAACTTTCTTCACTTTCCTCCTTCCTCCAGACAAAGCATTTAAATCTAAATTGCCAACAGTTTCTATTATGTGGTGTTTCTGAATTGCCTTTTTTTTTGAGAATGTTAGTCATCTATGGCCAAAACCATGCCAAGTATCATGCTCATACTTAAACAGACATGTGAACATGGGCATGTACTCAAACATCCACTCATCTATCCAGTCCCCAAGATCAAGTAATCTTCCTCTCTATTTGGATTTGTCTGGTTAATTATCTTTCCTTTGTCTTAGAGAAAATCAGTGCTAGAGACTGAGTCATGTAAATCAGTAGGAAACAACTAGGGAAGAAGAGGAAGCTTTGCTGAAGCAACTACCAGAGTTTAACTGATCTGCAACATGAAGAGAGAGACTGCAGCACCACCAACAACTTCAATGTTGGATGCCTCCATCTTCAGGTGACTGTTCATCTCCTCCCTGGAACACAGCCTTTCTTACTTTAGCCATGTGGAAGAGCAAGTCTCCTCTAAGAGATGTTACAATAACTTTCAAAAGAAAATATAGTTTGAGAAACAGATTGTTACAGGACTTTAGGTTAGTATGAGGCCTCAGGAGACATATCAAAAATAGAACTTCAGGATGAAAAATTAAGAAAGACGTGTGTGCAGCATGGAGTTATTTTAACTAACTCGCTTTCTTCAGGCAACTATATTCATGATGACATTAGCTAATGAAGCAAAGCAGCAAAAGAAACCAGAAGATATCTGAATTATCAAAAATGAATAGGGAGATTATTGTCTAATGATAGGTAATTCATGCTTTGAAAGGTTTTCGTTTATAAAGAAAAAAACAGGGGAAAAAATTATAATGGATTATTATTTGTTCAGTTCTTTGTATTTTAAAGTACCGAGCTGCCACAACTTCCATTACATACAACATGTCTATGTAGCAATAAGGTGACGTTAGGGGAACTCTTTTTTGATATTTGGGGGCTGGTTTCCTAAACTGTTAATCTATTAATAAGTGAATATAAGGCATCAATTCAAACAATTGCCCGTGTGAAGCTGTAGAAACAGTGATCCTACCTGTTGGCGGGATGATTCCAGGAGACATTAGGCCTGGGACAGAATGTGGCATGATATGAGAATTCTCTGGGGAGGTGACACTTTGAGTCCTCTTAGGAGGCCTTCCAGGTCTAGAACTGAAACAAACAAACAAAAAAATTTTTACAATTAAGCTGTTGTCTTACACATCATTTCAAAGTTGTTTCAAGTGGTAACATGGACTGTAAATAAATTTGTTTCAAGGACGGTTGCTTTTGCAGTTAGATGTAATAGACTTCCATCACTAATTAGATTACATGCTGAATTCATTTTCCTCATTGAAGATCAGCCGCTCTTGATGCATAATTCATAGCCTGCACCTCGTTACCTGCTTCTTCATATTAATATCTATACACAGTTTGAATTGCCTCGTTTGCATATGCTAAAGTTCTGCATGCAGCCTTCAGCACGAAAATTATGCACTAACTTGTAATAATTATTACAGTCAGCCTGCTATTGATTTATGAGACTTTTAAAAACCAAATATGTGTAGTACTTGTAATGAATGATATTTTAAGGTTCTTCAGGAAATTAAAAGGCAATGGCTGCCTAAGGAAATGTTCTGCTTGTTTGATTTAATACTACAGTTAGCTGGGAGGTGGAATGAAAGAGTGATTCAGACCTATAGCACATTTTTCGATGATATGTTTTATTACTTCGCACTGCTAGCCTGATATCTAGATGATAAATGACAATACATAACTAATGTGTGAAAAGGTCTTGCAATTTCTTTATTTTTTGTCATTTAAAAGATAAGTCAAGTTATCATTTAACCCTTATTCTATTTAAAGTGAAAATCTCACTAAGACACCTTACTTTAAATATACTACTTTATGTCAGAAAGGACTCAGAATTATTTTAAAAGATACTGTTGAGCAACCGCCATCATAGCAGTTTACATCTGCTTATATTTCCAGTATGGAAAAATAAAGGGTTTCAGGTTTAAGCACTCCTTGCTGTTAAATGCTCACATACACAACTTTCCATCTCCTGGACTGCATAAGAAGCATACAAATTAGATACAGATTACAATGAAAATACTTATTACCCACTTACATGCAAATATGTACCTGCTACATACAATGCATATCCAAAGGCTCGTATTCTTATGTACAGATCATAGTGTAGTACTACTGCAATATTCTGTAACTGCTTATTTAGGGGACATTGTGGAATAACTTCACAGAATAAGGTGATGTGCCATTCTAAAACTGCAGTTTTAACCTACGTTCTGCCAAACATTTTCAGTTCTTCATTTGTTTCAAAGCAGGAAAGAAAAGAAAGGTGAGTATGAAAGGTTTTGCTCCTTAGGTCTTCACACTAACAAAACTCTAATCAAGGATAACGGCATTTTTAGTTATGCTGGGACTGTAGAATGAGGCAGATAATGAAATACCTCTGTTTTCTGTTCGTATTTGTTCCACTTATGTTCGGAAATACCTTCTTTTTTTTTTTTCACCTTCGACAACCTAACTTTAATAAACCAAAACCAATCAAAGTACAGAGCATTTTCCTGAAGTTTAATGACTCAAGGCATTGAGTCATTAACCTTAACTGATCATTAATTCCCTACTTAATGTCCTGAGCTGAGGTCATTATTAAAATTATAAGCTTGGTAATTTCTTTGATTGGTTTGGGATTTTTGATTTTCTTTAATACAAACAAAATTATCATATGTTCAAAACTACAAGACAGACAGTTGTAGAAAGAGAATGTTGTCTTATTCCAGCTCACAAAACCAAATTATCTTCTGTTTCTCTTTGAAATTTCCTTTGTGATTTACAATAAAAATAAACATGCCATGAATACACATAAAACTGAAAAAAAAAATTATAGACAAAAATGATCTGATTTAAATGGAATGTTTCTAATATATTCACCCATCAAAACATGCCACTATGTAAGAAAACTTCGATGGTTTAATTTAAGTACCTATGGTGAAGTACTTTTCTCAAATCACTGCAGTGATATGAGTATTGAAGGGTCTGACAACAACATAACAAAACACAAGCAGGGTGCCATGGTACAAAGCACTATGCACCAATAACTTCTGGGTCTTTAAAAAAAAAGCTCACACCTGCAAAGACTCTCCCAAGTATAGCCATGGTGAAGACTGAATGCTTTTGTCTTTGATTTTGAGGAATAAAACCACCCCTCTTCAAAGCCCAAGAGAAGACAGTCATGGACCAAATCTGTAAATAAAGGTCAGCAGCAAATTATACGTGACTGATATTGAAATATCCAAGGCAGAACTCTTCCTTTGGTCACCTTCTTCAATCAAGTTAATCATGCTAGTCTATACAAAAGGGCTGTCACACTCAAATCCATAAATAAGCCCAGTAACCCAACCCTAATCCATTACTTATCCCAAACTTTACCAAATAAGTGTTTTCATAAAGTCCTAAACTCCCAATTCCAATCCTAGTAACGTTTCACTTAGTGGATGGTTGGGCACTAGAATAGGCTTCCCAGGGAAGTGGTCACAGCACCAAGCCTGACAGAGTTGAAGAAGCATCAGGACAACACTCCCAGGCACAGGGTGTGACTCTTGGGGATAGTCCTGTACAGGGCCAGGAGTTGGACTCCATGATCCTTGTGGGGCCCTTCCAACTCTGGATGCTCTATGGTTCCATTTAAATGAAACTTCTGCCTCTTTAATCCTGATACAATTTTAAAGTGACACTAACTCCTGCCTACTATAAAAAGGCCTTTACCTATTTAAGAAATGTTTGATCCTTATGACAAGGCAGAAAAACACAGTAAGACACATTAAGAATTATTTCTTAAGGCCTAGAAGATCTGATTTACAGTCACGGTAGACTATGCAATACAGAAGTAAAATTAATAAATCTAACTGTCATCAATAACTGATTAAATCACAATACTTGACTTTGCTATTTATATTATGCATTTCTTTCATTAACCAAACTACTAACTTGCAATACCACCCTTTTATAAGATTTGTTTTCAAACTATAAGAATTGCAAGAATTTCATATGAATCATTACCAAAGTTGTGGGGAAAATGACATGAAAAATTACTTTAAAAAATAATAACTGATTTGAATTGAAAACTCGCATGTTGTTGTGTAGTTCATTATAATTTTTATAGCTATACGATAAACTCTTTAAAAAAAACATCAAAAGCATAGCAACTTATTTTAACTATTATAAACAGGATGATAAAAACAGCTTAATGAATCATTTTGTTGGTATTTTTCATAAACTTGTGTATAGTAAAGACCTACTTATTTTTAGATTAGGAAAAGTTTGTTTTCCTTCCAAGATAAAAACCTGCTTCAAAATACTCATATTCCTATACTGTATCAAAATCAGTAGATTTGTCTTCAGTACAAAACAAAATATAATTTAAATAGGTATGATTTCATTCATTATGTAGAAGATCTATTTAAATGCCAGAGCAAAGTAAGTTATTCTTCTAGTTGATGACCCTGAGATACAAAAATCATTTAAAAACTGAGAGAGATGATAATACTCTTTTACTCAAATTTAGATTTTGTATATAAGCTTTTATAGAGATAAAAAAGATACTGTAAGATTTTGTCTTTTATCTGAATAAAATTATTGGAAGAACAACACTGGTTCTTCTGAAGGCACATTTGACTTCTTACATAAATGCTAATTATCTCAGTGGGTAAACTACTCAAAGATGACCTATTTTGATTTTGAAGATGTCTAAAGTCTGGATTTTTTAGAGCTACAATCAACAGTCTGAAACGTAAAAACCCCAAAAGCCAACACAAGTCTTATGAATACCTAAGGTCATAGCACAGAAAAGTCAAAGAGTCTTTTGGGACTCTACAAGTAGATGCTAGAAGAAACAGCCCTACATCTGGAAGTCATAGCTGGTCTTCCTGACTACTGTTTCATTCTTTGAAGAGTAACTAGAGAAAGCAGAAATTAGACAATTTCAACAAGGATTCAAGGAAGCCACAATGATTAACCGTTTAAGACCATTAAAGACCTGGAGAGAAGTCATAGGGACGTTAACAGTTCCTTGCTTACCCATTAGGTAAGATATCCAATAGATATACTGTCACTCTGCTTTTAGAAAGTAAGTAAGTTAGATATTTTCCTGTCTAAAACCTAAGTTTTCGTATATGTTGAAGAAGAAAATGAAAGCTTTCTACAGGATAACATATTACTAAATTAGTAGTTATTTTTAAAGTGAAGCACCTAAATGTATTTAGTTCCATGAAAAGCCATCTGCCTTCTATATGCTTGTGTAAGTTTACGTCAAAAATTTCAGACTTTTTTTAAGTCTTAGAATACATTCCCACAGACAATTGAGTTTTATTTTGGTAGACAATTATCACGATTTACAATTACAATATACCATTATGTGGATGGGGAACTAAAGGTACAGATTGGTAAATCTCAAAAGTCTCAGATATTTTCTTTATTAGCATCAGCTAATTAGATATCCAGAACAATTTCCAGAATGCCTGAAAATAAATCCAACATTTTTTGCCAGATTTGTATTTCATCCCTTCAATTTCACAAATACATCAAGGAATATTATGGCTGTAGCATTTTCATCTTGGAAGGACAGGGCTGTAAAGTCTACTGCACTGTGACTGGCAGCATGGACAGTACAAAATATGAGAAGCAATTGACAGTATATTGTCACAAAATACGGGGGGTTTTTGTCTTTTGATAGACATATATTAGTCTTACATCCTTCCTATGTTACCACATCTAGACAACAACAGATGGCTGAATTAAAGAATAAAAAATGGAAGAATCAGTGTTTCTTATCAGTTAAACTGCTGTGCTTTGATAATATTTTTGAAGTTTTATATAATTCCAATTGCATTATCAAGTACGAACTCACTCTTAGAAATCACTTTGATAGTGCATAACAATTAAAAGAAGACATAATCAACAGAAAATCTGTCCTGCACAATCACACGGAAAGACAACAAAGGGAGCATAGGTATGGGCTTATCTGCTGGCTTTAAAAGTAACCAGACTGCATTCAGCTCTTTTCACTATCTGCCAGAAGACAGACGCGACTTTAAAATTTACAGGTCTCATCCTTGAAAGCCTTAGATATGCAGACCTCCCACTGATTTCTGCTAGGAGTTTTGAGCACCAATGAAGGCATTGGTTCCAAAACAGGTGAAAGTCTTCATGAGTAGTATATAACTCTCAGAGTATGTTATTAGCATTTTATAGATGACTAATTGCATGGCAAAGCATATACTACAGAAGTAAAAGAGTGTTAAATAAAGTTGAGATAATGCTTTATCTTTCCAAAGTCCTGACTTTGAGGAATAATTGTGCAATATTAACACTACATGAACAAAGTTTCACTTATAATTATCTTTATTTAATACATGAAGTATCCCTAAAGAAAACTACAAGTCTGACCAGCTGTAAGAAGGCAAACCATCTTTCTAGCCAAAATTAATTAACTTCAGGGCCAGTTTTCTACATTTACAGTTTTATTTTTAATCTTCTCTGTGCACAAGTTTATTGTACAGAAATATTGTCCTCATCTCTAACTGGGCAAATATGATGCAGTGAAGTCGCCACTGGCCAGGCAGTTTTATAATCAGTAATACTGGAGGGTGCGAGGAAGAGTCACATTCCAGAGGTGATACACAGCAAATCCGTAACAAGCATTTGGTATATTTATTTAATGTATTCTTTATGTTTGTAGAACTGCTTAGAACAGCTTTGAATATCAATACAAATTTTAGCTACATCACCATTTTTGCATCTCATCTAGGTATATTCTGAACATCTAGGCTTTATTTCTCCATTGTTCTACTTCCCCTCACTGCTTCAAAGCCTGATACAGAACTTTTGACCACTGGAAGTGGTTATTATGTGTTTGCCAGACAATGGACACTGCAAAAGGGATGAGGATGTCACTGCCAGAGACCATTTACTGATTTACTGCAAAGACAGGGATACTCTGTGACAACCTGTGTAACCAAAGACAGCAAACTCTTCCCACAAGGTACTTCTGTGTTTTGGGTAGTTTCTACGCAGCTCTCCTCATCACACGTGCAGCCTTCACACTAATAAGACCTGAGCCAAGGGCGTGTCAGTTCTGAAAAATACGGTCTAGGAAGACTGACTAAACCTTTTGTGTAATTTAATTCCTTTGTTTGGAAAACGCTTGCCAAGGTAACCTTCATAAATATTTCTAATGCACTGAAGTAGCATTTTAAAGGCAAAAAAATGACAAAGTACATCGATCCAAACCTTATACTTTACTATTTTAGGTTTCCCCCTTCTAATCCCACTCAAGACTAAAGCAAAAGAATGCAGTTCTGAGACTGGGCATACATCTATTTTGGCAGTTAGTAAAACAAGCATTAGAAATCACACCATGTCCTTTCTACTTGCAGCAGTCTTGTAAAACAATAAAATTCTCAATGCAATTACCTTACATTTATTTTTCTTCTCACAGTTAAACAGAAAATGTTCGCACGCAATAATTAGTGCTGAACTCATATTAGGAGTTACTAAGATGGCAAATAATGCTGATAAAAATAAATACAAAGATCTGTTTCAAAATCCTCATAAAGAAGTGAAAGAATGATCTTCAAAAGAATTAGGCTATGTTACAGCAGTGAGTAGTGGAGAAAGCATGCTGATAAACTATTACTGCATTTCAGTAATAGAACTGCTATTTTTGAACCAAAATGGCCAAAAGTGGATATTTGGTCAGAAATGCAGTACCAGATTATCAGTGTATGAAAAATAAATGGAAGAAAATATATTTCACTTCATATCCCATTCCAAAGTCATTTACTGCAGTAATGCATGAGCACTGGTTAGTACTAAGGATACTAAGCTTTTTGTGAGGTAGAGAAGACCTTGTTGAATTATCTTTTTTCCTAACAGATCTGTCATGTAAACAGCATGTCATTTCCATCTTCCTCAGCATTGCAGCCCAAATCACTCTTCTTTTCAGTAAGATTAGTAATATTCTTGATACAAGAGTACAAGATACAAGGTACAAAAGTGGAAGAACACACAAAATATAAATTACAGCAACACCTGCCAGTTCTCCCTTGATGGTTGAAGTCCCACTACAAACACAATGAAAGAATGCAAGAAAAAGATTCTCCTTGACTGACCATACTACTTGAATATATGAATGACCTAAAGGTCAAGAAAGGAATTAAACCATTAAGAAATCTGTTACTGGAGTAAGTTACAGTACCAGATTTGAACACAGCAGTGATTGTACATAAGTTCAAAGTATTACTGACATGTGCCTGTTCTCCTAATGAAATTGAAATCTGTAAGTCATCTATTGGAAAGGGAAAAACAGACAAGAAATTAAGCTAATTCTGTTGGGTGGCAGAATTATGATGTCAAAAGTAAATTAAGCTAAAAAGTTCACCGCTTCATCTGATTAGCTGAAACACTAGATCTGCCTGAAACTTCTTAAGACATTTAAGTATGTTGGCTTTCATGATTATGCAATAACTGTGAAACACAAGCCTCTGATGATGACAGCCATACATGCTAGAGTCAAAAATAAGTCTGAACGAAAAATCAAATGCAATTACTAAATGGAACTCATGCATAGATTCAAACCATATTGATATATTTTTTTCATTATATAAACCTTGCTTTAGAAAGAGTACTCAGAAATCACAGCATTGGAGATCCTGAAGAAAGTTATTTAGGAATACTGGCAATATCAACAAGAAAACCTTGAAGAATCATATTTATTTCCTCTATTTACATCGTTGTCTTTTCGGAATAATTCCTGCAAGTACCAAAAAAAAAAAAAAAAAAAAAAATTAAAAAAATTAAAAAAAATGTGGAAAAAGTAGTGATACAAAGTGCATGCTTCCCACAAATCCTCTTTCTATCAAGTTATAACGGATGCCTTTCCCATTTCACTCAATCTTACAGCATAAACCGCACCCAAAACTTAAATATGCAAGCTAAATGATTCCTTCTAACAGTGTTATTCACCCACATGAAACCCCAGACTATAACAGATGCAAAGCCTATTTTTTTCCTCAACTGTTTTCATCTTTTCTTAGGATTTTAATTCTAAAAACATCCCCTCAAAACATCATCTACTATATATATTACAAAAATGTCAAGCATGGAGCTAATAGGCCAGGAAGGCAGGCTTGACATAATGACACAATCTAAAAGAATTTTTAGCTTTCTTTTTTTTTTCCAAAAAGTTTCTACTTCAAATTGCTGAGATGATTCCTAATGTAAAGCAAGTTTCACTGTTGTGGTTATGTCTGTTAAGAGTCTGCATATGGCCTGAAACAATGATTTAAATGTATGAACTTTAGTTGGAATGAACAGTCCTGCTTCAAGGCTTGTTTTCTAACCATCTGTATTCATCTCTGCATATAACTTGCACATGTAATTACAAATTTGTGAACATAAATCAGATAATTGCATGTACAAATAACCAATTAGATTCAAAGAAAAAATAGGCCATATAACAGCATACTCTTGAACACATACATAAGTGAATATCTTTGTTTAAGAAATTTTTATTTAACTTGTTTAGAAAAATATCATCTGATTTGTTTTGCATCAGGACTTACTGGGAAGTAGCTGCCATTTTGAGATCCATTTTAAAAAAAGAATAGAAACACAACAAGAAAAAAATTATCTACATAAGATTCAAGCCCACCACTGCTTGAAGGGTCACAGAGCTAGTGTTTGTAACCGCCTGTATTAATTTTAAGATACATAAACATTTCAATGATGATTTAACCTCGAATAAGAAAGAAAAAAATATTGTACTATTTAAGGTATTTCATGAAAATATTCTTGGTCTCTTGGCAGTTTTTTAATTAATATGGTATTCTTATTCATAACAGTTGATAATGGAGTTCCATCATATCAGTGTATCCACTGTAATGTCTGAATGCACTCATCACTTAATTGGCCACAATTCTTTGCATGAAATGCTGAAACAAGTGAACTGTCACCTTTTTAATGAAGCTGCCTATATCTTAAACCCTTTGCCCTTTAAAAAACTCTTTATACTCAAAATGAAAAATTTTATTCTAGCTTCTGCCAGAGACTGTGGTTAATGTTCAGTGCCCTTTATTCACCTTATTTTTAATTCTGAAAACCCACACTCATTAACCGTACTCTTCCAAAGAATTGCTGGAACCGCCTAAATAAAAGATTGAAAGTGACTTTTATTGTACGTTGGAGAGTAACAGTAGTGATATGAAATACTGAAGAGACTCTCTGCTGGTCTGTACAGCTATAACTGCTCAGCTGATGTAACACAGATTGATGGTAACAATGCAGTATCCATTAAAACCAAGAATTTAAACCTTTAGATAAGGCAGTCTGTGTTTGCATATATGTATAAATACAAACTGAGTATTAATCTACTGACGAGTACTGAGCATTAAAAATTACAGGTTTTGAGCAGCTGACAGCTAGGGTCAGAGTGAGATAGGTCTACTCTTTGAGTGCACTTTATTCTGGTATCAGTAAGCAAGTCCTAAACTGGAAGTTAAGGAGTATGTACACCATTAGTTTCATCTCTGTCAGACTTCATATTGTTTGGGACAGTAACCAGCTATCAGTACAGCAACTGGTTTGTGCAACACCCAGTGCAATGCTCATCACTGAAACCCCGTGTGGACCAAGAGATACAAGAGTGGTGATTACCCTTGTAGATACCCTTCAATTAGTAAATCCTTGTGTGTACTCTAGATGTGCTTTACTTCCAAAATGCAGCAAAAAATGAACTCAGAGGGAACATATAATTATGGTATGCTCCAGGGGAAAAAAACTAACCCTGAGCTGTGTACCCAGTCCCCCAAAATCTGTTTGTGAAATCAAGATCCCAAGTGTGTTACAGTGTTCCAACCCTGCAAGTCTAGATGTAGTCTTGCTTGGCTATGATAGTCTACCATGGAATATTGTAAAACAAACTTATATTTTATTTTCCTTGTGCATGGCAAGGAACAGAAACAATCACTCAAATTCAACATCCCATTTTCTTTGCAGAGTAGCATCTATAACCATATGAACAGTAGAACAGTTTTCCCTCCAAAGCAGTAGTACTATAGTAATTTGGATAATACAGAATACCAATCCTAGACTCCCAAGTCCTAAAAAAATTAGAACCATAACAGACAGTACTATAAGTCCAAATGGAAATATGAGAGTGATCCAACCTAAGACACTTAGATTTGTTATCCTTTCAACAATTTAAATATCACTCATGCACTGCTGTCAAGCGACAGAGGATCAAATCTAGTGATATCTTGAAACATATTGCCATAACCCTTAGTCAGTGCTTGTAGATAAATTATTTGCAAGCCTGAAATGCAGCCAGTGCTCCAAGCTGTCCCATAACTACCTTATGTAAAGTCCACCCTATCAGAAATAACAGTCTACTAATGCATTATCCTAAGGAAACACTGACAGGTTAATCAGTCATTTCTGTTACGAAGTACAAGGAGTATGTTTTTAGATAATAGAGCTGACAAATGTATCTAACTTCTGGTAAGATTTTTTTAAATTATTATTACATTCCTTTGTAATTCTGGTAATTCTGTTTGTGAATCTTCATACAGCAGAGTTACATAGGAAGATACTGAAGGATCTATTTTATAGAAATGCATAAATCATTAACTGAGAAGTTTATTTAAATATGGATATGCCCTGTATTTACTTTGTGACTGGAAAGATTACAGATGGTCTTCTAGTCCCTATACCTCCCATCTTAAAAGTACATTATGAAGATATTAGACTTTTAAATTAAGTCATATTATTGTTTCACTGTGTCTTAAAAGACAAACATCTCAAAAACATCTCACTTTAGCCAGAATAAAGAACCCCCAAAATGAAAAGACCAAATTCATCAAGTTATTCTAATGCTTGTAAATGCATCCTTATGATGACTCCTCATTGAGAAACCTTTAATTAAATTCATTCTTCCTTTTAGGAACTGACATCTTCAGCAGCACAGGATACATACAGCAAAATTTCATATAAGGGAATTGTATGCAGGTATACGACTTCCAAGATGGGCAAAATGGCACCAAGACTTGCAGTACACTCTCCTGGGGCATAGTATAGTTGGCCAGTATAGACATCCGTACGATGTCTGATTAACATACTCTGTGACTGGAATATCTCCATATATAACATGCACACAGAACTCTCTTTTGGCTCTGTCCATATAACTCATAGCGCAACAACAACAAATCCTGACTAAGCATTAAGACGATAATGAAATACAAATTGATCACAATAATTACAAACACATTTCTATGCCCAGAATCAAGTTAGGCAAGAGTTAAAGCAGGTCCCAATTCACAACTATATTTTGACTCTCCATATTTTCTACTTTTCTGAAAGACTTATCTTCAAAAAGTAAGTACACCTCAGTTTCTGTTCTGTTTTCTTTTCAACAAAAATTCACTTTTCCATTTTCCACACAGAAAAAGCTCTGAAAATGCTATGTCACATGCAAGTTAAGGGCTTAGAAATTAAAAATCATCCAAAATCATCTAATAAACTAATACAAAGGGATTTTTTTCTCCTGAATTTGTTCTGGTTGATAATCTTTGAATGTCAGACGTTGTTAACATTGATCAAGTTGTCATGGGTCAAACTAAGAGGTATATTTTCATCAGTGTTAAAGTTTTCCCCAAGATTTTATCTGCTTGCTTGAGACTTTGTATTAGTTTTTGCAGTTTCAAGCTTCTGTCCAGTACTAAAGATGATACTAAAGAAATGATACCAAAAAGTATGCTTTCTATGTTATTTATAAATACTTCTGGTAGACCTGGATTTGTGTGATAATGGATCAAGTTCTTAAGGAAAAATAAAAACAAAACAGCCAAAGACTGTTCCTTTTACAGAAAAGGAATCAAACTAGATATTATCCTATCCAGCAACATGCTTGGTTACATGCTTGGCTGAAGGTCAGGGTGATGCCTTCATGACTTTATAGCTCTCCAATACAAAAGCACACTCAAGCTCTTTAACTGGACAGTGAGCTCATGCAGTTTTTCCAAAAATGTAACAATATTTGAAGAAGAGAGTACAACAATAAAATGGAAAATTAGAAGACCCTTGTATCAATGAATTATCCTTCTCCAAATTTTCTTGACTCGGGTAACAGATATATTCTGTTTTAAAAGAACTGAATAAAGTGGCCAAAGTGTAATATGTTTGCAATGATGCTTTCTCATTATATTTCTCAGTATATTCTCATTATACTACCTTTTAAAAGAGATAAAAATTTTAATGTTTTTAAGCAATATGTGAAAGAGTAAAGCCGTCATCTTGTTACAATTTATTCATTTATTCAATGACTTAAGAAAAAAAAAAAATGACAAAGCATGTTTTGGACTCCTGGAGAAAAGGAGGATGTAGTCCTTGCAAGAGCTTTCTTTCTCACACAGTAACTCTTCTCTTGAAATATATGCTTGCTTGTATGTGTGTATATATCGCATACATACATGTGTATCTATAGACTATATAGTGCAGTACATTCTCCACACACACAGGTCTCTACCAAGGAGTCTGCACCAAGGCAACAGGTGTGTTCTCATCCCAAAACATCTTAAAGCAATGGAGGAATCAATTTAGATTTCATTATCTTTAGTAAGTACTGATTCCCATCTTCTCTCCCACTGGGTTGTGAAACTATGCCCTACTCAAGTGGAGAAACACACAGTATGCAAACAGTTCAGCTCTAGTTTCCGTGACTCTTCTACCAAGCACTAAATGCTAAAAGATGAGTATTTCCAGTTTCCTCACCATGACAGAACCTCAATCTCCAAGGCTGATCATCATATCTTCATACTAGGAACTACAGTAGTCTAAACATCAGTCTGATGATGTTTAGACTGGATATTAGGAAAAGTGTCTTCACCAAAAGGGTTATCAAGCATCAGAACAGGCTGCCCGGGGAAGCTGAGTCACCATCCCTGGAGACATATAAAAGGAAAGCAGCTGGGACACTTAGGGACACGGTTTAGTGGTGCACTTGGCAGTGTTAGGTTACAATTTAAATGATTCTGATTCTATAGCAAACACATATACACGTGTGTATCTGTTTGTGCAGTATGCATACAGACAGACTGCAATCCCTGCAGCTGATTAACAGGGCACCACAACATTAGTACAATCATTTAAGAAAGAAAATGAGCACCATAGTCAAACGAAAAAACAGATGTCATTTGCTAATGGATACCAACCTTAGAAGTGTAGTTAATGGTAAACAAAGGGTAATAGAGTTTACTTAGTACTCATTTGCACTCTATAAAGTTTTTACACTTTCATGTATGCCAAACAACGAAGTATTTCCGTTTTTTTTTTTCCTTTCCACAACATGATTGTTAATATTCAAATGTCAATTCAGTCAATTGCAATTGTACAGTGAGATTAATCTTTCAAATGACCACAGACCTATCTTGTGAACCTCTTTGGGCAGACAGACCCTAAGATCATATGCCTTGCATCACCATCTTGGAAGATTATTGACACACACTAAGTCAACAATATTAGCTGCACATTCTCCACAGATCTTAAATTAAAATACACATTAAACCTGGTCCAGCTTAGCATATGTGAAATTTGTTTTTCTTAATGAGATCACAGTTAATAATAATAGAGGCAGGCAACTCTGGAAAATAACAAACATAAACCCATCCCTGAAAGCTAGTTTCCAGAACCACCACTGTCTTGAATGCCAGTATCTCTTTGACTTGTATAACAGTCAAATCTAAAAATGGCTTCACTTATCTAAAAAGTGTCTTACGGGAATTATCTATAAAAGCCTTTATAAATAAAAACATACTGTTGAAAATTATCCTGTGTCACAACCTTCAGAATTCATCAGATTTCATGCAGATCTTTCCATTAGGACAATGTTTGTGAAACCATTTGCTTTGCAGAATTTCTTCATAATGGTACAGATATCAAACTTTATTCTATATTACACCCATTACACAATTTACCTCTTTGTATGAAGTACTCATTGCTATACAATTACCTTTCTTCACCAGTTCTCATGTAAAACATACTAATGTTATGATAAGTCCTTTATTCTTTCTCTATTTTTCCCTTATATATGAAACAAACACATTTATGTCAATATTTAAACCCTTTCATAATGTTACATCACAAGTGGTTTAGAACCTTGCTGTAAATGTTACACACATATGATGACATTTAAGATCACGCTTTTTCATTAAAATGTTTCTTCATTTTATAATTGCAATAAAAAGAAAATCTTGACTGGAGAGATTCTATTTTAAAGAAAAAGCAAACATACTTATTTCAACAGGCTTACTGTGAGCTAATTAAAGTGAAAATTATATAAACAGAAGTCAGTATTATAACAGCTTGTATGAAGTTTTAAGTTTTCTATTGACCTAGTAACAAATTTAAATGCTAACAGTTTAGGAGATCATATTAAATGAATACAAACGCTTTGTTTAATGACATCAGCAGTCAATGCAGAACATCTGTGTTTTACTTTAAAAGTGATCAAAAAATATTCTTTTGCTTACATTACAGATAATCAGGAGGTTTATATTTCTGTGTTCAATTTAAGAGGGAAAAAAGATCATACTACCTTCAGGGCCCAAGGAAGCAATATGTTACAAATGCAGGATTTGTCTTTTTTTTTCTGTTTTGTAACCATGGTAAAACAATAGAAATGAACTTTCCCTGAACCTTTCTCCTTTAATGGCCTGGGTCCATGTTGACCCAGCAATGCAAGCTGGAACCTGATACTATCAAACTGACTGCTGCTAAAGCAATCAGATTCAGCAGAAACTATACACAGTGCATTATAATACTAATTTCAGCATCCCACAAAGCCAGTGCAAAAGCAAGCTATTAAAGTATTATATTCTATTGTTTAAAAGTGAGATTAATTCAATAGCTTAAATGCACCCAAAACCACTGAACGAAATGGCAGACTGTACAACTATATTGTTATTCTTTTATAATACTGTACCAAAGTGAAATTGCAGATAAGGTTCTCCCTTCCCCTCTCCCTTCAAAAAAAAAAAAAAAAAAAAAAAGCACTACTGGATGAATTATCAGTAAACAGATTATTTGAGCCATTACAGGTTCATATGATCCTGAATTTGAATGAGGTATGTAATTAAATTATCAAGACTTTGTTCTAAATGCTTGAAAGAAGGAGAGCATGATAACCACATTTTAAAAAGGTAGAATAACAGAAGAAACTTTTTTTTCCTTATAGAGGACTACAGGCAACTAATGTATGAAGGCATAATTGATTAATTCCACTAATTAAGATATTTGTTATTCCTGTAATTGTAGCTTGATAAATAATGTATTAGATATGGCACCATTTCCCATCAATTCTGAAAAGACTCTGATGTTTCAAATATATACTGTTATTTTTTGGAGGCTGAATAGTTCACTTCTAGACTTCAGTGTCCAGGAAAAGAGCAAGCAAAATATATTCTGAAGTTATAAAGAAGTCAATCTTTAAATAGTAAACACTGCATTACATTTTGTAGTCATTTTACAAAAATTTTCATTTACAGACATTGGGGTTTTTTTCAAGAAGTTTTAAGGGGGAATACTGATTTCAATTACCCTGAATTTTCCAGAAGCACATATTCAATCGAAGTCAGTCATTTATGATGTTTTCCTGAAGAGCGAGTCACCCTCCATTCACCCCCTTCTCTTTTAAGATGACATAAATCCCTTTGGGATTGATGACACGCATCCCTTTGGGGATGTGTTTGCGGTTACAGTGGTTATTATATAGAGACCCTAGTCACCTAACTATTAAGTGGCTTTAACCTTAAACACACCTATTGCAGAAAGAGAAGCAGTCACTAATTTATATATAATCTTCTGGAGTATACACTACTTATCCAGAATGTGAAACACAAGGACAGTTTAAAGCCAAGTAGAGGGATACAACTCCATTTCTTACAAAGAAAACTAATCATCCTGTAAGCAGGTCAGGATAATAAGGTTGAGACTGAAGAAGAGACTGAGAGGTCTGCTAAACTACAAAGAGAGGAAAAAAAAGTAACACTAGTAAAACCATTCATCTGGGTGAAGGATTTCTGTCTGTGCTCTACAGATGTGGCTTAGTTTACAATGAAACATTATTTAAGCACAGATTAGCACTCAACTTTTATGCCTTCTAGATGAATTCCCTTACCATGACAGAGATTCATGCTCATTTTTTCCTTTGTCCAAGAAATCTTTTATTCCCTTTCATGTACCTGAATAGCTTCAACAGAGATGAAGAGTGTCCTACCCCAGAACAAGCACAGTCTATTTGTGATATTAGCCTTCTTGCTGATCAACTTGTTGCATTTTCTCAGAGAACCTCACCGCTACGCACATCTCACTTTGACCACTAAGCTGTGGCAATGGGACAGCGAAGGGTCTCCACCTCCACTTCTTCACTGAAAGAGTTGTCAAGCATCAAAACAGGCTGCCATGGGAAGCAGCTGAGTCACCATTCCTGGAGGTATTTAAAAGACCTGCAGATGTGGTGCCTAGAGACACGGTTGAGCGGTGGACTTGGTAGTGTTGGGTTTGACTCAATCTTAAGGGTCTTTTCTAACCTGAATGAGTCTATGATCTTCTGATTTTCATATTCTCTTTCTGTAACCTTGTTTTTAAAGGTGGTGATTTAAGACTGCAGGCACTCAGTCCACACACACTGATGATGTACAAAATCCTTCACAATAATGACATATAGAAACTTCACTTTATTTGGGTTGCAATCAAATGTGTGACCACTCTGACCAAATGAAAAATACCAACTCTAGCTCAAAAGGGTCTTATATGCACCAAAACTTGTTCAAGAATGAGAATCTGTTAAAGCTTATGCTGGAATCACATCACTGAAAACACTTAAGTCAAGCTAGCCTTAAATTTTTTTGCATCTCTACTCTGCATGTGCATATGAATTTTTGAATAATAAAGCCACGGTATACCAGGGCAATGCTGTTCTGCACACAGAAACACAAAGTACAGCACAAACTACCCAAATCTGGTAGTTTATAGCTGCAATGTAAACGTTGAATATTAGTATCTTGAGCATACATGCATACCAGCAATACCTTCTTTTAGTATCCTGTTTGTCAGATGCTAGTCCTTCAGAACAACCTCTGGTCTAGCATATTTGGAAAACACCTAAGGTACAAGGATCCTAATGTAAATATGAACAATTATGTTATGAAAAACACAGAGTACAAATAGGAAACAAAAATGTTTTATGTGGGAGCAAGGAGTGAGAAGAGATGCTTCGTGCAATGAAGCCAGTGACTACTGGATTGGAAGATGGTTATCTCACCATGGTATCCCAGTCTGGGTCTATGGTAACTCTTCCTCCAAGCACATTGTTGGTTGTTTTTTAAATCCAGTTGCCCATTTTCCCCCCCTTTTTTCAGAAATTCTAAACTGGATTGACCAAGAGTTGACAATCCATTTCTGCTTCCAGCTAACCAAGTTGAACTTACCTATCTGCCTCTCCTGAGTTTACCTCTTTGGAAAACTGTAACATATGGCAGGTGAACCAGTTCCACAAGGTGGAGGCAGTGAGCAAACAGAGAAGGAAAACCAAAATACTTTCCTTGGAAGCACAAGTTCAGGACCATGAAAGAGCATCTGTGTTGAAGCATGGAGCCAAGGTTACACTGGAATTTATTAGAATCTCCACTACCTGGATTTGACATGAAAGAGGATTTGTTTTGTACCCTTCCAGTATGGTTATTGTGCTGCTGTTGGCAATAATGGTCATGAGCCCTTTTCTTTATAATCAAAGGAAAGACTCACTCTGATTTTTGCAGAAACTATAGCATACCCTTGGTAGCTCACAAAAAATACAGTCAACCCATCTGTGCAAAAAGTGCTTCCAACTTGCAAGACCTAGGTCAATGTCTCTAAAAATTATAAGAAATTAGAGAATAGAATTGAGCAACATCAAATATTTTCTGTTCCTAAGCTAGAATAGAAAATAGTGCAAATTTCATGGAAAAAAATCAGCTTCGTAACAAAAGAATTAAGAAAGAGAATAGCAGGGTAAAAGACAGTTCTCCATGTAGAATAAAAAAGGCAAGATCAATCCTCAAGCAGAGAAAAAGACGAAGACACAAAAGAGAAACAGAAAATTTCTTGGCAGTAATAGTCCTGTAAAATGACAGAAGCTGCAACGTATCAAAAACTGCAGATTGACTCTCACAGGTGGATTATTTTGTCTTTACAGAACACTACAAAGCATTGTCCACTTCGAAAAGGTGCTCACTGTGTTACTTTTTCCCAAGCATAGATGAAACCCTCCTGATAGACTCGGAGAAAGATACCTCTATGTATCTCTCCTTCTCAAAATTTCCGTAAATCGGTAGAGATGTGTATGCAAAAACTAGTTCTAAGATTGTTTGCAACTAAACAATTACAACTCAAAATACAAACTTGCACACTGGGAAGATTTAATAAATAAATTAAAATAAAAAAAATTTAAAAAACACACTGGGAAAAAATAAACTAATACTGCAACATGTTATGTACAGATTTTACTAATAATTTTCTTACACTTGATGTTTATATTCAGAAGTAACTATCTGAATATTAAAATAATTTTTGATTAGCTTCATTAAGCAAACTTAAATAACACATAATAGTCTGCAAACTGCCAATATTCTCTACCAGATTACATTTAGGTCAAAACAACAAAGTTTTTACGCATCTTAGTACAATCTGAAGAAGAAGAAATATGAGAAGAAGAAAAACAGGGATAAAATACTGAAACAATTATTACTGCAGATACTTTTAGAAACAATTTATTATCCTAGTTTAAACAAATTACAATATAAAATAAAATACAAATTAAAACTAATATTTGTGAGCATGAAGATATAACTAGTAGATAAAATAGAAGCAAACACTAATTGAACTGAACGGAATTTTGATTCACTGAAAACCAATTTTTTTTAATTTAAGAAATCTGTGTAACTATATTGTCAATGAAATAACCTAAAAATATTAAGTCGTCATTGCCCTTTTAAATCCTTTCAACTAGAATTCCCTAATTGTTCTCTCACTTTATCTCACTGTACCAGTAAGTAAATAAATTAACAAAATAGCTTTTATCGCACAGAATAACCTTTTAACTGAAGGATTATCTCTGGTTTATTTTTCATTTCTTTCTCTGCAGATAGCAGTTCATGCCTCATTGATTAGTTTGCTGAGGTGGTGACCAGAAATGAAAACAAGGTCTCTCAGATATTGCCAAGACCTGTAAATATATTTAAAAAAAAAAGGAGGGGGGAAGGCAGAAAAAAGCACCAAAGCTAATACATGTTATGCTTCCACAATTCAGTTTCTAAGCCAGTGAGAGCTGATGGTCAGGAGAGGTTCATTTATTCTAATCAGCCTTTGCCAGGATGCAATTCCACTAAAGAATTCTAAAATATGAGCTGCGTTTTGGTTTGTTTTTCATCTATGCTTTTTCAGGACTTTCCCTTTTTTTCTCTCTTTTTTCTCATTAAGTTTCACTATTAAAATGTGCCAGCAACCTAATGATGTGATACAGAGGTGTGAACCAGTACTGTTCCAAACCAGGATTTTCCAACTCTTTGTAAAAGAAACTATTTCAAAAAGCTGAATTCTGTTTTGAAAATTCAAAAATATTGTCTCAAATAAAGGATTAATATAAGTTTGTTTAGGTTTTTCCTGTTTTGTGTTTTAAACTTTCATTTTTGGAAGAAAATTTTAGTTTTCATGAAAGGTGCCAGACTAAACACTATGTATGTCAAAGTCCTCTATTCCCATGCCTGGAAAGTCTCACCCTTAATTAAAGGGACCATGATTTCAAGTGCAACAAAAATTCAGATGTTCTGTTTGCTTAAATTTCAGCCTCTATGGAGTCTACATGTATCACCAACAGGGAGGATACTTTCTGTGAAGTGAAAAACTAAAATATAGTTCCCCTTAAATTAAAAACAAAATATGGTACCAGTGCTATTAGGCTTAGAACATGAATACTAAAACAACACACATATACTAAACATGTATTAGAAGGATCAAGATCGGAAAGAAGAAGTAACGTGAATTATGCATATGCTGATAGGCTTCAAAGATTCTTGAACAACCTTTATAAACAGTCACATAGTTCTCCTGCCATTTCATGCAAGTCAAATTTTACTACTGGCCGCTGGAGAAGAAGAGATAAGAGTCACGTGAGGTGGATGATACAGTCATTTCTTAAATGTGAAAATTTCACTGACACACTGATGTAGTGTCTTGGACAGAGATGGTATATTTTGAAGAGGAAACTCCACACCTCCCCTCTTTTTCAGTTGGCATAAAGATATGGAAAATTAACCACAATTAATATTAGCATGTTCTGAAAGTTTTAATTTAACCACACAAAAAACAAAGATAATGCAATGTTAATTTTTTCAGACCTCTGTTACCTCAACCTTGCTATATTCATAAACAGATTAAAAGATAATAATTTGCATACAAGATGTACATGGACTTCTCCAGCATATGAACAACTGACTTCAGACAACTCCTATACACAGAACAACATTTCAGGTAAAAGAATCTGTCCCTACGGTAAGTAACATAATTCATTCATTTTCAACACTGGCACAACATGACAAATCAAGAATAGCAGGAAAGCTTTTTTTTTTTTCATGTCCTTGAAGCAGGCATCAAGCATTTGTTTTGTTTTAACACTAATTAAGCCAAATCTGATAACATGTTTTAATTACACAGCACAAACTACTGTTCATATGAAGTACCCTGCTGGTAAAAATGAAGGCCCTCATTCAAGAAATTGCTTAATCATGTGCATAAATTCCTTTAAATTTAGGACAGAAAATCTCTTTGATTAAAAATAACATGTCAAGGTTCTACCAGTTATTTAAGAGGCCACTTTCACAGGACAGTTGAAAGGGTGACTCAGAGTATGTTTCATAAAACCATACTCTAATTTTTATTTAAAATAAAAACACAGTAAATGAAAGAATAAGATTACCATATCTCAGGCAATCTAGCAGATTCTGATGAGCTGACAATAAACACGACATTCATATGTACATTTATCCATGCATACGTAGCATTGAAATTGTACTATTTTGAAATAATGATTTAAAGTTCATCAAGACTTACAGTGGCAAATGTTTTTTTTCTCTTAAGTTGACTTTTTTAAAAGAAATTGAAGTTGAAAAAGCTATCAGAAGTTAAGAAATAGCCCAAATTATTACTAATTTGTAGATATCATCATTCCCTTTTCCACCTTAGTAGTACTGAGCGCTTATGGTTCTAGCCTCAGACAACAGAAAAAATGTATTTGCTTCATTGCATGATTAATAAATTGCAAATACTAAATATAAAAAACTCTAGTTAGAGCATACAGGACCGGATTTCTTATCTTTTTTTACTAAATAAGCATACATTTATGTTGTCTGACTACATACATTACCATAAACTTCTTTAAATAATATCTAACATATGATAAAATACTATGGGTGTCCATCTATTTTGTTTGTGCTTTGGTCTATTTCATTTTCCTGTTAATTGGAACTTTCTTGGTCTATTTTAATGACCCTCTTTCTATATGAAATTAAATCAACACATGTCAAAATATTAAAGTTCCTGATGTTTACTCCATGATTCCAACAACAGGCTGATGTAAGATGATATTGTATAATAAAGACAACAGTCTCTAGATTCTATAGGGTTTCAGATTATGATAGTTTTCCATTTATTTTCTTCTTTAAAATACCAGAAGACTCTATTAATAACACTTAAGAGTCAGAACATGTTCCCAGAAAACATGTAAGTGGAGAAACACTTTTATTTCTACCTTATTAAATGAAGTAATAATTTTCACAGCACCCATCTGCTCAAAACTTAATATCAGAGAGATGTTAACATGGATGTGCCCATAAAAGCTCTGGGAACTGGTAAAACAGGAAATAAATTTCTTAACTATTTTTAATTTTTTAGCCAACACTATCATCTGCCTCTCAATACATCAAAATCTAAATAGAACTATATTTTAAGGAATTTTGAATCCTTAGAACACCACACTGTTTAAGTTTTCCATGTTATGAACTAGATAGTGTCTCTATTTTAATGAATTATGAGCCCTTTGCCTGTTAAGTTGTCCTTGATCTAAAGATTATGCTCCTGCTAAAGTTACATTATACAAATGTCTATATTCAGTCATCTTTTGTCAATGCTTTACTATCCATTTAAAAGATCAAGATCAACATAAAGGTAATAAAATGATACATAATAGCAGACAGTTATGTTCTCTGTACTTTACTTATCAGTTCTAACTAAGATGTCTTTATCAAAAGGTTCATTTTCATGCAGTAGTGAGTTTATATCAATCAGTTATCCCTTACACCTGTCAGAACATTCCTACACCCAGATAAATGTGACTGTTATCAGATACTGGTAGAAGGATAATGTAAAACTGCTTTATGAAAACTATTCTTTATTATGGCTCCACAGATGTTTCCTGTTATAAATATCCTACATTGTAACAAACAATACTAATAGCATTCTGTGAATAAAAAACCAAAGAAGAAAAGTCCCCTCAAGATACAGACCTTCAATGCTAGAAGCAAATTTATCACTACTCTGGCAGCATTTTGTAGTATATATAGAAATTACCACATATGCAAAGCACCAAATGCATTCTTCATACATTTTTCAAAACAATAAAGAAAATTCATGGAAAAAAAAACTTTAGTTGTCATAGCCAAATCGATTAAGTGGACCTGAGTGAGCTATATTATACCAATAATTCTAAAGCAAAGCTCCCATTAACGAAAAGGGTCTCTATTTAAAAACTGAGGGCACAATATCTTCCTACATATTTGCATAGGATGGCTTTTTTTTAAATATCTCAATTCAATCACAGTAAATCTGCACCTATCCTAAAGGATATTTAGGAGGTATTTTCTTTTGCTTATGTAAAAATTTAAGAAATTAAGATGGATAGAGGTAAACTGAAGCAGCCGTGATTCAACAATATAAACTGAGTATCAAAAGAGAATATAAAAAACTAATATATCTTTGGTCTATAAAAGCCTTCAGCACCTTAGGACTACAAAAGTAACATATAAGTTTTTCCAAAACTGACATCAAGCTCTTTCTTCAAGGAATAACAATTTTTATACAAAATTTTATACAAAACCTGGTTGACCACACTGTATCATGGATATAAAATTAAAAAAATTAGTCTTTCTAATACATCAAATTTTCATCAATTGCTGGTTGTGAGGCAATGCCTGTGAAAGAACAGTGCATAAATCTCACATCAAATTCTTTATAAATTAATTAACACAGTAGTAGGTTCAAGGAAGCTTCTAGCCCTAATGTTAGGGCAAGACAAATTTAGAACATAGTTAAGTAAACATTAATTTGGCTGTTTAGCCTAGAGAAGAGAAAAGTGAAGGGATTTCATCAATGCATACAAATATCTTGGGGCAGGTCTCAAGGGGATGAGGCCAGACTCTTTTCAGTTGTGCCCAGCAAGAGAACAAGGTGCAATGGGCACAAACTGAAAGATAGTAAGTTCCCTCCTCCGACCATGAGGAAAAATTTTTTTACTTTGAGGATGACGGTGCACTAGAACAGGTTGGCCAGAGAGGTTGTGGAGTCTACAGACATTCAAAACCTGCCAGGATGTGACCCTATGCAACCTGCTCTAGGTGACCACGCTTTGGCACAGGAGGGTGGACTAGATGATCTCCAGACATCCTTTCCAAGCCCAACCATTCTGTGATTCTGTAATTAGAAACAGATGAGGTAAGGAGTACTACATTTTAATTTTGTGTTCAAGTGCTCTGGATATAAATTTTTGTAAAAATCTCCTTTGCTCAATTATTGCCTGCTTTGAAACAATAGTTACAAGAAGACTGAAATATTTTTTCATGTCCTTGCAACTTCATTTGTAGGTATCTGTGAATAGATCTTCTAAGGTTATGTTCCATAATATTTTCTAAGTGAATCATAGCAGGTATTCCTACATTGCCTACAGCAGCAGTAGCAGCTGTCTTTTGCCAATGGCAGTTCCACAGCAGCTTACAGCCTCTGTAAATCGTCTGCTCTATAATAGTTAGAAATATTCCATTTAAAGAGAATTGTACCAGCTAGATATCCCCAATGGATAATATAACCCATCATGACACTACAAAACAACAGTTACCTTAGCCACATCAGTAGTCTGATTTTTAATAATCTTTACTTAAATTTGGATGGCCGTCGAACAAGCAGGTAATCCATGACGTTGTGAAATTCAAAATATACCACTAAAGAATAGCAAAGGGGCTGGAAATGTTTGAACCTTTGATCTTTATATTCCCTTTGCTTTGTTTGAAAGAGGTCAAGAACTTTTCTCAGGTATGTACTAGCATCTCTGGGATCTGCCAGCTGTTCCCATGACTCATACCTTTCAGAGCTGTTGCCAAGTCTACCTGGCGCCAACCAAGTCCTAGATGATGTAGGCAAGTCAAGAGCTGTTAAAAACACCAAATTGCATGTATAATTACTACATTTTGATTACTCAACAAGTGCTTCAAACCTTCTAACCTAACACTTCTGCATATCTGCCATTTGTCAGAGTTAATGAAAACAAAGCTACAAATCAGACCTTCAAAAACCTTTCCATTCTACTCAGCACCCAACCACACTGAAAGTGCTGGTCTCCCTTTTAACCAGCACCTGAAAGTGTTACCAATGCTGTAGGTTGAAGAGGAGAACTTCTAGAGCATTTTCACAAGACTAAAGGCTTTGGGTTTGTTATTTGGATTCAATTCTGCAGTGTGAATTTTATTTATTTGCTCTTTACAGAATTACAGCTTATTTATATTGTTTTAAATGGAAAAAAAATCACCAAAACAAGATCACTAGCTGATTTTTATACATTCTGGAAGCTACTTGTTCTGATTATATTTTGCACCAATTTGTGGAATATACTACTTATCAGTAATATCTACTAATTCTACTTTTACTGATGTAAGTATTCACATTGACTAACCAGCTAGAAGGCTGTAACTACAGTATGAGATCCAACATGTCTGTTATCAGTGAGCTTCTTAGTTACTGAAGTTGTGTTTCTCTGCATCTTCATCACACGTGTGTTTCCAGAGCTTGCAGAGGAGTGAAGAGAGAGATCATGAAAAGTAATGTAACTTGCTATGCATGTGGGATGTAATGAGACCATTATTAGATTTATTCAGGTTCCTTCAGCGTCTGCCCCACTTCTTGGGTCTGATACTCAGTTTTGACAAGAATAGTAATGTAATGGTAGCTTATACATTACAAACACCAGTTGAAAATACTAATCTGCTTTTAAATAACAAATTAAAATAATAATGAGTAGCCACTGGCACTGGAAATACATACAAACACCACAGCACAGCTAACTAGGAGAATGAAAGACCAGTTCTAACATCAGTATATCTTTTCCAAAGGCAAAGGAAACAACTCAACAAAGATAATTTTAAAAAAAGTATACACAAACATGGTTATCCACTGAAATTAGTACTGAGAGCAAAAAAGAAGTGAGACTTAAGTCACCTGTTTCATTTTCTCCTAAACTAAAATTCATATGTACATGAAGACATGGACACTACGATCTACCTACAAAAAGACTTAATCACTGGAAAAACTTGTACAAAATTGTCCACAACTGTTATAATACCTTCACACTTCTTTTAATTTCAGGGTTCTTGTACAATTTCCTTTAAGAGTCTGCTTTAATTGCTAACAATCACTGCTAACAATTGTTCAGAGAGATTTCTGTTAGATGCTTAAAATGCAACTGCGATATTAATCCACCTTATCACGATTTTATAAATATTATAAAAGCAACTCCACTGTCAGTTATGATCAGATTATTAAGTGGCTTATGACACTTTGCCATTGCCAGTATCACCTACAACAACTTTTCAAAATCCTTTATGTGCAATGCATATTTTTTAGGCTGTCAATATTATTGTATGCAAGAACAAATGTTTTGTTTGCAATTCCGTCAAGGCAAAATCAAATGCTAAATCAAGCAACTCAGTAGCACTTACCTCTTTAGAGGTGAACATACTGAGGCCTGGAGAAAAAGGAATCAATGTAAGCAAATCAAGACACATATTCCAAACTTTTGGAATAACACATTCCAGTAAATATCATTGCTTATTGTTCCTCATTCAAAAGGGGTACACATTAAAAACTTGCTAAGTTAAACAAAACTAGATTCAATTTTTTTTGCTGTAACATTGTTACACACAAAGCTGAAACAATATAAACTGACAAAGCACATAAACAACTACAGACTTTTAACTTTACCCATTACAAAATACTGCATTACACTTAAAACTTACCAAAACTAACTTTTTTATCGCTAAAATAGAGAAGTAGAATCAAAGGTGAATTTGAACAGAAACTGGCTGTAAATACTGTGGTTACAGTTGAAGAAAAGTATAGGAGGCACAAGGCAGACCTAGTCCTTCACATTACTGTTTAGTGGGTACGGTGGTATTCAGTCGAAGGTTGGACTTGACCTTGGTCCTTTCCAACCTTATGAGTCTATGTGTCTAACTCAAAACTATAGAACTTTTAAGTTTTAAATGAGCCTCTGGATTTCATCTAGTCCAACACCTATTCAGGGAAAAATTAACAAGAACAGGTTATTTGGGGACTTGTCTAGGTGAGCTTCCACTATCTCCAAGGTTAGAAAACCCTCCACCACTCCGCACAATATGTTCCAGTGTTTAATGATTCTGATGGTGACTTTATTTTTCCTTCTCTCTACAGACAGAATTCTACTTGCTGCAACCTAGGACTTCGGCCTCTTGTCTTTTTGCAACACTCCCGAGAAAAGGTCACCTCCAGAGTCCCCCTTGAGGTAGCTGGAGACCCTCAACAAAATCCTCCCTTTGCCTTGTGATGTTAATGCTGAACCGCCCAGATGCCACAGCCCATCTGCACAGGCCTTGTATTCCAGCTCCCAACAACCGTGCTGGCCTCACTGCACTTGTTCCACTACATCTCTCAAACTGGGGAGCCCAAAACGGGACCCAATGCTCCAGATGCAGTCTCAGCAGTGTTGAAGAAGAGAGGAGGACAATTAGTTTTCTCGACATCCTGGCTACACACTTGCTGCACAAGTATAATAAGGCCATTTTCACTGCAAGAGCATGCTGGATGTTGACTGACTTCAGTTAGTTCCCAGGCTTCCTCTCTCAGAAATTAGTAAAACACCCCGCTAACAACGGGGAGGTTTAATCCCTGACTGAGGGAAAAAAAAATATGTTTCTTTTGACTGGGAAGAGGATGGATTTTGAAAGAAAATATATGAGGAGTGGGCTAAAAGTTCTCTTTATAGTGTAAATTTAGTCAGATGATAAACAGGCCCAAAAGTGTGATCTAGAGGCTGAGGGATTCAAGCAGTGTGGAGTTCTTTCTCCTCCCTCCACAGCCAAGGACAGGCACAGCAGCATGATTCTGCTCCTTTGAGACTGGAAAAAAATCAGTGTCTCCTCTCTCCATGCAAACCAGGGTGGCAATTCTTCTCCCCTCAGATCCAGTCAGCTAAAAGCTAACCTGAGTCTAAAATGACTTGGCATCTATACTGGTAAATAAACCAGATCATTTTAATTATCTGGTTGGGATGCCAAAAAGCACAACACAGCTAGCTAAAATCACCTTCTTCTTCTCAAAACCACACCAGGGCAACAATTTGATCCTCGCACAAAACCCCGCCCTGGTGAGTTTAGCAATATATACACAGCCATTTAAACTCCGTTTGTGGAATGAATCTAGTCATGCGGAATTGGCACTGTGCTGAGGATGTCAATTCAAATTCATAAATGCTGAAAGCCAAATCAAGATCTGTAAAAACGTCCTTTTCAAGGAGATCTTATAATTACCTCTCACAATTACTGTAGATATATTGGGCCTGATTCCACTCACAAGATGAAATTCATGCTTTGCAGAGAATCCATACATATTTCCACTTAAACAATTTATTTCTTATAAACTTCATGCAGGTCTTCTTGAAAAAAACTATGCATTGTAGGCAGTGAATCTGATGCAAATTGTAGCATATTACAGTTTGTTAAATATGATTACAGAGACATTTTATCTTGTGGAACTCTATTTGGATCTAATAATGGTGAACTCAAAGACTCTCCCTTTTCTTTCACCTTCATCCATCCTTTTTTTACTTTAAAGACCAAAGTCAGTGTTCATGTTTAACATAGAAAGAGCAAGTAAATAAAATCAATATACAGAGAATAAAATATATGTGCTATATATGTATGTATTCTAGCTCTGGTACGATTTTCTACAATGTCTTTAGGAAGAAACATAGCAAGATAGACAGCTAAATAAATATATATGAAACTACATACATAGATATATATCTTCATATAGGAAGAAAATAGGGCTTTCAATGGCCAAGCTACCTTATTTGCTTATTTCTCTAGGGAGGTTACTGATCCTTCTATATAAATACATCCACTAATAAAATCAATCTAAGTCTATGTTAACTAACTCAAAAGTTGGGACTCTTTTCCCTATCTCTCTATCAGTCACTTTTATTTCACAAATGGAAGTCACTAGCCAGAATGGAGTCTCAAGGCAAGTAACAGTAAGCAATCATTCAAAGCTCATTATAAAGCATTATAGAAGTCTATATTATAAACACAAAGCCATGTTTGAAATAGCTCATACAGGCTGTGTAATGCTGACATTGCTGGATCATGTTCCCTCCCCCTACTTTTGCTAGTTCGTTACCAGACATGGGGTCATTATTGAAGCTGCTTATTTAAGTTCATCATGGAGGTGAAGGGTCTTATACACCCTTTTGTTGACTCAGTCACCATTTGAAGTTTGTGAAAAGAAAATGTCAGCATTCAGATAAAATAATTGAAAAAAAAGTCTTTTGACATCTGTCTTTAAAACATAAAAATGCTGCAAATTACTTACAGTTCTGAAAAGGACACATATCTAGGTTCCATTTAGTAAAGGAGAATGAGACCATAGAAATGAAAATCAGTTTTACCTCTTGCTCTTCACTTTCTTTTTCTTCAACTGTCCAATAATACATGTCATTCACACTCCACTTATGTATCAGGTATCCATTCAAACTTCCTATTTAAGCATTTGCCAGACCTGTTAACTGTGTCCTGATAATTACAGACAGCAATCATATTTGGATAGTGGTCAACAAATACATCCTTTTTAAATATGCTGCTCTTCATACCAGTCCCACTTTCTCTTTCCCTCTTCCCAGCAAACAATTTGAGAATTATCTGCTTGTTAGAACATTCAGAGTGCACGCTCCATTACAAATGCTCTATGCTTTCTGTTTCCATCCCATGTATGTCTCTAGAGATACACAAGGGTTGCAACATATACCACAGTAACCATGCTGGGTGAAAGCAAAGACCTTTCTACCCAGATATCCCATTTCTGGTGATGACCCCTACCAGCTGCCTAAGGAAGATTTCTAGAGAAGGAAAACCATATAGTGGATACAGTACCAGGAAGATATGTTCCCAGCCTCCAGTAATTTGCATTCCTGAGATTTCCTGAGCCTTGTGAAATGGTCTTTTACCATCTTGGATGAATTTTTCTTATCTAACCTTTAATTGTATCAACTACTGGCACATACAATGTCCGTGGCAGTATATCTAGCAAGTTAAGTATAAATTGGGTGAAGCAGGAACTTTTTTTTTTTTTTGATAAATCTACCATTTGTTAGTTGCATTTCCCAGTTCTCTTTACTAGAAGAATGTTCCCTCCTCACCTTACTCCACTCCCAGTTTTACAGACCTCTATCTTACCCTTACTTCCTCGCTCACTCTCTCCTCAAGTCCAGTGATCCTTTCTCTAGTTAGAAAAGTTCTAACATTTAACTTTTAATGAACTATTACTTCCCATTGTTGTCATATTATTTATGAAGATACTGAAAAACATAGGTCTTATCACAGACCACCATGAGAATTCAATACTGATCTTTCTCTACTAGCAAACAAAACAAATAAAAAATGGTTAGTTTACTACATCTTAACCAGTTATTTTCCAAATAACCCATGGAAGCATAGTTTCCCTACTGAGGAACCCTGACAACATTTTTTTTGAGAACCCAAGTAAGTTTAATCAACTGGACAGACTTTTCTTGCATATTCATTAATCCTTTCAGAATGTCCATCTACAAGAAGCAGCACTCGCTCTTCTCTAGTACATCATATTTATCTAATGCCCATTAGCAATACTCCTTTTACTTATCTGCGAAATATAGATCCAGATTTCCAGGTCTGTAGCTCTCTGAACACCCTCAAGGACTCTTTCTAAGCATTGGGTTTGACACCATTCCACCAACAGCAACAGAGTTTTAAGTAGGAGGTTACATTTTTGCATTAACTGCTTAGTTATTTCATACCTGACTTCCCTTTAAAACAGAATGCCACCACAGCCTTGGGATTCATCTTGTTAATTTGTCTTATACTTTATTTTACTAACATTCTTGTACAGCTTTTTATTTAAGCTCCCAGCTATGCAGGAACATCCAGAGGAAGTAAGCACTGCTGCACTGCGGTACATACAGTCCACTTCTCCCAGCAGTTCTCCACACCCGCTCACAGCTGACTTGAAGAGGTCTCTCTCAGAGATAAAAGGAAGTGCAGGACTCCTCTATACCTACTCATGAACCAAGAAGAGACCAATTCTTCCTTACCTTTCTCCATGTCCCTGCTACTACTTCTGAGCTTTCTTTTGGTGGTATTTATGGGAGTTACAGGTCAGCAGAAGGGACTGCTGGTTTGGCCATGGAAACACTACCAAGTAACACAGACAAATTCAATCAGTAAAATAAGGCTGAGGAACCACATCTTGCACAACTTCAATGCCTGCACTTCTGAAGTTTGCTCAACTTTCTCTCCCAACTCAAGCAGATTCTTGCCACATTCTTAATGACTAATTTAAAACAGGTGTGAGGATCAGTACCCTTATTCCAAAGACAGCTGGGAATATCAGGTAGTGTTGCAGAACACTTTTATCTTAGAATTCTGCTTGCTAAATGTTATTTACAACCTTCTGTGTTATTTATCATTTTATCTCATTATGTATTGTCTAGAGATGCAATTTTCAAATGGGGTGGGAACACCTTATTTTAGTGGAATTAGATTTAGCATTTAAAACATTCATCTAGCCAATCAAACTTTAATGAACTCTTCTGCAGATACTGTTTATTTTTGAAAAAGTTTTAATAACTTTTCCTGTAATTAAAAATAGCATACAATATCAGAAGCCAGCAGCAATTAAAGGTAATCAAATTGGGGAAATTGTGTAGGAAGTGCAAAAGAGATGTGTAGATATTTTGTTAAATGCTTATTATCAGCTGAAGTACTGTTTGCTTCACAAAACAGAACAATGCTTACCATTAAAACACAAAAACATTTCTACTAAGTTCTTTGCCTGATTTTCTTCTTTCATAAAATGCACTCCATGTGAAACAAGTCTTCAAAAAAACAAGGCCTAAAAAACCCTACTACTCAGGGTGCCTTTGAGGATATTTAATTAAAATCTAATCCTGCATTCATTAAGGCTCACATAAATTAAGCTGTCATTCATAAGATTTATGGATTCTCATTTGCATATTGCATACAATTCATCAATTACTCAAGTATGAAAGGAGCACATTTCCCTTGGAGCTGCATGCTACCCTGCCAACATTTGAAATGAGGGAAAGAGCAAGACTGTCAGGCATTCACACAAACTTTCTTCCAAATGTCTGCTCCTTGATTAATCTAATTTTCTAGCTATTCCTTACAAGATACAACAACAGCCTTTCTGCAAATTTCTATTATTTCTCCTGTCTTCATCATAAAATCTTCTTGTCTTTTACTAATACTTCATGTCTGACTGATTATTATTTGTTTGCTAATGATATGGCATGAATGTTTTCTTTATATAAATGCATAATGCACACATCGGAGTTAAAATGATTAGTATTTTTAGGTTCTGATTTTTCTGTTTAACATCACTAATATGCTTAGCTGAGCTTAATAAAGAACCTAAGCAACGAGAAAAAAGCACCAAATTTTAATCTACCATTTAAAACAGCCATCAGTATTAGGTAAGAATATTCCTCTTAGAGTGTAATGGTAATGTGCACATAATCAACCCATTAAAATTTAACGTTAAAATATAATTCAGAAGAGACAACAAATATTTAATGCGAAAAATCAGCTTATTCGCAAATGCTGCAGTATGTACCTGACTGCACTTCTGAATGTCATAGGCAAAGTAGGGATACAGGTTAGTTTGGTTTTGTTGCACATAAAACATGCTGTGTTAATTCAATTGCCTTCTCTAGGGAGTTAATTTCAGTGGCACAACTAGGAAGTAGCAGTCTTTGCTCGCCCAGTCTCTGGATACCTTCCAATATGCACATGATCAGGTGCTGAAGTTAATGCACAACACTCATTCATGTCTGGGAGTTTCTAAATTAAAATATATGAATGTATCAGCACTGTCTAAAGTAACTCTGAAGGTTTTCTCTAAATCTTTTGGCTCATTTTATAGGGCTAATTACCTAGTTAAAAAGTAGCATAAAAATACCAAAATAAAGTTGCTGTTTTCTAAAAAAAATGTTGTTTAATAAATATAGGGATGATAAACTATGAAGCAATAAAAATTCAATATTAAACATCTCTGAACTTCTTAGAGAGATCATGTAACACTTTGTAGTGCTACTTCCCAGACAAAATTAGCAGAAATTTTTTTAATTTCAGTTTAAAAAGTATTTGGGTCTTTAAATATGTGTAATATAAATCAAAAGAATCTCTGAGCAGATGGTGAGCAAATTAGAAATAAATACTTCAAATATTAGTGATCTAAGGTTTTATTGTTCAAATGTGTTCAGCACCAAGTCTAGCTTAAAAGTCATATGCTGCCTCTTGCCACAGAGGGATTGTTGAACATTTGGACTGGATTACTGAGTGGCAAACAAATATTTTTTCTCTTCTCTCCTCCCCCAAATCTGTTTAAAAATGAAGAGAGATTTCATTCTAAACATAATTGCTAACATAATCCCATGCGAATAAAGTTAACTAACCCTGGAAAAATAAACAGATGACGAACTTTAATCAGAGAAATGAAGTCATCATTATGCTTGGTTTATAAAATAAGATTTTCATTGTCAAAGATAACATAACAGAATTTTTTTTCTGTTATTTTGGTTTGTTTATTTTGAGTTAGCTGTTCTACTGTAGACTGTTTAGATCCATCCCTGAATAACTACCGCATTTATTGTCTGTCTTTTTAACTGTTGCATTCTCTGAGTTTCAAATTTCTCAGCATGAGCTGTCTCCTTAATTCCATCCAAGTAGTGTGTAATGAGAAAAGAATTTTCCCTGTCTACACTAATACAGCTTATTTTATTTCCTGAACCCAAACCACCTGTTCAGATTTTCTATTTAAAGCTTTGTAAGGCAATCGACTACCTCAGGACGTTTGTGCTGAAATGAAAGGCAGTAGGAATGGAGCTGCAACTTCTTCAAACCCGCTTTAACAAAAAGCATCATCTATGGAGCAGTTTCTTGGCTCCAGGGTCAGGTGGAGTTCACTTCATAAAATTTTCAACAGATCTTACATTTGATTTCCTTATTTATGTGAAATCTACTGAAAATATTTATACATTTAATTCTGCAAGAGATTTTCAGATAAAAAGTAAAAATACAGTAATAAATGACCATAGAACTTAGCTTAAAAATCTCAAAATCTTTCTAAATGTTAAAATTACTCTATCAACTTTGCCTGACTCTGAAAGTGTAAATCTACACCAAATCACCTTATTACAGCACTTTTGTGACTAGTCTACTGTAAGCACCTATCTCAGTGATAAAGAAATAGGTCATCTGAAAAACTACATCCCAAAAAGATACAAAAGACAAGCAAGAATGTTCTGGAGCAAACACTACTCGAAACTTAGTACTGGACTTTGCCTACCACTATAAACCAGATCATCTTTCAAAATCTCTTTGAATTTTTACATTTTACATTATTGCAGAGCAAATGCAGTTTGTATTCAATGGAATGAGGGCAATGGATACAAAGAAAGTTATTTAACATTATTCTGGGCTGTTGTTCAAACTTCCTCCTCCTGTATATTTGTCAACACTTTCACTTTGTCATTTAAATATACACCTTGAAATACAAGCTTTGGTATGAATTTTGAATTGAGAAAAAGCCTCATTCAGTCTTTCTGGGATATTTGGAGAAGAGGGATCAGCCTGTGCACAAGATCAGCCTAACTACTTCCATCATTAAAGCAAAGACTTGTAAAACCTATCAGAAACAAGGTTTATGTCTTTGAAGATGTAAGAGAGGGAAGGTGTAACTTCTTATAAACACTATGACTCTAGAAAGAAAGCAATAAAAAACCTGTAGGGATATGTGGTTACAAAAAAGGTTTGAAAATAAATAGCTATATTGCTTTGTCTCTCTTCGGCCTGCTTAACTGACAAATTTATCCACCCCTTTTCCTTTCTCTCCCATTTTTCCATAAATATGAGGGAAGAAGGCTGGGGAGGGTAAACATAACAATAAAGTATATGGAAAAGAGAAAATTACTCCTCATGAACCATCCAGATAGATCAACAAAAAACCACAGATCACCTTTTCACGTTACATATAAAGGCACTAGACCTAGGATATGTAGGCACCTTGACTGCTAATACTAAAAAAATTCCCTTTCTCCATTCCTGCTAATTATTTTCAAATCTGTGTAGATATAACACCTTCTTCCTTCCTTTTTGTTAGCTCATGAATGTTCGCAAGACAGAAGTTCTGGTCTGATAATACCTGCTGAAGCACAAAACCCCTCCCGTGGATGCCAACCCAGTGCCAGTGAGATTTAAATGCTGGAACTGGTTCAAACACCTATGAAATTTTCAGATAAAATCTTTACTAAAACAAGTTAGGATTGAAAATGTATTTTATGGGAGTTCCTGCAACCTCACCAAAACTTTATCATTTCCTTGCAAAAACTCTACATGCTTTAAACAGTCATAGAGTGACATCATAAGTAAAATTAAAAATACAAGGTGAATGTTTCCATACACTTACATGAACCTAAAATTTTATCTCTCATAAGAAGAGCCATTTCATCTGTATCTGTCAATTATTCTTCAATGACACCATAGTCAGCTGTAAAAAGGCATAATTTAAAATAACTCTAGACTGCATTTTTTTTCAAGTACTACATACTTGAAATAGATACTTGAATAGAATGAAAAATAAATCATGATCCTCAATTCACAGTAAAAATAAAAAAAAAAAAAAATGGGCTTAAACTTCTTTGTAGCTTAAGAAGCCCAAGACTGACTAGATGCATCTTGCATGAGAATTTACTTTTTTTTTTAAAGTACTTTGGGGAAGTGCTAAATCATAGGCACCTCCATCTCAAGACCTTCTCTTTTTTCTCTTCACAGACATTTTTTCTGCCCTTACACTGCTGAAGCTTTAACTAAATGGAAACTGAACAGGAAATCAAACTACATAATGACATTAATTCTTTGGGGTTTTTTTCTAGTAAAGGAGATTCACTCATTAACACACATCATCAAGATAAAATGATGGAGTTTCAGTGATGGGAAGATTTAAAATAAGAAAGAAGACGATGGTAATGAAAGATCATTTTTTGGTAGATAAATGAACCATCCAGTTTATAGTTTATATACATAAATGCAGGCAATTCTAAGCTTAGACTTTAGGTAAGTGGGCTACTGGGGTAAAGAAAGCTTGCTATTATGTAAAACTGTCTTTAGAGGTGGTAATTTTACAAAGAATGAGAATATTATATTTGATTTGATTCTTTAAAGAGTAACATGTAATGTCAAATTATGTCACAACTACTACATAGATACTCAGATATTTATGTACCACAACTAAATCCATGTAGCACAAGTAAAACCTAACTGTTGCTAACAGATTGGGTGAAGTACCAATTCATATCACAATTAGTAAAATCAGTTTCCTACAAAAAACCACTTCTTTGTATTGACCCTTTTTTTTCCCTGTAAACATTATTTAAACTCACCTAAGGCCTTCCTTGCAGCTGCAGAAATGGTAAACTATATATTTACAATACATTAAATTTTATATATTTATTTATATTATAATTTTATTATATATTTATATTACATATTATACATAATTATATATATAATATTATATAATATGTGTTATATTTATTTATATTATTATTTTTAATATATTTTAAAACTATGTTTCATATTTACAATATTAAATTGTAAATTAAACGAATGATGCTGCATGTCACTTTAGAATACATGGGCACATGCAAGAGCTTTGTTTGTGCAGTCATGCAATGTGATATGACACACACTGTGGAAGCATGTTACGTGTTTATCACTATTGCTAAAATAACAAGCTTTAAGCAGAGTGCCTGGAAATATCCAAAGTCTTCAAAAGACAAATTACTTCCTCCTCTATTTTCCTAAAATCACAGCAATTAAACAGACTGTGGAAAAACTTTGGTTCCAGTCACTCATATGAGGCACAAGATGCCTAGAGCAATAGTTCCAACCTAATTACCAAGCATGGCAGATACCAATTCATTTCTATACTAAACTTCTGGGCAGCTTTCCCTCTTCTGTTATTTCAGGCACTCAAAAGTGAGCTTTGGGATATTGATGACTGCTTGAATTTTAAAATGATAAGTAAGGCTATGATATATACATCATCTGCAGAGAAAACTTTGTCAGGTGACAGTCTAACATAGTACACTATGTAGTGCTGAAGGTTTCATAACACACAGCTATGGAATGTCAACAATTACCACACTCTCTAAGTAGAAGCTGTCTCCAAAGAAATTTTAACAAGCAAAGACAGTAAAAAACATGAGGGGCCCAAGAAGTCTCAAAGAACATTAAACTGTATCCTCTTAGGCTGCAAATACGTCCTACAAAAAACAGACAAATGAACTATTTAAACCTCTGAATTCCTTATGCATAAATCAGAACTGAGCACGGCAACAGCAAACACCAAAAGCAACAGTCTCAAATATTTGAATGAATTTAGTTATAAGAAATTGAACAAGATCTACAGCACAGTTATTAAACTGAAGTCTCTGTAGGGACTTCGAACATAGCACAACATACAGTGCACAAGAAAAGTAATTTCATAAAAGCAGTATCTCAAACATAACATTTTGAAAAAGATGTTGTGAGCAAAAACTAGTAAAGAGATTCTCTATTCACTACCTTGAATTTTCCTGTTCATCTACATATCCCCTATAAATCACAGGTCTACAGACTTTCCACTGCTGGGTTTACTCTGTCAAATATCTTTTCACTCACAGCTTTAAACCTGTCTCTGCTAAGTCAATCAACTTTCAGAATCACTAATACAATGCTTATAATTTTCAATTCCAGTTTCCATACTTTAAGAGAATAATGTGACTTAAAGGGAAAGATGAAATTTTCTAAATACTTACAGTTTTGGAAACAGCCAAAATTCCGTATTACATATTAGGACAGATAGTATCATAGTACAGACTCATACTAGTCGTGCACACTGAGAGGCAGTGACACACACCGATGAATTACTTCAGCCAAAAGAAACTACTGAGCAGAACTTACCAAAGCATTCAAAAACAGCACAGCTTTAGCCTGTGAACTTTGATGACTTGGTTTCTATGAATGCTGGGGGGTCTTTTTGGTTTTTTTTAACTTAAAGCACTCAATGTACACCAAGATTTTTTCATTAATTCTTAAGAGTATTAGGAGGGAGCAAGTAGGGACAAACTAATTCTTCCCGCAAGCTGTACAGAAAGGAAGAACACTTGAAGACAAAGGGAAAGAAGGCTATGTCTTTTGACTTATTCTGCCACAAAACAGATTTACTTGAAGGGAAACATTAGTGGTGGTACTGTCTGAGATGTTAAGACTTTGATCACCTCTGGCTGAGGCAACTTAAGGCGTTAATCATTTTCAAGCTCCTTCAACCACATGACATAGTCTTCCTTTTCTCTGGCAGAGCCTAGGAAAAGGAATATACAGTCATTTCTACGTTTAAACATATAATTTCTACCTTCACCGATTATTTAAGTTATTCTTACAACTAATTGGGTTTTGACCCTCAGGGTTCTCCTGAACTGGTGTTGCTGCCTACTGCCCCAAGCCTGGAGATCATTTCAAAGCTGTAGTGAGCACCTTGGTGAAGAGCAAGTATATATATTTCACCGCTCTCAGAAATTTCATCAACATAACTCAGGTAAACCTTCTGCTCCTTGTCTAAAATAATCCACCATGAAATAAAATTTCCGGCTGCCTACTGAAAACCAAACACTTCCGCAAAAACAACTGTTCTTAAGATAATGCTTTTTTAAATTAATTCTTCTGAATGAAAGAATGACTGCAATTTTATGTAATGAAATGAAGAATGAAGAAGTTTTGCAACTGAGAGCTGGAAGGATGCATAAAGCAATAAAAATTGCTTAAATCAAAATATGCCAGAAAACTACCAGTTGAACCATTGACACATAAAAACCTGATGAATGCTTTAGAAGTTCTTATTTTTCAAAGTGAAGACAAGGTATTTTGATAGCTGTTTAGAAAACACAGATAATATTTAACATGGATAACGCTTCAAATATTTGTCTGTCTTCACATTTTCAACATGGAGAAAAAAGTGTGAAAGCTTTTTAATAAACATATATAGTTCACTCAGACAGGTCAATAAAAAGATGTTTTATCTTCCCTACATGTAGATACTTAAAATGCAGATGTTGCCATTTGAGTTTGTCACTCGATGATCTTTTTGTAATCCATGTTAAGAAATAAGCACTTTTATGTCATAATTCACTTATTTTCTACGCCTACCTGAGGATGATATTAATAGCTCCGTAGAGTCTCTCTCTGCTGACTATATGCAGAGTCTAGGTGATGAGCTCAGACGTAGATTTTTACACTGTACACTGCAGAGAATAAGTAAGCCAAGGATCACCCTTGCTCCCTAAAAATTGAATTCACTGACTGTATGTTAGCCTAAAGTCAAGGGGGAGCCTGAAGTGGTGGAATCTGTACTCTGAGCTGCTTTGCCTTGCACCAAGTAGTCTCTCAGTTTTAAAAATTATGAATTCTTCTTCTGAAGTGGCAAGAGTTCCATTATAATTCCTTTAAACCAGCTTTGAATCCATTCCAACTTAAAAGGAGATGGAGATGAAGACCCTGCTACATGTTAAATTAAAGGACATTTAACTTTTTTTTTTTTTAAATCAACATTCAGCTTTTCAAAAGAGCAATAATATCAATTTATATACAATGAATACAAATAGCTCCAGGAGAGTTCAATGAAACGTACACAGAATCCAATAAAAAGGTAAGCAAGTTTATCAGTACTTTTATTATCTGCATTTCTTTGAATCACTTGCACACCAAGAAAATATGTAACCTTCATCTCAAAAGCCTGGTGTATCTTTGCATCTCACTCAGAAAAAATAAAGCAGACACTGTTCTAATTTTGATACACCTCTGCCAGTAGATCCTGCTCCTGGGAAGTTTAACACCATCTACTCTTCTGTCAGATATGATCAGTTATGCACAGATGTAGACATGCGTTCTTCACTTGTGATTTTTTTTTTTATTTCATGTGTTTTGACTTGCAGTCATAACAAGTGATACATAAAAAAATTAACATATAATGATTTTGAGCCATGTTATAAGAAAATTACTTGTAAAATTGGATAATTTTCATATTTGTTAGTAAATCATAATAATTCACTGTATTTTAAAATTAATAACTTACAAAGCAACGTGATTAAGAGATAAACTAGATGGTTGCTGGTATGTAGTTACAGTAAAATCTGCAAAGCAGCCTGTAACATGGGACAGTTGATGGAATACCACATCTTAGAATTTATTTACAAGCCTAAAAAACTCCAAATCACTTTAAAAAAATCTCAAGACAAAAACCAGGAAAAATCAAATGGTTACTAGGACCACTTGACAGGGTGAAGCTAACGTCAAGTTTTGAAGTCTCTTAAAGCATCATATGATATGCAGAACTTTCAGCTAACACAACTGCAGAAATTTTAGGGCTGAGTTAGTTCACAAACATTAGTCTAAACTAATTTTCTTTGTGGTTTTTACAGATTCCAGTAAACAAATAAAATTCCGTTTAGGTAAATTTGGTTTATTTCTGACCCGACAAAAACAGATCCACAAAATATAAAACAAAAATTGGAACTAAACATTTTTAAACATAGAAGGTCATTTCAGTACTTAAAATGTACTCTTTGTAAAAATACACAATACAGACAAAAAATATTTTTTAAGAAAAAATATTCTGGTAAAAAAACTATGATTTTCATGGCATAATTCCCATACCAAAACACAAGGATAGGGTTTTTTCCAGCTAGATCTCCAGTAACATCTTAGGGCTGTCTGAGAACAGATAGAGTCAAGGATTGTCCAATAATCTCTATATTATGATGTGTCATGAATTCTCTTGATTCCTTATCTGAAGTTCCACTAGTGTGCATTCAAGCCCTTCACCTTTCTTAAGTAGATTCATTCTTTATTAACCAAGATCTTAGGCTAGGTTCTTTCTAGTAATGACTAGTCTTGCCTGCTCACAAAACATGTAAATCTCTGTTATTTTTCTTAGTATCTTAACTATTGACTTCCATCAAAGTGTCTCTTCCGTGAGTACCAAAATCATTTATGATATCTCTTAGCAATTACCGAAGAGTAAACATGCTACATAACTTGCCTGAAAATATTAGATCTGCATAAAAGAATGCATATAGTGTCATAATCATGGCCATAATTGATAAAAATAAATTGAGTGCACATACAACAAAGTCAACAAAACAGTGATGGCTTTTTCAAAATTATCTCAGTTTTTAAAAATTATTCCTTCCTATGCTGTCAGATTGAAAGGTCAGTTTGCATATGTATTCAGTAGTGAAGTCTAAAGATATTAATTTTACAGGTAAGTAACCAAAGACTGAAAAGTATCATTCTCTTTAAAAGAGGAAATGCCAGAGTTGAGAGAACCTACTAGCCAGAGTTAATCAGAAATTAGCTTTTGGATCAGTCTTATTTAATAATATACTAATGTCTAACAAAGTTGGAAGAGAATTGAGCATCACACTGAAAGAACTGGATGGTCTTGAGGAAAGATGAATTTTAATGGAGTGAAGTGAAAGGTCACTCATTTAGGGGCTATAAATAAGAGTAGTTGCTGTAAGCTAAGAACTCCTAAGCAGGGAATAACCAAGTAGATGAAATACCTGGCATTACTGGCTGATCCTTGGATGATTATCAACCACCAATGGGAGACAGTGACGAAACAGACAAATATTATTCTTGAACATACTGGTAGATCAGAAACTAGGACTGACATAAGAGGCATCAGTGGGATATTTCACCTGTATAACCTTAGTCAACCATCTTCAGAAAAATAAAATTCACAGAGAAGTCCAGAGAAGGATCAAAAGCTTGATCACAGAATGAAAAGGCTCCCAAGAAAAGGCTGAAAGAGTTTGGCTTGCCTAGTATTGGAAAAGTAAAGGCTGAGATGGGATATAGTTCTCTGTCACAGCAACAGGAAAGGTCTGATGAATTTGTAAGGGAAGATTCAGATAGTGCAGGAAATTGCAAGCTGCTCCACAGTGTTGTGAAGCAGCACAACAGTGAATGATCCCATCAGTCCTCTGCCAGCTTGCACAAAGTTAATTGGTGCTACTGGCCATGAAGAGAAAAAAAAATGAAAAGGAATTTTATATAGATCTGCCAAAAATTAAACTGGTTAAGAAAGGGCTACCCTGCAGAGTCTCCACAGTATGAGTGACTGAGGAAGCATCACGAAAGGTCTCACTGGTGATATACCTAGTTGTTAGGTATGGTACATTGTAACCCTGAGTAAGTTGTACTGAAGAAGTCAAAAATGAAGACTAAGAAAGAACAGCACGTATGAGTGTTTCTTGTTTTATTATTTAGCTGTATGTTATCTGATGAGGTTTTATGCTATGCCCACCAAAACAGCATGTGAATAATTTTTCACCTTTGAAGTGGTAGTAGTTTGAGCAAAAGACATCTTTAGAAAGTATGTATAAGGAGCTACCAATGGGATGTGCTGATTGAAACACTTATCTCCAGTATTGCAAAAGTAGGACAAGCTGTACAGATATTACACCTCAATTTAACATTGCTCACTATGACAAACTTGAGAAAAGTCTTACTTTCATCTGCATTCAACAACATGCAATTGCCTCAAAATCCCGTAGTATGAGAAATCTAATGAAAGAGCTTCAAAAATGAAAAAAAAAATACTAAGAAGAAAAGCTTGGATATCAAAGTATCACAAAAGAAATCATAATTAGAAATAGTTATTACAAGAAATATCAAGATCAAAATTCCTTGATTACAAATAATTTCAAGCCTAAAACTTACAAAACACTACTTCTTTCAATCATATCATTTCATCTCACAAAATTGTATTTTTGTTTAAATTCTAACAGTTTCATAAATGTATAGGTAACTGACAAAATCACACTGCAACTACTTCAGAGAACTGTAAGACATTAAACCTATAAAATGTAAACACTCTTAAGGAATCATAGCTTTGCACCAGTAATCCAAAGAGTATACATCACTGTAACTTCTCCCTGGTTTCTTTTTGCCTTTTATTGGTAGCAAATAATTTTCTCAATAATATCCTTTAGAAGTACATAATATTGTAAATTGTGTTGAGTAATGCTGAACTAATAATAGAGTGTTTTCTTTACTTAGTCTTTTGTTTTAAGCAAAAAGAGATACAGATTAAATGCAGATTTTAGCAGACTTTGCTGTTAACTTCAGAGTTCCAGTCAAAATCTAACTGAAGATTCTATAATTGCTTAAATAGCAGCTACTTTTACAATTGTCCTTAATTAGGTCCCAATTTAGCAAATCACTTGGCCATATGCTGAGGTCCCACTGGATTTAAGAGTGTGCATAGAGCAGTGCACAAGCATCAGAGCTTAGCTGAACTGGGCTTTAAAATTAGACATTTTAAAATTATTTTTAATTTCTGGAACTTCTGTAGCCTTTTGATTTTTCTTGTGTTTCTCTTGAGCTCTTGGGCATTTCAGCCACAATTGCTTCTATTATATATAGGCAAGTAATTCTTTTAAATGGTAAGTATTTCTAAATGCTAAGGTTTGACCTGAAAGAATTTCAGACTAATTAAATTTAAAAAAAAAAAAAAGTAAATCAACTAAGAAGAAGATGGAACTAAACCTAGTACCTACCACCAAACACTTTAAATAAGATGGGCAGATCCTTCAATCAACAGGAAATCTCAAACAGAGTGGACAGACTGATTACCTTAGAAAACTAAATAACCGAAATTGTTGTGGTTACCAACCAAATTTTACTACTTTAACTTTTCAAGTAATTTTGTTTTCCTACAGAACTCTGACATTTGTGGAGCAGAAACTGTGAAACTTACATGCCATAAGAAAGCTTTTTTCCTCAAGAGGCATGTTCACTATTCCCTCCTGTGCAGCTGAAATTGCATATATATTTGTCTAGTGATACTGATCCTCTGTGCTGAGACAAGAACTGTCCTTTGGGTCTTGAGGAGCCTATAGCAACAGGTCTGTCTCATCTGGATGTCTCATCTTGGCAATATCAACAAACCCTGACTTTAATGACCATAATCTCAAATCAGTACAATAAACTACAGGAAGAAAAAACATATTTGGAGTCTTTGTGTTTAGCCCTGGGTGCTAAATGATTCACTAGGCACTCAGTTTATATTTGCAAGTGTATTTAGGCAAGTGGGCAGAGGGGAAGGAGGGGGGAAGTTGGGGTTTATATGAAAAACCTCTTCCATAAACTGTACCACTGAGAAACATGACTGTCAAACCCATATTGTGGCATCTATGATATGTACAGAGAGAGCAGATGACACGGGTATGTATCAACCTTATGCAGTTCTGAGTACTCCACTTTTAGGGTGGTGGAACTACAGAAGATGCAAAAAAACAGCAATCAGGATTCAGAGCCACCTGAATGAGGACAGACAAGAGGTCATAAAATTATGAGCAAGGTGGGAAGGATTACAAAGAAACTATCTAATTATTTCATAATTTTTCATATGATCTTGAGAGTACGTCTTGAAAACATTAGGCACAGGTTTGGAATAAATTAAGGCAATATTTTTTTTCAGCAACACTCATGGAAGCCAATGCCAGAGGATACTTTGATAGTCAAACTATAATTTTGCTCAGAAAGAGATCAGACAATTTAAATCCAGAAAAGAGAGTCAAGATGTAATTCAGCCCTGGAAATTAGTAAATCACTGATTGCCTGAATATAATGTGTGTAAACATGGAAGGATCTATATCCTAAGCAGCCTCTACTGACAAATACCACACGAAGGGTAATGGATTAGATAAAGCTCTGCCTTTCCTTTCACGAGATGATAAGGGAAGACAGAAAGGTGGTGCTCTGGCAAAAACTTGGTTGCACAAGCCAAATAGGTTTAACTTCCACCCAACACAAATATTGGCTTTTTAAATCAGGAAAGTTTTCTCTGTACATGCATGAGGCACTATAAGGACACAGAGAAGCAGATTTATTAAATTTACTAGGCACGCATGTTTCTAGATTTAGTGTGTACAAGGTTAATCTGTACTATTCTATAGTTTAATTTTATATTATCATCTGCGAATTTGATGAATGAGTTAAAGGTTTCTTATTAATATTTTTAATCAGAAACTCGCATCCAATTATATGTACTCCCTACATCTTCAAATGAAGATGAAGACACACTGTTAAACACATAGTTCTTTTTTTTTTTTTTTTCCACACAGAAGTTAAATATACTAGTGCAGCCTACTCTAAAACCAAGACCCGTGCTTTAAAGAAGGATACCAAAAACCATACGACAGTACTTACAATGGCACAAAATTAAAAACTCTGATACTTTGGCCTATATAAACAAGAAATTTCCTCCATCAAAAGTAGTCAGGAAGAATAACAGTCCTTGTTACTGGATCACATGGAAATGTGAATTTTACTCATTAGCTTCATCATACATTAAAATGGTTTAGCATATGTAAATAGAATATTAATGTGTAGAAAAATTTAAAAGAGATATAAAGTGCTACTTTTTAATGGAAACTGATTATGTTATTATTTTTATCTGTTAAAATTCTAAATATATATTAACAATAAAATAAAATCATTTCTTGACACATCCAGGTACTTCTGAGACTGGCAATAGACACCATAAAACCACCAGTTGTCATATTCTATTATCAAAATAAGCATTTCTGAAATTATTAAATGTTACATTATCTAGTTTCAGCATCATTCTGTTCCAGTATTTTATATACACTAGCTCCTTGTAAAAACTGTTTGTGTGGAATTTTTTTGTTTCAAAAAAAAACTAAAGTCACATCTATGTTTCTAAAATATTTGTGGGTTTTTTTTTCAAGGCAGTCTTTTCACAGGTATTATAAAACTGAGCTCAAAAGATCTCTCACTGAACTTCTAGAATTGTATTGACAGTAATCATGTTATTATCAATATTCAAGGGGGAAGCAAAGGAGAGTAGAGTTGGATTTAGTTAATTTGGACTTTCTTTCCTCTAAAAAAAAAAAAGGGCCCAAACCAAAACAACAAGAGAGAAAAATTTCAATAGAGAGATTTTTTTGTAAAGTTAATTAGAGAAAAAAATTCATATATTTTTAAAGGGGCATTTCACTGCAAAGTTGTAACTGCTCATGTATCATACTGGATTTTTGAAAACAGGAGGGGTTTATGTCTAGATCCTAAAGAGGTATCTTCAGATGCAGAATGCAGCTGATCTTCTACCAGACCAGTGATAGATATTTTCACAGATCATAACACTACACTCATTCCATTCATTTTTCTTCTGTGGCAGCCTAAGGCAACTGCTCACTTCACTGACATCAGGATTGGCATAATTACTAAAAAAACCAATATGTATAGATCCTTGTCTTGTTTTGTCTTTCCAAAATTAGGAGGAAAAAGTAAAAGAAACATACTTTCAGAAAAGCAAGGCAAATATTTCACTTTGACTTTCATAAACGCTTGTCTGTGTGAGTTGTATCTATACTGGCAATCAAAATTAGACCAGAAAATAGCATAATGGACATGGATTTTATTACTTTAATTTGATCATAGATCCAATAATGAAGGAAAGGAAGAATAAAATTGACTAACTTAATATTTATGGGAACTTGAACTACTGAAGACATTAGTACTTTTACCCAGTTAAGCTTCCAACTGTCAGCTGTCATTACAGGACCTGCCAGAAAAAGCAAATGATACCAACGTTGAACTTGTAACATGAGCACTGGACCCTTTTACTGAGAAACAAAACACACAAGTTAAACCAGGAAAATGCATTGCTTCCTGGCTTTACATTAAGGACAAATCAATGTCCTGGTCCAGCCACAATAAATTACCTTTTGCCAGGATAGATCTGCTTGGCTTTCTCTATATGAAATGTTTGTGGAAGGTATTAACAAATGTCAGTGGAAAGCAAAAAGATTCAGCCAACTCATATTTCTGAAAAGACCCCAAACCACCTGCACTCCCTTACAGCTCCTACCCCAAAAAATCATGGAGTAGCTTGAAGTTCCACACCAGTCCACTGATACTAATGGTTGCTGGCATGCCCATAGAACTACCAGTTCGAACCCACATCTTCTATTTCTAGTAGAAATGCATAACTGTGGTCAGCCAACAAGGACTTAACAATTTCAGGTGGTAAAGCAGTTCAAGATTCTTGACAAAGAAACAGATAATGAATACAGAGGGTCAGAATAAGACTACTAGCCAAGTGAGAATAAATACTGATGCTCATATATATTACTTTTTTTCAAAAAAAATGCCCAAAATTGGACATTTGGTTCCAATAAAGAACTGGCAGCCAAGCAAAAACTTGCAGCTACTTTTTTAGCACATGAAGACCAGCTTAATACAATACTTTAATTTTGTGCTTATGCAATAATATTTGTTTCAGCTAATAAAAAGGATCCCAGCATAAACAAAAATGTATGCATTGCTCCTGTCGATGAAAGCTCCAGAAGCTTACAGATGCTTTCTTGGGGACAGGGTAACCTTCTCCTGTGCTGAGAAAACAGGTTAGTGTATAAGATTTTGCAACTAAAGGGCTTCTAAATGTGGAAAAACATGTTTCAACTACAGCACAAGAGCACATGTGTATGCATACATACACACCACTTAAAGACTTGTTTTCATAGTGAAAAGTAATCCAATATATCATAGAATCATAGAATCAACCAGGTTGGAAAAGACCTCCGAGATCATCAAGTCCAACCCTTGATCCAACACTGCCGTGGTTACTAGACCATGGCACTAAGTGCCACATCCAGTCTCATCTTACAAACCTCCAGGGACAGTGAATCCACCACTTCCCTGGGCAGCCCATTCCAATGCCTGATTACTCTCTCTATAAAAAATTTCTTCCTAATATCTAACCTAAACCTCCCCTGGTAGAGCTTAAGACCGTCCCCTCTTGTCCTACTGCTGGTTGCCTGGAAGAAGAGACTGATGCTCACCTGGCTACAACCTCCTGTCAGCAAGTTGTAGAGAGTGATGAGGTCTCCCCTGAGCCTCCTCTTCTCCAGGCTGAACAACCCCACCTCCCTTAGCCTCTCCTCATAGGACTTGGTATTCAAGTCCTTCACCAGCCTTGTTGCTCTTCTCTGGACCTGCTCCAGCACCTCAATATCCTTCCTGACCTGAGGGGCCCAGAACTGGACACAGTACTCAAGGTGTGGCCTCACCAGCGCTGAGTCCAGGGAAAGAATCACTTCCCTGGTCCTGTTGGCCACACTGTTCCTGATCCAAGCCAGAATGCCATTGGCCTTCTTGGCCACCTGGGCACACTGCTGGCTCATGTTCAGCTTCCTGTCAATCCAAACTCCCAGGTCCCTTTCTGCCTGGTTGCTCTCCAGCCACTCTGTCCCCAGCCTGTAGTGCTGCAGGGGGTTGTTGTGGCCAAAGTGAAGGACCCGGCACTTGGCCTTGTTGAACCTCATCCCGTTGGAATCAGACCATCTCTCCAGCTTGTCCAGGTCCCTCTGAAGAGCCCTCCTGCCTTCCAGCAGATCAACACTCCCCCCAGCTTGGTGTCATCTGCAAATTTGCTAATGGTACACTTAATCCCCTCATCCAGATCACCAATATAACCTTACATGCTGAAAAAAAATTGTTATGCAACAGAAACTTTCAAAACTTTATCTGGCACTAGAACGCAGTCTACAAGACATCTTTTCCCTAAAGATCATATGTCTCTAGATTATAGTAGGCCTAAGCAAACAATTCGGGAGCAGCTGTATGATGAATGTTCATTAAAAAAGTTTCCATTTCAGTGTTCCATGAATTCTGTCATAAGCCCACTGAGAAATATTTAGTATAATGCGTCTATCTATATCAGACTGAGAGAAGGTATGCTCACTCTCTCAGCAGCCATTTTCTGAAGCATTTTTTCTTCCTCCCTTACAACTTTTTGCAATCATTACTCTTTTTCCACATAATCTTGCATGGCATGAAATCCTAAAGTAAAAGATCTAGTAAATCACAGTCTTGCGAAATCTGTAGACTATTACAGTCATTTCCATGTGACTGCCTGGCTCTATTCAGGATTTTGACCACTTCGTACACCCCCCAAAAAAAGTCTGAAAGCTTAAAAGATGCTTGCTGTTTTGTTAGGTTCTCCTACTTCAAGTTGGATGAATACATAACTACTCTGAAGTTCACCTCTCCTTGGGCTGCGAGCTGGTGGTGAATTTAGAAGATATCCATGCTAAAGCATATTATTTAGTGATGTGTAACAGAGGGATGGGGCATGGCTTCCTTATATGAAGGACTCAAGTGTTGTATCACATCACAGCACTGCGAAACTGTTTCCAGAAGTTTGTAACTCATCTCTACACCCTTCGTCTTTTGATAAGCGAGTTTTATGAAACAAAATGCTGTGAAATGTGACAACGGTCAGAGGGTTAGTCAAATGTTTTCTCATGATTAATAAGAATATTGCATTTCTACAACACTGCTTTTAGGGGAATGGCTGAAATTAGTTTTGGTAGGAGGAAGTCATAAAATGACCATAAAAGTGTGAGCACTTATTCTGGGTTAAAGTTTGCATGATTTATAGAGAATCCCACCTCCAACACAAGAAATTAGAAGAGAAATTCAAGTTTCTCTATGAGTGTCTATGACTTTTCTGTAGAAGTCTGAGGACTAGAGTAAATAAAAAGTCTAAGTAAAATTAAGAGGAAATATTACATTTGCACATTTTGGGAACTACTTATTTCTGCTCCTAAAAGGGAGAGGAGGGCAGCCTGGCTATAATCAGATGTTAATGAGCAAACTTAATGACTGTTACAAGGACTTCACAGGCTCTCTGTGAAGCCCCAGTATGTGCCTTAGTCTAATTTTGGCAATGACAAAGCGATGGCAGCCTCTCAGAACAGAATTTGATGCCACCAGCCTATGAAGCTGGACTCAGACAAGTCTCCATCAACAGCCTTTTTCATATCACACAACAGCTTCCATACACATTCCTCAAGGACAGCCAGTGAGAAACTTAAAATATTTCATAAGGTCTTATGTAAGGCAGAGTCAATTATTCACTTAACACCACCGTTTTTTTTTATTTCTGTCTTGGCCTCCACCTCCTGTTTCCCTCCATTGTAATCACATAGTTTTTAATGTACATCTTGTTTGAAGAAAAAAAATTCATTACATTAGTAGACATACTCAGTTAAAAAGATACAAAAAGAAGTTTTCTGTTGTTTGGATTTGGATTGTTGAATTTTTTGGTTTGTATTAATGGTCAAATAAATCAAAAGATGACACTGTACAATGTAAAAGTACAATCATGAATAGCTGTTTACATGGATTTTAAATATTTTGGTAATGTGCAGTGTGCAAATTACCAAGAGACGAAGAGAAGTTCTGATTTACATTGTGCAAGAATGAGGTTCATACACTATTTATCCTATGTTTATTTTTACTAATCTAAATTATTACAATAAAAGAATAGCAATACATGGTCACATAATTAGCTCTTATAATAATTAGAAGGGGAAAAAAGCCCTTACTGAGGCAAATGCATTTCTGTGCAATTTAAACAGGAAGTCCTTGATGATTAACATTAATTGAGAAAAAGGCTTTCCTAGCAAAGAAAAAAAATCCTGTGTGAAACATTAAACAAACTTATCTGATATTTATGGTTTTTTTCTTTAATAATTAATGAAATGTAAATAGTCATGGGAGTCTAGAGTTTTGCTTTGTAACTAGCTACTATTATAAATGGCAGTCAGATGTTTACAGAATACCCAGAACCCTTTTGTGTGGAAGGAGGTTACAAACCTGCCCCTTTTCCCTGTTCAAAGTCAAAAATAATGGTGCCTGATCCCCAGAGCATTCATTGCAAGAACTGTTTGCATATTCAGTTATTGTTTCTGCTGCGTCAGTCATCTGCTGAAGTTCACTCTAATGTGGCCCTGATCAATTCTGCCAGCTGTGCTTAAGTGCTGTTTACTATAATAACATCACACTGCATTCTTATTTGGCAACAACAGCTATGACAGCACCTAAATGTATTGAGAAGCCAAGATTTTATCATGTACACAGATCAAATTGGAATTGTTTATGGAGGCCAGTGTTGTTCTATTTCTGTCCTTTCTAGTGAATACCAATACCACAATAATGGCTTTGCCAAAAGCATTACTAGTCTGCCCTTTCTAATAAGTGAAGGTCTTGTTGATCTAAATACTCTATAGGACATGGAAATGATTTCATTATGGCAGCATACACATTTGCACTGGATAAGAGAGAGAGAGAGAACTTAGAAGATGGTCAGATTAGCTAGAGATATAAAATGGTATCAGTCAAGGAAGCAGATAAATACTTTGTAAATATACCAATATATTTGGTAATATTCAAAAAAATTATGTAATTATCCAGGGTTTAAAAGGTAAAGAAATAAAAAAAAACCAAACCAGAGTAATTGAATAACAACAGAAACACTCGGTGTGGCACAAAGGTCTCCAAACACATTTGCAACATTTCAAAGTAGTTTCACATATTTTTCCCAATATGCCCAACAGTTCGCTTGGCCATATGTTAAGTAAATCAAATGTCTTCAATATACAGGCATGGTTGAAAAAGCCATAAAGAATGAATCTGATCCTCCTTCTCCTGAAATCAGTTATAAATACAGCAATAGAATCTTGTCCTGGGAGTTATTTTTTACACTGTGATAACACTCCACAGTATGTTAGATGTTTTCTAAACACAGATGAAGACACATTTCCGGACAGCATACATATAAAAAGACAATAACAGATGAAGCAGGGGAGGGGGGGGAAAGAATAAGACATCCACAAAAAGGTTGTAATACAGGGAAGTATTGGTCTTATTAGCCTCACTATTTTTATTTTGAGGAACAGATACTTTTCCATTATCTTTAAGGTTTATAATGCTGAGCTCCCCTCAGTTTATCCTCCTACAAGTCAAGCTTTCTTTTTTCTTCCCTCACCAGCTTCCAGGTGCTGCTGAACTGTCATTTCTTCTCCTTACAGCCAGTATATGGTCTTTCCCTTCCCATAAAGACCGATCAATTCTCACATAGACCACTGAAATGAAGAGAGAGATTCTGGGGAACCACAAACATAGACTCATCAGACTGAAGCAAGGAAAACTTCACAGGAGGAACACTGGGCTTTGAAGACCAACCAGAAAGTGGTCTTCAGTAGGTATGAAGAGTTGTGAAGACAGTTCTAGGAGATAGTTCCTCAAAACTATAAAGATAGGAGATAGAAGGACGAAAGATGCTGGACACGACCTGGCAACGTGCACTTGCAGTCCAAAAAGGCAACTGTATCCTGGGTTGCACCAAAAGAAGTGCCCAGCATGTCAAGAGAGGTGATTCCATTCCTCTACTCCGCTTTCTTGAAAATCCACCTGGGTCCAGGTCTGGAGCTCTCAATATAAGAAGGACATGAACCTGTTGCAGTGGGTATAGAAGGGGGCCACAAAGATGACCAAAGTAATGGAACACCTCTCCTGTGAAGACAGGCTCAGATAGCTGGGGATGAAGACAGTATGAGATAGCCTCGAGAAGGCTCTGGGGAAACTTAGAGCAGCCTTCCAGTATTTAAAGTGGGCCTATAAGAAAGATGGGGCACAAACTTTTTAGCAGGGCCTGTTGCAGCAGGCCTACAAGGGGTAATGGTTTTTAACTAAAAGAGGGTCAATTTAAATTAGATGTAAGGAAGAAGTTTTCTACAAGGAGAGTGGTAAAACACAGAGAAGTGGTTGATGCCCCACCCCTGGAAACATTCCACATCAGGTTGGACAGGGCTTCAAGCAACTTGATCTGATTGAAGATGTCCCTGTTCATTGTAGAAATATGAAGCCAAGGAAAATTAGGACCTTGAAGGAAATTTCAAAGAAGACAATCTTGATATATTGGAGGAGATGGGGTTCAAAGAGAAGACTGAAAAGCCTGATACATGTCACAGAGCAGACTTCTTGCAAGTACTTTTCTACACTGAGGCAAAAATTCCCTCAACTATACAGAAGTGCAGAAAACAAAAACTTTTCTCTCTATAATGGCTGTACAGAAGAGATCTCAAGAAAATATAAAAAATCCTACACACATTCAATTGGAAGATAATAGAAGAGCTCACAGAAGCCCAACTGGTGATTCATCCAACTCTACAAATATAGAAGTAGCTGAGCTGTTTAAATCAACAAAGGTGCGTATGAAAGTCACATAATTTGAAGTGTCGCCCAGCCATAGGTGGCTGGCCGGAAGAGTGTACCTTCAGCCCTAAATTTCATTTCCTTTGGGGGATTTTAGGCAAGTTTTTGTTTTGTTGTGCAAACCTAAAGAACCATATTTTAATGGGGAAAAAAGGATCAAATAAATTAGTATGTAATAGCAATGTGCTTTGAATTCTATGCCTTCCGTTAACTCCTGTCAAGTTATTGAACTTCTTAGGAATATTACACAGAACATGGATAAATTTTAATATGCATTCATGTCATACTTCCTAACAGCACAGAAGGCTCCTTCTAAGCAACTGTAGAGCATGCTGTGGCTGTGTATGAAAAAGTACTGCACATTTGGTTATTACAGACCCATAATAAAGTCAGTTTTGCACTGATATCAAAACACAATATAAATTCTTATTAAAATATGAAAGCAACAATGCCTGAAAATCCAGTAACACTAACATAATTTTATAGCTCTAAGAACTGCAACACTAAGGTATTCCAATTTTTCTTTCTTAAAATGTTTGAATATAAAAAATGAATGCATTTCAAGTAGTTATGAAGAGTTTTCTGACCAATTCTGAAAACACTTCCAGTTCCCAATGTAGCTGACTGGAGTTCTGTGCTTTTTCTTCATTCTCTTTGTAACTTTTAAAATCAGCAAACGACAATTTAATTGCTCTTCTGCTAATCTCTTATATACTAAATTTAAATTGGGGGTGATTATTTAAAGTGTATGCATAAACTACACAAGTCAAGGACTTGTAGCTGCCGAGCAGACCCTTACTTTCGCTGGGTTAAATAGATTGTTGCTTATATGTATAAATAAACTCCCCTTTCATCATGGCCTTACAGAAAACATGACATCTTTCTAAATTCATCATCAGGTTGCCAGGCAGACTCCAAAACAAAAATAATTCATTCAAACTGTTTAATCTACTCAGTGCAGATTGACAGTATCTTTATATAATTTTGAAAGCTCTTTTAACATTAGCTGATACTTTAGTGTGGGAAGAAACTAAAAGCTTTCTACATATAAAAGTTCATCATTTACCTTCTCACAGCTATCAGATAAAAGCATAAGGGCAATGAAGCCACAGCTCTCAGATATATTACTCCCAGAGGACAGAACCCAAATGCATAAGCATCCGTAAAGGCAGCAGGTGTAAGCTTTGACTAAAGAACAAACGTTATACAAGAGAAAGACGCCTGAGAAGAGGTAACCAAGCCTATCAATATCCCTGTGCCTAAAATAGGAGGGTTCTGTGCCTCCAAAGAAGTGAAACGGCTCTCACTAGATGCAAATAAATAAATAAGCGAGAACAGTACATCAGATATTTTAGTGAACTTTCTTATGAATGGACTGCAACACACAATGACAGAACTCCCTCAATTCCGCTTTTCAATAACTCCAAGGCACTAGGGATGTGACAGCATGATGAATACCACAACAGACAGCTCCAATATGGTACCATTTTACCAGATCAATATCTCACTGCAATATAAGAAAAAAAGAAGCTGATATTAGTCTACACAGTGTATTACAGATGAGGTACATTTCTTCTTACTGCACTCATGCTGAACCAAAGTAATAATTCATAGATGCCTTTAAAAGGTTTGCACACTACAAGCACATGCAAAAAAAGGCTAATCTTGGCTTCAACATCTGTTTGAACACGCAATAGCTTAAAGCAATAAGTATGTAGGATTCTATGCCTGTATCTATTAATCTACCTATGTGTACCACAAACACAATGACAAACATATCTGGAGACAGAGAAGTAACAGGATTTATGTATACTGTGTAGTTCCTTCAGGAATAGCTTTCTTCAGGAACAGATTACTTTACATATCAATCAAACGTTTCTTAGCAAGTCAGTGTGCCCCTTCTCTCCCCTTTTTCTATGAAGATATAGGAACATTTTTTACTGAAGCTACAGCGGGTACCATTTTAAAAGTCTTCATTTGCCAACAGCAATCACATGTTGGGGGTTTTTTTCCCCTGTACTTCAAATAGGAAATGAGTGGGAGATCTCAGTTACTGCTGTGTGATAAGTCCTTGCAAATTTAACCTTTTTATAGCAACTACTGTAGCTTTCAAAATAGAAAACAAATAGGATGCCTTGGTAAAAATAATATATTTAAGGCTAGCAGAGAGAAACTGTAAAATAGACATTATCAGGTATCTGTTTGCTTTCCATCTTCCCCAGTATTCTCAGAAGAAAATTAATGAGGAAAAAAAATTCTCTCATCTGAATAATAATATTGGACTTTTTTTTACCCTGATAATGCCATAAATGTCTGTCTTGAACATAATCTGATGGGTACAGCTGGACAGGTAAAATAATGTAGCTATTTTTACCTCTGACAATGTGAAAGATAACACAAATCATCAAATGAATTAGTTCTGTTGTTTGACAGCTGTCTTTAATTTCTATTGATTGTTCTCCTTTCCAATATAAACTATAGAAGTCAAAATTTAGACTACTTTAAACTTCTGGTACATTCAAGAATACCTATAAATTATGTGACATTTTAAACCTTTTTTCTCTTTCTTTCTCTCTCTTTTCCATTCAGCTTATTTTTTGCAAAGGCAACACTGCTTAAAGATACAGTGTGTGGAAATTACCGTGTAATGCAAAATTAATTTTTAAAATTAATGATGGCTATAGTTAATATCAAATAATTTCTAATGTGCAGTTAAAAAGACTTTGTGTAAATTAACTACGGTATGGTAAGTTGACAGAGAAAATATTATTACAGTAAGACAAAAGAGGGCCAAACTGGCTGATAGATACCTAACTACACACCACAGACCATCACCACTGCAGTAATTGTGACTTCGCTGGCACTTGAAGGAAGGTATCACATGTAACTTCTCGTATTAAATTAGATCACATCTAGATCAACTGAGAAGTCTGTAGTTCAGAATGAAACCAAAATTTGAGTTTTAGGACTCACATTTTTCAGCTGTCTCTCTCCGGGATACAAACCGTAACAGAAGTTCCTGCAAGTGAGTTTCATGGAAAAGCATTCCGGAACTCAGGAAGGAAAACTACAGCAAAATCACAACAGAACTCATATGCAAAAAAACCCCACCAGAACAAAATTACTTCTTGGGTTTTATTCTGGCCTCTGTTGATATGACTCAAAGCACAGAAGTTACCTACTAAGTGACAGACATGAAAGCCATGACCTATTTACAGTGCTGGCCCCTCTTTCATTAACCTTCTGGATGTACAAATAAGGGGATGATGATGAATTAGGCACCCAGATCCTCAAACTCTCTATATGCTTTGTGCATGCATTACTTAGAGGGAAGAAGCACCAATTTCATGTTCTAAGTGGAAGTCTTAAATAGGTATGAAATGTAGGACTAAAGAAATAATCAGTAGAACGTATGAAGTAACAGGATTTGAACTCACATTAAGAAATAAACCACACACGAATATAATCAGAAAGTATATCAAAGAGTAGGTATGCTCTCACTGAAAGATTGATTATTTGGTGACATATGAACAACCACCTGATGTCATACCAATCTGTGTTTGACTGGGCTAGCAAGCTTCAAGTCACTCCCTCACTTTTTCTATGCATGCCTTTATTAGCAGCATCCAAGAAATCTGGCCCATAAAAAAGAGTAAAAGTTACAATCAAGTGCATTTACCAGGTTACCTAAAATTTTACCTTCCTAATTTGCAACAGAAAGTCTGTACATATTTCAAGGCAATGACACCATTAACAGGACTGAAGCCTCAGTTATACAGTTGCTCCTTCTGTTTGCAGTACAGTCTTGTCCAGATTTTGGGTGCTGCTCAAAGAGTAAAGTTCTTGTCCCAAAGGGGGAAGACAGTGGGGCTGACATACAGAAGATGCAAGCCAATCAATCAAGCTGGTATGTTATACATGCATATACATAGGTATAAATATATCCACTGAGGATTGCTCAAAGTAATATTCATGCACAGGAAATAGTGAGTTGAGAACAAAATACTGTACAATGAGGAAGGGACAATAATATAACCCTGTAACATGTTGCAGAGTATTATATCAAAATTTATCATTTGTTCAACTTCTAAACTGAGAGTGAATGATTACATAAAGAAAGGGGGAAAAGCTCCTGAAGAACGAGGGGGAAAAACTCCTGAAGAAAAAGAAACTTTTAGTGATGAACTTTTTCCATTTAAACATTCTGAGATTGAATTCACACATATTCAGCTCGAAGACTGAAGAAACCTGGACTGAAGAAACGAAAAACTGAAGAAAACTATGAAGCATTATTATTTATTTACATAGTAGCAAAATCCTCCACTATAAGCTGAGAATTTTGTATTGAATTTAGAAAAACACCTAAGTGCTTAAATGTGGATCGAGTTAGTTTTATAGCTTTATGGACTCTGAGCTGCTGTAAGAGAACCCTTCTGGTTCCACTTCCTTTGTTCCATACTGTTCAAAATGCCATAAAATCTATTTTACAAGAAATTATAAGAACTTTCCCACAATCAGTATATGTTGATTAAGTGCAGCATATGTACTAAGTTAATAGGGCCATTTTTAAACAATACTCCATGAAAGACTTGCAAATTCTCTGAAAGACCAATTAGAATATAGTGTCAATATTAAAAAGAAAAAAAATCTTTGATCAATTAAGATTTTGCCCTTACACTATAAGCTATTTAGGTTTTGTACAGCCCTTAGAACAATGAGATCTATAAGCAGGGCTTTGTGGCACTCTGATGGTAAGTCAGTAATGTAACAAATCTCAGTGAATAAAAATGACACATCTGTGAATCTTAAACTGTTGAAATTCTTACACAAATGTTCGAAAAAAACCCATTTTTTCCTAAAAAAAAAACTGAAAGAAAAATGTTTCTTAACTCTCGCTTGTTTTCTTAAATAGCTACAGATTAAAAAAATCAACAGGTTATCAGCAACATCAATACTGGAAGGTAAGCATTATAAAATCTAAATTCTAAATGAGTAAAAAGACCTAATATGTATCAGAGAAAGCAAAAAAAATGAGAAAAACTTTAGACTCCACCTTCATTTGTAGCAGTAAACCCAATTTAAAACAAAGGTCAGGATTTGTTAACTATTATGATTGCTACTAAATAGTGCATTGCTGTGAAGCATCTTTGTGCCTTTAGTGATTCCTAAACAGACAGAGGGAAGTTATCTGTATGTCATGGAGTAATAAAACATCTCTTTAGAAGAGTACAGAAAATATTTAGGGAAGTTCACAGAATGCAACATCACATAATTGCACATGAAATATATTTTTCATCAAAATATCTAATAAGGCATCCTCGTACAGCTCGAATTAAAACATCGTTTAGGAGTTCTTTAGTAATACCTAAATCTAAGGTGAAACCTATCAAAGGGTGTGATTCACAGAAACCATGCCTAGTTCTAGCTTAAGTTTTAAAACAAGTATTATCTCTGATGAGTGCGAGATAGGGTTCAGTCCAAATGCAACTTCTTTAAAAAAATAAAAAATAATTTTAAGAAAGGCTAATTACTGCGCCTTCTAAAGAAACGAAAAGTTGAAATCAACGCGTTTTTGGGGACCGTCCCGGGGCCCAGCTCCAGGCGTTCCTCGCAGGGACGAGGCACCCAGCGACCCCCCCGCTCCCGCCCGGGCTGCTGTCGCAAGGCTTTGTCTCTTTTCCTGTAGTCCTGTTTAAATTCTCACCTTGCTCTGCCCTTGTCATCAAGTCATTCAAGCACAAAGCAGGGAGCACGGGAGTGTTTACTCATTTCCCAAGTCCATTATCTCACACATTAATCACTGGTCTGGAACTTTTGGACAATGCTGAATCTGTTACCTTTTATTTTTATTTTTTTTTTTTCCTTCTGGCTGCTGTACACTTGGGTCCGATAGTTCGCCGGCTCCAAGCTGTACTTACATTGGATGACCTTTACATCTGATTATTTAGCTACTCTTCCTTTTGATTTTTTTTTTCAGACTCCAAAAATAAACAAGCGCATTAAGTCGGCAACAGTGTTTTCCATCTTTAAAGTTGCACTTGCTTGAGGAAAATACAAATTTAACTACTCCAAATCTGAAATCTAAGCTACTCCAAAATTCCACATAGGAAGCGCAAAGCTACAGGATGTGCCTGTACAAAGGACAGGAGAGAGTTTCTTTTTCTTTGGAGCAACTAGGTTTCTTTGGGAAACCTAAAAGTGCACACAATTTTTTTTTTTTTAATTACTAGTGAAAGAAGCACTGAAAAGTTATTTGTGAACGCAGGGAGTTTGTTGCTGCAGAAATGCATCTTCTAAAATGGCATAAAGTTTACCTGCAGTAACGACTGGGGGGGAAAAAAAAGGTATGGAAAAAAAGGTGTAAATCTGGACAGCTGAAGGCTCTTGAACTCCACTCGTTAAAAGATTTGTTTGTGAAACACGCATTTTATTGCCTTGTCTGCACGTTATAATGAGGCACGAACAACTGCAACATTGCACTTAATGATCGCAGTTCTCGTTCCAGCCCGGTCATTGTCCTCCCGCAATTAACGCTTTCCCAGATCACCCAAGGCTACTTGGGGGAGGGGGGAGAAGAAAGGGGGGGGAAAAATTTGAAATTCACATAAATGAGCAATGTCAATAGTTTAGAAAGAGTTACTTAGAGAACAAAGGGCCCTTATGAAGCACTAGTGAGAAGAAATGGGGAAAAAATGAGTCCTCACAATGTCGGCCTTTTCTCCCCGCGACTTGTTATCAAGCAGCCCGCGCGAGCCCCTCCGATCTGCATGAAAATGCGGTTCGTTCCATTCACTCATTTGCATTAATTTCTCCCATTATCTCTGCAAATGGCGGCGCGTCTCCCCGGCACAATGCGGCGGCACAGCGCGGCCTATCCCGGCCGGCGGCGGCTCCAGGTGCCCCCCGCCCCCCCGGGCCCGGCCCGGCCCGGCTCCCTCCTCCGCGCCCTCCGCCTCGCCCCGGCCCCGCCGGCCCGGGCACCCCGCGATTGGATTTGCTGGCGGTGACAGGCTCGTCGCCGGCCTGAGAGGAGGGGGGCTCTTTTGAGCAAGCGTCTATCACGCTGCCATGGGAAAGCGAGAGGCGAATGATTCTCAGTGGTTCCCGATTTCCCGTATTTGTTCAGCATTAGGCCCACTTATCTCCGGGAGAAAAAGCAACATGTAGAGGGAAAGTGACAGGCAGAAACGCGCTCCCTCGCCCCTCCATTCTCCCCGCGCTCTGTATTCAAACAAGGGGGCCCTATTACACTGAAAGCTTCGGATCAGCCTCACTCAATTATCGCCGCTAATCCTTATAGCTCTATAAAGTAAATATTTCATTACAATTTCAAATAAACAGTCACCCAATCTAATGAAGCAAGAACTCAAAGTGGCAATGTCATAGAACTTGTTACCGTCATCAAAGGAAAGGACACAGGCCTGTCTGCTAATAACGCTAAAAAAAAGGTTCCCGGGCAGATTCACGAGAAGGGGTTTTTTTATTATTAGTCACTTAAACCTTTTCCTCTTTCCAAGTATTCTTCAGTTGTCAAAAATACCTTTATTTTCTTACCAATTACTGGGCTTGATCCAGGTACACATTGGATCAAGTTGAGGAACAGTAAATAACCACAACCCGCATTAAAATTTAGCATCCCTGACATCTTTCAAGACCAAGACTTAGTACTTTCATCAACTTAACGCTATTTTAATTGAACTGTTACTGTTTATTAAAAAAAAGGAAAAGCATGAAGTTTCATGCTTTCAAAACGTCCCACTTTGTTGTACTTTTTTTTCTCCAGTCTCAAACTCAGTATTTGTACTGGATATTTATATGGGAAGATGCATATTTATAATCCCCCAAAACGGGCAGTAAAATGTAATGGTATATTTTGTGCAGCAGTTCTTTCAGGACACCCATCCTCTTCCTAGTTCAGACAATGCAAAGGTTGCCACACTTTGCAAGTACATAGCAGCACTGTTATTCCCTGCTATTTTAGGCAAGCTGATCATAAAAAGCCTTCTATAAATTTTTATTAACTTGAGTTATCTTTAGGGTAGCCAGGCTTTTTTTATCCACAATTTTTACAACAGGAAGAAAGTTTATGTCTTGTGTCTCTTTTCAGAAAATTTTGAAAGATGTCCTCTACCTCCTGCCCTCAATCTCATGGAGGACTTTCCCACTCTCCTCCTCCTTTCCTTCCCCCCTAGCATTCAGTTGAGGAGGGGGATATTCTTTGTCATTCCCTCTCTTTCTGACACAAATTAAATGGGCTTTTCTTCTATCAGCTGTTCACAGAGGAGATATCCAGTGCCTCTTTGAAAAACACTAGAAATACCAAGATCTCAGAACAGAGTGCTGTAGGTCAGCACATACAATTTAAACCCCCTAGAGTAAATATTCACTGAGCAGTCTACTTAGGTCCTGCTCACATTCTCATGTCATCCACATGTCCCAGTGCTAACCCAAAGTCTAATGCTAAAAATACCCTTACAAGGAACTATTTTGGGCTCTGTGCAGTCATCCTGCAAACTCAGCAAAACACCAGGAATCAATCTAGCAGATTTTTTGCCTCATACATCCTCACCTACAATCAACTTGTACCAAAAAACCAAACAAAACCCCAGTTACAGTATTTCAGAGACTCCGTTTCAAGGAGGTACATTTTAAGTCTTTAAGTTTGGTAAGTTAACTGCTTGATAACCATGTTGAAAAATAGCAGTATTATCTCCCAATAATGTTCTAGGACACCTATGTAACTCAGTTATCTATGCAGTCATAGACACAACTGATAGCAACTGTGCAATTCTTCAGATAATGAAACAGAATATCCCTCTAAAACTCTTGGAACAAAATATTCAGTTAGAAAACTGACAGAATAGCACAATGAAAACGTATCTTTGGCCATAGTGCTGGTAGACATCACACTGCATAAATACAGAAAAGAGAGCCACAAGTAAGAAATTACCATATGTATACAGACATCTTTCAAGCACACTTTAGCACCTGTCATAGGGGGACCTGATAAAATTAACCCGTACAGAGAAGGCTAACATAAAATCCTATACCAATTTATGCACTTAATACAGCATTTGAGTGTTATACTGGAAGGTCTTGAGAATGTTCTTCTGCAAAGTAGTGAAGCTCACCCTCAATTAGTAGCTACCCATTACCCCAAATTACTGCCATTCAGATGTCAATCAGTAAGGATGCACTACAGGAATTAAAGGAAAGAAGTCATTTACCACAAGTATTCCCCCAAAGATTGCCATTGTCTTTATTTCTTCAGCTATTCTGTATACATTTTTTTCCCTTCATAATTATTTTTCACTTTTAGATTTCCACTTCAATACCTAAATATGATTCAGAAACATACAGCATTTCCAAAGGAAAAGAAAAAATAATCAAAGCCAGTTCAGTATTTCACATCTGTAAATCACAAGATTTAAATGAAGAGTCTGATTTTAGTTCAGGCACAGTTCCCTTAACTCTTGCTAAATAATGGTAAAATAAATCTTGAATGCTTTAAAGTGCTAAACATAATTTCCTTAAGTATGAATATACAAACATAATAGTATCTATTAGGTCAAGTCTAGGTAAAAGGGCATTTTTAATGGTTTATTTGGTTTTTGACTTCTGAAACATTGTTTTAAATAAATGCTGATCTTTCTGATAAAAGTAGAATTTTCACTGGAGAAAAGCATTACAGTTTGTCAGTTGAAGGCAGTATTTGCTCCAAAAATATGTGATAATGAGAAAGCCAAGAGTTCTGACTTGCCTTTTTCTACTGCTGATTGAAAAGGTTATGCTAGGAAATAATTAATGTATGATGTATAACAAAACTAAAAACTGGAATATAGCCCCTTCATTTCCAGGTAACTCCTTTAATGAACTCAAAGTTATGGTATGATTCAAAATTTCGTTTTATATTATGTACTTTGATAAATATAAAAGACTTTTAAAATGTGTTCAAATTATTAAAACTAAGTTTGACTTAAAATTCTACGAGAGTATATTTATTAAGATATTCATTCTGTCATGAAATGCATTAGATTAAGTTTAGGATTGACTGCACAGTTTTAGGCTTCTTGAGTACAGAAAGCATATTCCTTAAACCCTTAGAAATCTGTTATTTTCGTTTGAAAAAGAATAAATAAATTATCATATAGGATACACTTAGCATCTAAAAAGGAAAACAGATTTTGTAAGTATGACTACAAAACAAATCAGGTTTCATTTTACATTAATTTTAGTTTCATAGAGCAGTAAATAGAGGGATGGAAATCTCTCCCCATGTAGAAAAGAAAGATGTTCAGAAACATAGCTGGAGGGTGGATTGGATCCACCCTGTTCCAGCCTGGATCATGGGGAAAGTGAGGGGTAAAACCCCAACTGTAACCACAAAGTCCATGTGGTTGGACAGCATATCAACTTCAGCCTAGCCCCTTATTTTAAATCTGGCTACTCTTCTCCAAATGATTGCAATTTTTAAGAAAAATCAAAAAATTTAAAACTTACACAGAACAAACAATATGGATTATATTTTCCACTATAATAGTTTCTAAATTATTTTTTTTTACTGACTTAACATAGAAAACTGTTAATCAACAAACATACATATGAAGAAACAAAACAGAATATAAAGTATTGAGTAAAACAATTAATGAAAAATAACCATACTTTCGTAATACAACTTCACCAATTTTTAATTTCCTTTCCAACTGTTGGGAAAGATTCAGTTTTGTTTCACTTTCTCTTAATGTCTTTTCTTAAACACAAATCTGATTGGTTATTGCACTGCTTTTGAAAACTTTGATACATGAAACTGTCTATGATTGTCAACATCTCAGCATGAAATGCAAAATGTTGCATTCTATAGCTAAGAATTATTTCTGAAAATATGTACAGTGTAACTTTTCGTATACTATTCCCTTTATTTTGCTCTTAGCTATAATTATGTGTCTTTAGACAATATTATTATCAAGTTTGGTTATAACAAAGGTATTCTTTCCTTACTTGTTGATAACTTGGTTTTGTGTTTGCAGATAAATAAATTTTGAAGTAAAGCAATCTAAGATAGACAAGAAGTGACTTGAAGGTGTGGTTCTCCGTAAAGTTGAATGATAAGAAATTCCTTAGATCTACAATCCAGTATTTGAAGGATAAGAGCTTGAATAAGAGTGTTCAGGTTTGGGCAAGTGATCCTGGAGTTACACGTATACCAACCAATACAATGAAGTATGGTGAAAAGAGATGCCTTGGTGTCCTAGAAGCTGAAATTAAAAATTATTACACTTTTGAAAAATACTTGACATAAAATATTACATTATGTAAAGTAGCATTTTGCATCTCTCCATGCACCCATTAGGTCTGTGGTCAGTTTCTCGTTGAAACTCAAACCTCCTCAGTGCTGACCTGAGAAGTTCTGAGCAGAGCTTGTCTGGACAGCCCAGCTCACCCAGTTTCATCAAAACTAAGCCCATTTTCCCCCAAAGAGATAACTAGTACATTGCAAGTTTACACTCTTAGGGCTAGATCCACACACGGTGATTGGTAAATGTGGACTTGATAGCCGAAAAAAGAAACCTGTAAGTGTATGTTAGGAATTAATCAAGACCAAAGAGGCACAGAAAGCCTGCCAGTACTGAGAAGAACCACTTCTTTGCCATTTCTTGGTCTATTTAATCAGAAGATTTGTATTACTACAACACAGCTGACTTCCTGCCAGTAGATGAGCCAGGTGATCAAGTAGGGCCTTCACCCTGATGTTAATTCTCCTAGGTATACAAAATCCAGGTTATTCAAAGCTAAAAATTCAAGCAGTTCCACTTGTGCAGGGGAAGAACAGTAGAAACTAAAAGACAAGGCAAGCTATCTTCTGCCTAAGGACCATTATTTTGATCAAAATTCCCAACAGCTAGAGCTTATGGGTTCAACAATTTTCTTGATTCTAATTCATAGTTACATGCTTGCTTCATTTGCTTATTAATGCAAACATCTGAGCTGTTTGCATTTATCTTGAGAAACACAACTGAAATTATTAAGGGTAATCTTAATTTTTAAACAAACATTGTCCAACTATAAGGGAAAAATACCTCAAAATGCCTTTTGATGAATGTTTTCTAAAAATTTTTTCCTCTAAAATTTTCCTACTTGTGTTGACCCATAGCATAATTTTCTTAATTAGAAAAAATAATTCAGTATAAAATTAAAGTAAATGTAACATTTGGATAAGGTTGAAATGTGGTTAAAGGGATAAGATTTTAAATGCAAACAGAATAATAATGAATTGCTAAGGTGCTTTTGGGAAAAATCATACACTTGACCCAAGCTGAAGGCTGAAATATTAATCTGTTTCTGTGACAGAGATCAAGCTTCATAGTTGCTTTTTATCCTCCTCATAATAGAAGCAACAGTTGTAAACCATAATGTTATAGTTCAAACAATGCCCCCCCTAAGACTTCAAATTTATTATAGCATTCATCTCCAAGACAAAAGACCTGGTACAGGAAAAAAGCTCTTTTTAGCAAAAAGCATGGTTGTTATTTATGGCTCAGATGCAAAGAATGAGTTTGGGGAATTTATCAGAGATGAAGGTATGAAATGTTTTAGCTTGTTCTTCTCTCTCTAATCCATAAACCATTTTCTCAGCCACCCAAGTGAATTCTAATGGAACAGGAATGATGAAATAATATTTTCCTAGCCCTTTAACACTTTGCCTACTGTGTGCATTGTGTGACTTGTTCAGGGAAAACACAGGAGCTTATAGTTACAAATCTTTTAAATCAGAAAGTAAAATGATCTTGTTAATAAATTATGTAAAATGGCCTTGTGGGAAGATTCAACATACCACCAAGTGCTTGTGCCCAGTATCAAACCATGTTCACTTGCAGCTGTTCTTACAAAGGACTTTTTTTTATTAATCTTTCGTTTGATAGTAAAATGAATTTCCTGTGGGTGCCTTGGAGTTATCCAGTCAGCCCATAACTATCTAATTTGCTCTGGGTAGCAGGAAGGAGAACAAAGGTTACTGAGGAGCCCCTTAGTTTGCTGAAAACAAATTGAAAAAACAAAAGATGCAGTATGAGACTGTGTGGCTTTTATATTCTCTGAGATGTAACCAATGCCTTGCCTGGTTAGATTTTATGGCAAGCAGTAGTGCTGTGACAGAAATGTTGAAGACTGCTGCTCTCACCTCCCAGTTGCCATGCTACCCTGTTATGCATATTTTCTAACAGATAAAACATATTCCTCCCTCCCTCTCAGTTGTTGCTGAATCTGATAGCTTTGCAAGTCCCTGATCACCACCAGAGCCATCCTGGATGCTCCTTGAACACAGAACCCAGTCAAGGAAGAGTATCTGTTTGTCCAGAGTTACAGTGGTGCTTTACTGGACATCCCTAAAGCTTCACCACTGTAATAAATTCATTTTGGTTTTCTCCTCTTGAATATTTAAGTAAGTCTAAATTCTGGAGTTGTAGTCTCAGCTGGTTCAGATGTTTCAACTGCAGACCTTGAACCTAAGGTCCCAAAAAAGACTTGAAGGTTACGGTTTCCTGCAAAATACATGAGGTGCAAATAGCAACTTGGCTTCAGAATTCCCCTAGTACTTGGGACATGAGTTAAGCTATGTTTTTTAACCATATACACAGACATAGAAGTTGGGCGTCAGAGTACAAGGGTATGGAACATTTATGGAACAACAGACAGGAACAGACCAAGTTTAACAACACTTTGATTGGAAGCAGTGTCGGCCATTAGCCATTACTTGATTGTTATGCTGGTAAAATTTCAACAGATCTAGCCTGCTGTTCCTTTAAATCTCTTTCCATATTACCCTTCTTCTACAACATCACAGAAAACGACATATTACTCTTCTGTGACACATTGACTCCTCCATTTAATAATATATGCCTAATTATATTGCCAGGTCTTATCCCGCTGAAGTCAACTGGAGAGTTGCCAATGACTTTCCTGAATATAGAAACATATATATATACATACAATGAAAGAAGATAAGGGAAATACATACTTTACAGATAAGTTCTTTCTCCTCTAGCTCATTTTATATCATATTTCGAAAGAAATATACATTGACTTGAAGACAATAAAACAAAGCTATTCATAAGAACAAGAAACTGCAAAGTAGCCAGAAGGAACAAAAAAAATCCTATTTAACAAATAAAATAAGCAGGAAAGAGATAATACATCATCAATCCCCCAACTTCTTTCTTTCTTTCTTTATTTTTTTATTTGTTTGTTTGTTTGTTTATTAGGGTGGGATATTCATATACCTACATATTTTTTGCCTTAGCTGAAAGATAATAAAGTTCTATGACTGTCTTTAGCTTTGCCGTGACTCTCATTTATAAATATATTTCCCCCTTTCTTCCTGTGTGAAGGAATCGACTATAGGAAAATTGCATAATTGCACATCTCCCCTTATCCTTTTCTTTTACTAAGTGCAATATTATCAATTCTGTTTTAAGTTCACACTCCAAGCTGGGAGAACATGCAAGAGTAAAAAGTCATCTGTTCATTAAAGCGTAAATTGCGCACCCACTCCGCTGCAGATTTGCGTTTCCTTTATTCCATTTCCTATCTAAGAAATGTGATCTAAAGAAAGCCACTGCTTTTACAATTATCAAAGGCATATCCCTTCCCTCCAATTTACTCTTTCTATGGCCCTCCTCAGAATTGGGCTGTGAGTTGAAGGGGGAGAAGAAGGAGAGAGAAGGAGGGAGAAGGAGGAAAGATATTTTAATCTGGGTCAATTACTAATCTGATTCACAGTACAGCCCCACAGCCAGCAGTAGCACATAAAATTGAGCAAACAGCAAAGGAACAAGAGCAGCGCAGACTGGCCACTGTTCTTGGAAGTGTGCATGGAACTGTTGCCCAAGCCCACTGGCCCAGACAGATGCATACAGTCTTCCTCATGAGACTGCGACCTATTAAGTGCGAATCTGCGATGGAGTACAAGGCTTGCTATGCCTCTGTTGTAAAAGCAGGCTGGCCACCCTCTTCACATCTATTCATTCCAGTAATCCACAAAGCAAAATGTTTCTCTGATTTTTTGCAGGCTGTTTTCCTCTTCTGAAGAAGACAAAATGACAGCATAACCCCGTCTTCATCAGAGGAAGAAAAGGCTTTAGTAACACAACATTTTTCTCTTAATAAATCATTTTTAATGACTTCCAATAAATCATCTTGTAATCACATTCCTTTACCACTTAAGCCAGTCAAAGTATACCTCTTACAGTTAAAATATTAATGTATTCACATTTCATGTAAAATTATAAAAGCTCATAGAGAGAGAAACTAACTGGAGAGAAATCAATTTAATTCATTTGAGAAAGCAAAGATTATACTATAAGTTTTTTAAGTTTTTCTAGCAGCTAGTAGTCTGTAATTGCCATTTGTATTTGATCAGAGTTTCTCTATTCCATGTGCACATATACATGCTCCCTGGACATATCCATTTTCACATACATACATAAACGTAATATACATAAACCATACTGTTTTGTCACTTTAGTAACATTCTAAGCACTTCTGAAGATGCAGATTATGCAAAAAGACCTGGTGAAATGAGGCATTTAACACTGTAACTTCCCATCACATATTTTGCATTCCCAATGTCCTGCAGGAATTCTGAAGGTTTTGATGTGGTTTTTTTTCTCTAGTTTCATCCTGGTGATTTCTGAACTACAATTTACATCTGCATCGCACTACTTTGCCCTGACACAGAAATGAAAGTTAATTAGTTTCTATGACAACCTGATGCATGAAAGGACCACAGGTTCTTTCACATTTGTAAATACATTCCAACTTAGTATTCAGGGTGCAGTGTGTATGAGCCTTAAGTACAAATAGCATGAGTTTGTTTTTAGTAAGGCAGAAAAAAGGACTTAAGTCAGATGACGTGGTTCATTGGAGCATACATTTGTCAATGAACAGATGAGTCCCAATTTATTTCCCTTGTCTTTAAAGAAGTCTCCAAACTTCCACTAGAAAAGAGTATTTAGATGTGAAATGGCATTCCCTCTAAAATGTTTGCCAGAAACTAAACCTAAACCAGATATGTTTTGCAGCATAGCACTAAGCATTTTTATTGCTGTAAAAATATATACCTTTAGAAGTATTTCAAGGAAGAATATGTATTTCAAAACCTTCCTTCCTTTTTAAAAATGCCGTCATAAAATTTAACAGTGGAGGTGGTGTGCTTTACTTACTCATTCACCACAACAGACAATTGTTCCTTATCATACTGAACACCCAAGAGAGACCCCTGAGCACCAGCATCTCCCCATGACTGTAGCCAAGCCTCCTGCTTCCCAGGGAGAACTGTGGGAGGAGGACTAACACTTCTCACATCAAGACCACCCTGCAACATCTCACCAAGACAATCCACCCCATCTTTTCCGTGGGAGCAAGAGCGTGCCAGCCTGAGGAGAGCCAGCCAAAGAGCCAAGCCAGGGCGAGTCCGCCAATGGACTCTATGGACAAGACCCACAGACATGATTTTCCAAGTATCAGCTCCCCATAAACTGCACTGACATGCCAGTTGTGGGAATTCTTGAAACATATTGTACAGTCACAGGTTTTCATCTAGCAAAGAGTCAACATTGGGAAGATGTGCAAATATTACAACCATTCTTTCCCCAAGGAAACTAGAACCATATCCTTTCCCAGGCACAAACATGGGTCCCATAAGTCAAGTCCGTTGGGCAAAGGAAAATTGTATCCTGGAGATATCCAGAATAAGATAAGAAGGTCTTTACACATCAGTGTCAGACAATCTGCCCCATTATCACCCATATCATCACGAAGCAGTTGTATTATTTTTTGTTGCAGTCATTATAAACATTTTCTAAATAATATGGGTAGTATGCAAGTGAAGTCACATGCATAAGCACTATGGCCAAATTAGTTTTTTTATTCTATAACCTAAGAAGCAAAGGGAGAAAAAGAAGGAAGTATATAATGAGTAAATCATTACTACTATTCTCCAACTTCTTTCAAAATGAGAAAACTACTGTCACAGAGCAAGCTAGAGCTGAAATACAAATGCAGATAATTCCTCCCTCCCAATACCCAGAAGTAGAAGAATCCCACTGAATAATTTCCCCATAAGGTGCTGGCGCAAATAACGAGGATTATTCCACCTAATGACAGGCTCAAGTACTGACCCTGCAAGCTGCCTGTTTGGGTGGACCCCTGAACTTGTAAAGACTTCCAAGACTCCTTCTTGCACAACTGAAATCTAATTATCAGTGTTCTCTGAAGATACATTCTTCCACCTTAGCTCCAAAGCTTGTAAAACACATGGCTCCTGGATTCCAATCAGAAACCCAAAAATCAGTAAACAATGTGTAACTTACAGATGCTCTTCAGTGCATCAGAACATGTTTTAGTACAGCTCTAAAATCCTAAATCGCTCTGTATTATTTATCTCCAAACTTCCCGGTATTTTAAATGTCCTGGTGTCAGGCTAAGAAACAAAAAGTTTAAAAGCTGATAACTGAACTCAACAAGTAACATCTGAACACTGTATTTAAGGCTGAAAATACTGATGGGATATTTGTATTTTCAAACTAAGGAATAATCATTTTTCTTGATTTTTTGCCAGAACTTAGACTGTAGTCACAATGAAAACACATCTATGCAATCTCCAACATACAGATGCAGCTCTAAGCTAATCATAAAAAGTAGTATTTCAGATGATCACACATTTTTCAGCTTCATCTGCTCTTTTAGAGATTTTTCTTAACTATAAATCGAGCGTTGGAATTTCATTTGCTTTTCACACTAAATTGCCTTCAAGATTTTATATTCATTAAAATAAATGCCACAAGTGGTATTTTAGATTGTGGAACTTTATCCTCATAAAATAGCATATTACAGCTAAATCCTCACATATAGGTAAAGTATAAAGACAAATATGAGCTATGTTAGCAGATCAAGTGCTTTTCCTAACATCAGAAAATAAGTGGCTCCTTTCACCTTAAAAAGCTAATATGAAAATTCTTCACCTCTCAAAAATAACAAAACTCACTTAAATGCTAGCAAGTCATGCCTGACATTTGTATAAAAAACAAAAATAATCTGCTGTCAGCAAAAATGTCTGAGTGCTTCTGTCACTTCTCTCAAACATGAACCTTTCCTTGACTACAAGGGTTTTGCTGTTACACTACGCTCATTAGAATGGAATTTGTGTTAACTTCCATGTACCACGACTTACTAATAGGATTGCTAGCAATTATTATACTGAAATGAAATCAGCACAAACTATTAGATCTGTTTAAACAAGTTAAAAATAAACCTTGATTAAATGTTCTTTTTAAAGAAACTGCTCATTAGGGCTGCAGGGCCTTCCGATAAATTGGTGTTTCATTAACATCAAAGCATGAATCAAGTTTAAACTCACTTACCAAACAAGTTATACTTAAAAAACAGCTTTAAAAAATAACCTGGATTACAACCATCACATAAGATAGTAACTAAACGGGCTCCTTATTTACAGAGGTTTGGAGATTTCAAAAGGGAAAATGCTTTCCATGAGGCAGGAGGGAAAGGATATAGAGCAGAACTGTTGGTATCCACAGACACCAGATTTATTCCTCGAGCTGGGATGCACACTGCAGTTTGCTAGTATGAAGCCAGAAAGACACTGTGGATACTGAACTTGCAAAAGAGGACAAAAGCACGTTTACCTCCAGTGTGCTTACCTATAAAGAGGAAAAAACAATTAAAAATCAAAAAGAAAATGGAGTTGAAACTTGAATACGGCTTAGGCAAGCCATGGGTATTTGCTTGAATATTTTCTGTTTTCTGTTTCTAAACCTATTGTCTGTCCTGTAGGCTGAGAATACAGATCCTATGTGAAATAGGTCCAATGAAAGGATGCACTTTAAAAGTGACAAAAGCTTGCAAAGCTGCCTGAGAGGAAAATCTTATTTTCCCAAGCATGCTTCAATGTTGCATTTTATCCTAAAAACTCAGACTTTACAATTTTATCACATGTATTTAAAAACCAGTCTAATTAATAATTCTTCAGCTATCTTTCTTTAACGTGAAGAAAGACTTTACATGTTTTTTGAAAGACAATGCTGAACTGGGCAGCTTCTCAATATAACGATGATTTTATAACACTGTCTTGCAGTCGTAAGAATTATTAAAAGAAATGGATTAACAGTAACTCAGTATAAACAAATGTACTCATTACATTATACCAAGCAGTACACATATTTTGAAAAGCATTTTTAAAAGGGCTTTTTGATATCACTATCATAACAGACCATACAGTAATTTTAATTTAGTCTGTCCCTTTCTGCTTCTATCCTCTAAAACCTTCTGCTACCTTTCCTGCCCCAGTATTGCAAAAATGTTCTGGTTTAAAAAGGAACAAACCTCCCAGTTTAAGTAATTATTATTCCTTAATTAAATTCACCAACCCATAGACAATGAATTCTTTATAAAACTGTGAGCTTGCCTAAAGCAACAAAGTCACACTTTTGTTAAAGCATTTTTAGTGTGTATTTTGCACAATTTTTTAAAGTTTAACCTCTGTGGATCAATGTGCTTCCTTAAAAGACTTTAATAAATTAAAGTGCAGAGAGCTTTTTTTCACCAGGCAGAAAAAGCTGATGAGACAGGTTTAGTTTAATCTCAGGCAATAGAAGTCATTAACCATTCTCTCAGGGATTAAAATATAGCTTGCCCTTTTCTTCTCTCACTTATCATTAGCATCACTTTAATCTCCCAGCGTTTCACACTGCTATTTTAATCATTACTTACTGCCTTTTGACAAGTGCAGAACATGCTTTTTCTCATTGAGGCAATATCCTGGTTTTAGCTGACAAATGTAGGACATAATGTAAAAATATCAAAGTGACATCTCTTAAACACACCTTCATCATAAAAATCTCTAAAGTTACAATATTCCTTTGTCTAATGTTTCCATTGAAATTATCATTTAAAAGGTTTCTCTCTTCCACAGAGGCGAAAGTTTGTTCTAAATAACACAACAAATAATTTCAGTCAATGGATACAGAGAGTACAAACATTTTAGAGTTTTTAAAAGTATACACCTTACCATTTTTGTATATCCCAGCTAAATGATCATATACTTGCAGGTACTTCTTGTAGAGAGAAATAATCTTCTAACATCACCAGGCAGAACTCAATACATCATTCGAAATGCTGACCTGCATTATTTGATATTTTTTTGTTCACTAGCCTTGAAAAAAATAAACCGAGTATCTTTCTTTGTCACTTAGGTATTTGTGACTTACTTGCTTTCAAGATGAATTTAAGGGGGTGAGGTGGTGAAGCTAATGTCATATATAACATTGTTTGAAACAAAAGCATTACAAAAAGCTTTCATTTTTTATTAATATTTTACTTTAACCTCCTCAGACACATTTTAAATGCTATAATCCTTTCAGTTTGAGAAAACTCTACAAAGTTTATTCACAGTTCTACTACTTTTAGTCCAATTTAACACTAAATATATTATCCAGGGTACAAAGTGTGGTCAAACGATCTATATTACAAACAAAATCCTGTGGGATTCATACAGTTATTAAAGTTTCCTGTCATCCTTAGCTTTAAGTAAATGAATAATTAAAAGATTTAAAACACTTTCTTTGAAATTCTATTTTGATTCAAAAAGAAAAACTAACAAAAATAAATTGGTAATGACAGAACTTAAGAAATTATTTTAGTTAGTACTAACACAGTTCCTAGTGTTTGGCCCCAAGGTCTTTAATCTAGTCCATCTGTAATGATCTCATAGTACTTTCAACCATTATTTAACTGTTAGAAGAAAAAAAACTATGTTGCACTATATGTTTCAACAATAAAATCCCTTCTTAAGCTTCACAAAGCAGAACAATTCATTATTTGATCTCTTTCCAGGTTCAAAGTCTGTCTTATTGCAATACTTCAAAGAAATATGTAATCAAAGACAAACAGCTGTGAAAACAATCTTTTATTACTTTATTATCATCTAGCATATATCTTTAGGGTAAACCAATGGAAATGCTATACAAATAAAACAAATATTTCTTTCAAATGTCTCCTTAGCTAAAAATAGACATATAGTTATAATTATTTCAAGGTAGGGCCCAGTCCTAGAAGGTGCAAGTACAACTCCCACCATGGTATTTCACAAGAGCATGCCTTTCACTAATTAGATCTTGATTCTGCAAAAAGCCAAGCATGCAAGCAATTTCATATTTATGAACTGATTTATATCTTTCAGTTGCAATGTTAATAGGAGTACTTTTTAGCCTGTGAATTGTATTTATGGCTGTGCAGCCATACTTTAATTTCCCATACCATATAAAACATTACTCAGAAAAATATTAAGAATGTCAAACCAAGCATTTTGAAATTGAGAAATTTGAGAAGATGACTTTTGTCGTAATCTGAATTTTACCTCCTTTTACATGTTACATTATGTAATAATTATTTAGTTATAGGATCACATAGTACTTTTCCTAAAGTTGTTATGTTTTAGCCTGCTCTCTGGACAGGCTGTATTAGGGAAATGGGCAGTTAATCAGTAATTTTGTATTCCTATACATTGTCCACAGTTTATCAGACAAGAAATACCGAAATAACTGGCTTCTTGTGCTCTTTTTTCAGGGGAACATTCATTATAAACCTCACAGATTCCAACTGAAACCAGAAGATTCTTTGCCTATATAGCATAAAATAACCATTGTTAATCCAGCACAGGGAGAATCAGTGAGAAAGATGATACTGTGATTCAGGAACTTTCACCTTCCCCACACGAACAGTCCTCCGCTACGGTAACAAACATGCTGAGCAGCCACTACTTCCATTGATTTCAACTGCTGCAAGGAGAGTAACAACTGCTAGAAGTAAGAGCCCACATATCTCAAGCTGAGCACCCTGAAAATGAATTATATGCAGTTAGTGGCCATCTGCCAAATGTTTTAATTGAGTTGCTCGGCATCACACAGACAGCCTGTGACAGAAACAGGGACAAAATTGGGTTTGCCAGAGTGTCTTTCTCTTGAATCAATCACAAAAAGCATCCTCTTTCTTTTTGCAGCCCTTGATTTGTTCCAGTTCTTGCAGAAAATGAGCCAAAGTTCCTATAAACAACCATCCTGTGCACCAAAATAAACAGAGATGCTAAATAAAAAATAGCATATGATACACTAAATAAAAACTGTATTCTAATAATAACTTAGTGCAAATGCTCCAGGGGCATTTGAAGTTGGGTGTTCGGGACTTTTCCAGACTTGCTTTGTAATCTGAATATATATATATATATATATATACATATACATATACATATATATGTATACACACTTATACACCAATCTTGCCTCACAGTACATCAAATTTAATTGATCATTTAGCCTTAATCATTGCATAAAATATTAAGTTACTGAACATCATCTTCAAATAACCAGCAGAAGGTTGTAGGAGTTGAAATGAGTTATTGGGACCACAAGACTGGGTCTAGCTGATCCGGGGTATGAAGAGCCCTCTTCATCCTATCCTCCTCTATTTCCTCCCTCTGGAAAGTTTCCTCAAAGTTGGCAGAACTGGAACTTTGAATCCACATACTTCCTTTGATTTGATTGCTATGAGGATCCTTTTTTACTTTTCTTCATTTTCCTGACCATCTACCAGCTCTATAAAATAAATTATTTTGTCTGGCTGGCAGAATTTTATTAAGGAACACAAGCAAGGAGAGGAAAGACAGTATGTTCCTAAAGCATTTGTCTAACCTAACCCACAGCAAGAAAAAGCACTTTCCCATCTTTCTTCGAACAAAATTTTCAGTTCCTGCCACAATGCTCAAAATGCAGAAAGTTCCTCCAGACAACACCTTCTTAAGAAGAGAAAATTAAGCAGTCTGTTATACATCAAATGTGGTGATAAAAATCACAATTATCTGTCTGCAAACTAAACCATCTCGTTTTCAAACAAGTTTACATTTAGGATCAGCACAGTAAACATCACTGAGTTCTCCACAAAGAGCTCAGCTGCGTTACCAAGAACAAAATATCAAATGCTGCTATGCTCTAAGTATCACCACACTATGAAACATTTTTGAAAGCACTTTCCTGAAAATTGATATTCAACATTCAAGACTAAACAGAAGAAAATGGAAGTTATGTTCTGATCTGCCAAGCCAAATATATTACAACACGAGTATCTCACAAGATCCTGATTTCTCATGTTGAAACCAGTACCGTCAGAGGTACCTTTGAATCTAAAGCAATGTAATGGTAAAAAATATATCTTTCAATAGTTACAGCCAATATCATGTCAATCACATAATGTGATGTCTCTACAATGAAGTAACAGTTGCATTAGAAATTTTTCTTTAGCATCCTAAGGTTATCTGATAGTCCACTCTGGAATTAACTGGTAAGGGTGACCTTAATCAGTTAAGGTGGACATCCCATCAATTTTTCTAGTGTCCTACAAAATCAGTTAAACTAACAATTTCACCTAATGCAGGTTTCCACATTTTCAGATAAGAAATACAGTTAATTCTGTAATGTTTTTTATAATGCAACTTATAGGTCAGAAAATCAGGAGGAAGAAATACTTCTTCCACTGATCTAAGTCAAATTCTGCCTTTTTCTTTTATGTATTTATATATGTGGGTGTCATTTTCTGGAGACCAACTGTAAACTTTACAAGGTCTAACATGTATAAAAATAGTTCTACTGAATTAGTTTGCATTAAACAGATCACACAAATGTTTCATGAGTGGCCTAGGAAAACAGATCACATATTTGGCCAAATGATGGACTAAAATCATTACTTTAGGTCCTTTTAGCTATGGGTTTTATGATTCAGTGCTTAAAATACATTATAATTCAGATAGGCCATTCACATACCTATGACAAACATTTTCTCCTCAAACACTTCTAATCCACCTATACAAAAGCTGACTAGATGTTATATCCACTCATAATCCTTGGGGAAAATATCCTGCTGGACATAGGCAATCAACTCCTATTGCATATTGCTACGTGAATGTGCCATCTTTCCTTAAGATAGACACAAGTTGCCAAGCGAAGCAGAAAAAGGAAAGGGTTGCAAGAATTTCTTTTACAAAAAGGGAAAGATGTTGTTTTATACAGCTCAACCAACTAATCAAATCGTTGAGAGATCTGCCACTGAATTCAATTAGAACAGAACACTGCCTTTGGTTACATGAGTTTCTATATACATAAATTTTATAAGCGGGTAGACTGACTCAGCAGAAGCAAACAGATGATATCAGCAAAGGTAGTCTTCAAAGGTTAACACTTAAAACAAGAATCAAAATAAGGTAGCACAAGGAAAAAAAGAGCAACAGACATTTGCCCTCAGTCTCAGTTCCACCCACCTTTATGAGGAGTGGTGTCAAGTCACGTCTTTTTTCTCTTCTTACCAAATTATAGCCCTTCCAACAAGTAATTATGTTAAGGTAGAGTGAAATTGAGATTGGGTTAGTTACTTGCTTATGAGTAAACAGGCAATAGTTACTGACTTAAGACATTACTATTATTTTAATTATTATTATAAGCACACTCTTATCAGATATCCATATTCACCCAAATGTTTAGGGATTTTATTGTAAAACTGGGATAGAAAATATTTCAATTTCCTTAGTGTTGCGTAGTTTATAAAGCCACAGATGAGGTTTCCAGATCTACAGTGCTCAAAGTACATGCTCGGCATTCCACCAGATGTTAATTTTAAAACTATGCTTAAGTGCTGAGCTGCTCATGAAAGCTACCTTGTCTTCAATTTTAGGTGCTTCCTAAAATATTATCTCTTTCTGTATGAATGCTTCAGTTAATCTGGGACATAGTTGCTTTCTCTTTCACTCACGGTAAGGAACCTGAAGACTCGTCTACATATAACAAAAGAATAAAGAAATACAGAAGATGTAAAATGCCTTAGCACACTATGAGAGTTCTCATTGGTATATAGACAGCTTCCTATGCAGCATTCTCCATGCCAGTACTGCAAACCTGTGGCTGACCATCCTTTTGATCCCAATACTGCTGTTCCAGTTAATAATTTCCTATCTATAATACTATAATAAAATAAAACTTGATGCACATTTAAAATGTAATAGCAGAAAAACAACTGAATCCAAGGGCAAACAAAACTAATATGTCCTTCTGGAATAGGTTTGCTGAGAGCACCTTTCAATGTGGAAATAGCATAAAAATATTTCAAGTATAGTTCAGATTTTTATGTCTTGTTCAGGGAATAGGTTCTTAGCAAAGAAAAAGATGGAACTCACCAGCACAGCAGAAACAGAAGAGACATCTAGACTCTGATCGGGTGTAAGTTCCATCTGATGAATAAAAAGCATCTAAGCTACACATTGATAGTGTTTGTCAATGTAATAGAAAAATTATACCTTTCAGATTATTTTTGTTTTCTTAAAAAAAAAAAATAGTTAATGCAAATGCATGTGATTCACCTGAGAAACAGGATTCTTTTTATGCAATACATTTCTTCATACGTACATAAGGTACATTTTTGGGAACTTATAAACCTCAACAATGCCTACAAAGGACATTGACACTAACAAAAAACTGACCTTAATTTTTATGTTTCTCTTTCAAAATGAGTTAACTGGAAGAAAGAAAGAACATCAGGCAGTTTGTTGTCTTCCAAAGAACAGATGTAAAGGAACCTTTTTTAATTTTCAATATCATTAAGAAATACATCATACAACAGAAAGATATTTTTCTTCAGTCAGACTGAACTTAAGACTTGGAAAAGTACATTGAGAAGACAAAAGGATCTACATAATAAGCTATTTGTATGAATAGCTTACCAGGGATTTAAAGCCTCAGTGAAAATGTTCAGAATCTTCAAAATCTAAGTTTTTTTACACATTCACTGACATTTGGGATAAATGCCTGGTATACTGGTAACAGACACAAGCATGATGTGATGAGGGCAGGGGATTATTATTATGAAGAACTAGATGAACTACACAAGACTAGAGAACTGAGGAGAAAGACCTAACTATATAATACTTCTACTGTGTGTATATTTAGCAACGGTTGGAATTACTAAAAAAAGAAAAAGACATTTTTTCCCCTAATGTAACAGGAAGTTAAATCACATTCTAGACCATGAAGAATACACTATTTCAGATCTATTCCAATAAATTTTCAGCGAACAGAACAGACAACTGTCTTAAGGATCCTTTGAATGCTACGCGAAAAAACAAGAATCATTACAGTGTGGGTTAATATTTGCACTGAGATCTTTCTAACAACAGATATCTACATGAAGAAAAACATGTTTATCCATCCTTTGAGTAGGACAGTGAAGTGCAATTCTTCTGCCCCTTCCCAAACCACTTGTGAAGCTGGACTCTTCCGGGATTCTTCTAGTCATCCCTGTTGCAAGGTGTCTTTAAAATGCCCCTTTGCATGACAACAGACATGCCAAATCACAGGAGAAACTTACTTTCTCCCAGAAAAAAACAGATCGATTTTGTAATGTACCTAACAAATTCTGTGAGACTAATCACAGAAGGGAACTCCAGAGTTTGGCCCTTCTTACCTCCTCCTTCAGAATCCTTTCAAGAGCCTCAAGCTCACACCCAAGAGCTGTTTATAAAAAGCATCCTGGGTGATCCCTAATGTCAAGATGTACAGTAAGTGAGATAATTCTTTAAGATAAATTGTGTTTAAGAATTAAAACATCTTGGAAAAACAAACAGACAAACCCATCAGCCCATCAGTGAAAAGTACAAAGCAAAGTGCGCCATCTGCACAACATCAGAAATGTCATTAGAAAGCAGGGATATTTTGGGCTACCCAAAATCCAAATTTCCTAGCTAACTTGAATAAGTTTTTGCTCAAAGGTCTTGATGATTTATTGTTAAGTGCAGAATAACCAGGATTAAAAATATAAGTACTTATTTTAATCATTTCATGATTTAAGTTCTGCAGACTCTAATCGCATGGGAATGAGGACATGGACATGCAAGGCAAAAGCTACTTCCATATAAAAAGGTTTTACAGCTGAACACTAAAGGAAAAAAAGTAACCTCCTAGCTATGACATCATTGTTTCACCAGTAGCAACCACAGATCAATGAAGAACATGCCAAAAATTCAGGGGGAAAAAAAAGATGAGACTTTTTCCTCCTGTCATAGGATGGGTTTTTTGCCTTCCAAAATATGGAATTTTTAAGTGGGACATGAATTCACAGATCAAAGTGCAAAAATCACCAAGCTGTCATAGACACATGCAGGCGTAAGAGTACTAAAAATATACAAGCTTGCTTGAACACAGCCCTTAATTCTTCACATTATTTCCAGCTATTCTAGAGAGCCCTGTCCAGTGCTCAGTGCAGAACAGCACACAGTGTGTAAGGAAATATTCAGTGCAAATCAGTTCTAATTGCAATTTAAAATCTGTTGCAAGGCTTCTCCTTACTTTATCAAAAGTTCTGTCACAACCATGCAAGGATATTAAATATTTATTTGCAACATCTGAAATCTCAAAGATTTTCTCAGTATAAATGAACTAGAATTTAAAAACGAATTGGGGACTTCTGCTTTGTTTTAACTCCAGTTAAAGGTTATAAAATATGCATTAGAATGGGCTGGCACAGATTAAGAGAACACAAAGCATTTATAATTTTCTGTTTACCACTTTTCCCAAGAAGTCTAATTTATTTGCCCTAGGGAATTATACTTTCCATAATATTTAACATTCTGAATATGATGTGATTTCTATAAAGTAGGTCATACAAAACTTGTAGAGGAATCTCAGAGGGTGGGAAGGAAGGTTAAGCAAGTCTATTGTTTGTTCTGTTTACCACACATGGTAAACTGACAATACTTAAACACTTTTTTTTTTATCTTTTTTTTTTTTTTTTTTAATCTGAGTCTTTTCTTCTTGGACCAATGAATTTTCTCCGTCACAGAGTAATAGAGCTTAAAAACTCCAGCATCAGCAGGGAAGGCAGGCACTCCTTAGCCAGCCACTGTGTGAGAGAGAAAATGCAATTAAGGCTCCCACCAGGGACAGAGAACTAAACAAAACCTGCGTCTTCACACAAGAGCCTTTTTCTTCAATGTGAAGTACAAGGCCTCAAATCTTGTGGTGAGATGCTAGCATTTAGGACAACACACTTTCAGATTTTCTCACAGCGGATCAAAGTAAATAATGCAAGGGCAGCAAACAAAAGGGAAAACTCCAGCGCGCTTACATTAAAAAGAGATTACAGGGGGCTTACAAGTGATTGAAGGAATAGATGACATTTTCAGAAACATATAACTAAGATCTTTAAGTACAGCTAGCACAGCGATCTGAGTAGCTCGCTGACATTTTAGCAAGAGAGACATGCAAGCAAGCTATGTGTTCAAATACACAATGCAAAAAATATTATAATTGCTCTTGTGCATTTAATGTGAATGCAACTATTCCTTATCTCACTGAAATCAAGGGATGTTTAACTACTATTTCAAGTATTTTGGCCTACTTTCAGTCTACACTTTTAATTTTTCTTCACTCCTGTCCTCATTTAAACAAACACATGTTATAGCATGGCTAATTAGGATGGTTTCAAGATGTGCATGGAAAAAACATACTTTTCAGTGTATCCACTCCCTGTGCAGGCCAGCACCATCCTCTCTTAATTCCATCTTCCGTTTCCTTTTAGAACACTAATCACTCAGAGAAGTAGTAGCCCTTCTTTACATCAAGTCATCAATGTTAACAATTCTTCTGTATCTCAAAATGAGCACATACTGCCCATCCTCAAGCCTTTGAGGCTTTCCGATCTGTCTTGCCACAGAACTTGGAAAAGCAGTGACAAATACATAGCATTGCTTGATGGTTTTTAAGAGGCTCTTTGTGACAAACTTCATCAACATCTTATTCATTTTGCTGGGACACAGATGTATTAAACCATGACTGAATGTGATCTGGAAAAAGAAAACTTGCATGTTGAGAAGTGAAAGGAAGATGAAGTTTCAGTGAAAGTATTGAAGTGAATCAAATGCACTTCAAGTAAGGGAAAGAAAGATCTTTGGAAAGAGAAATGGTTTTTGTTCTCGTGAGAAATCTTGAAGATGTTTCTTGCCCATAACACACACACAGAAATTCTTTGCTTAGTTCTGGCTCCATTAGAAACTTGAAGCTGTGGATAAATGCACTCAGTGAGAGTTGTGTGCCTGACATAATATTGTACCTATTTTCAGAAACTTTTATTTTACTCCATTAACTTATCTCCCTGCACTCTCTTTCAACTGAATGGATTGGCACCTCCAGATGATGATTTCTCTCCACCCAGACAGGCAACTTCCACTAGATGCTTTAGGGCAGAATCTATGAGAATCTAAATCATTTGGTGCAAGTCAGTCATCTAAGCTCCCTCTGCAGTCAACAAGGAGAGAGAAGGAGAGACAGGAGACAGAGACAAGCACTCTCAGAGAGCAATGCATCACAACTGTCTTACAACACCCTTTGAAAGTGTCTCTCTCCATTAAAGACAAAGTCCATGACCTCAGAGAATCCATGTAACTAGATGAGACTAGCTGACTAATTTCTAGATGACAAAAGTTAGTGAGACAAATCCCACTAGCAGACAATCCTGGGTGATAATGAGCAAAGTAACTCTCCCAAGAAATGTACTGTTACGGGCTCTATTCGGCAGAAACTGTAAGATAACATAGTTTTGGACATTAAAATCAGGTCCCATCTAGATGTTTTCCAATGTCACTGGAAAGCAACTTATTGAATCATATGATTCCTCTTCCCAGTCGCATTCTCAAAATGCCCCATTTTTTCCAGCTATAGTCCTGGTACAGCAGAATATGCCAAAATCTAATCTTTTTTGTTTCCTACCAGTCTCCTTTTCTACTATTTCTAATAATTTGACCTTTTATCAAGTAAAGAGTATATTGTGTTTAAAAAAACAACTGGTAATACCAAGGGAGGAGGGAAAAAAAATGCCAGACAATATTGTGTTCTATATCGTCTCTCTCTTGTTATCTAAGTAACGATAATAATGTTATCTTATAATGTTGATAAAACAAATACTGCAGTTGTTACTTCAGAAAAAATACTTAAGTAAATGTATGTCTTATCTGCAGAAAGACTTGTAAGATCTGTAGGGCTTCATCTGGCTTCCTGTGAAAAACCTTTTAAGATAGACAATACTTTAGGAATGACCTTTCAATATATAATTTACTTTCTATTTACACACAACTGAAACAAACCAGTTATGACCTAAATCATGGCAAATCCACTATCATTATGAAAGAAAAGTGAATTACATAAAAACAAAATTAAACCTGTCTTATATCCATACATAGAAAATGCATATCTTCTGCAACTTTCTCCCAGAAAAAAAGCAGCAACATCTCCTGAATGAAAAATTTGTCCAGTAACCATTACAGAGGAAAAAGTATGCTTATTCTTAGCCTACAATAGTGTCCCCTACATCTACTCTGATGACCTGGTGCTGCTACTAAGTACTATTTCAAAAAACACTCAAATATTGATTTTAAACATTTCACTCCAGTGAGGTAAAAGCCTACTAAGTAAAGTTAATTTTCAAGGAATTAGCTAGTGCTGGAAAGTGCAAGTAAATCGCACTAATTTCCACTTAATGGCACTAATGAAACAAGATAAATATTGCATATGACTTATTACAATTTTGTTTTGAAAATTAAACAGTTCAGAAAATAATCAGTAGGCATTCAATCAGGGAGTATTTTATCATGTGTAAATACAGTGAATTAAATTCAATTCCTACTACTTTATACATTTATTGACTTTTATGTCCGTTGTATATTTTTACTCTGTATCAAGAAGTCTGGATCTAATTTAGAAAGAAACTGAAAAACAAACTATGAAAACTAGCAAATATAAAAAGCCTATTACTCAACCACGGAAGATACTGTCAGGCTTCATTATTTAGATGAGCATTATAAGTTATTCTATTGTGTATTCTGTTTAAAATTAGAAATACATAAATTAAAATTCTCATTTAGATTAATTTCAGGAACTGAAACAGAATTTAAAATGTAGACTTACAGTAATGTTTGGAACTCCTATGTGTGGTGATACTTGGTACATACATTTTTATCACAAAGCAATTGAGATTTAGGATATGTTGTAAATGAGAAGAATAAAAAATATTAATAATGATAAGACTAATTAATTTTCAGTAGCTAGGAGAGTGCATTGTAATAAAGCAAAGGTTTTTGTTTGTTATAAAAACAGACATTAGAATATATTATTAAATGACACTTTAACCCATTATTTGAGTTCTGCTTGACATACACCCATGCATGTATATGTGAGTGATTGCTTATGCAATAAGCCTGGGAAAAATGTAAATTGTATTTCCTCATAGCAAACTGCAACTGAATTAGACTACTGGGCAGACATAAACAATGCAATCAAATTCCCTGGCTTTTTATTGAGCTTCTACTTGACTTAGTATCTATTTGAAAACAAAACAAAACAAAAAAATTGTGTTTCTCAGGGTCTGTGACATTGCAGGCCATGACAGATTCAATGTCAGTGCCAACACACAAATTTATTAGTCTATAAAATTTGACATTCTCTTATTTATTCACAGAAAGGACAAATAAGATATTTTTTCATACTTACCAGAAATATCTGGGAGTGTTTATATGCTGCTCCATCTGGAGGATGCAAATAGTCGAGGCTGCTTTACAATTCAGCAGGCAAAGGCCTGCTGAAGGATAACAAATGACTTCATGGTGAAACAGCTATTGAAATTCTTTCAGTACGTGATATTAAAAACAACTGAACAAACAGAGATAAGGGACAAATAGGATTTGAAACAGAGCTTTTTTTTTTTTAGCCAGTGTAAAAGAAAAACAAACGGAGCTGCTAGCTGAGGCTATACCTTTTACTAATTTCTGAAGGTAGTTTTGTTTTGTACTTAAGACCTCTAGTAGATTGATAGACAGTCAGTGATAGGTGCTGACCATATTTAGTGTCCTAGATATGAAAATGGTAACAGGACACTCTCTCTGGAATCCTGAAGATGGGATAGGAAGGACAACTTTATCCTTCTGTAGAAAATTATTAACATGTTTTTTTCCAAAGGAAAAAAAATGACTTGCTCCCTATATATATGAGACATTCAACACAGAAAATGTAGTAAATATTTAAAAAAAATGAAAATTCATTTTAAAAGCCAAAGCTCTCTCAGTCAGAAGTTTGGTTGAATGACCAATATAGTAAAATAATTGATAAAATGTGAAGATCAAGTATGACCATGTACTTCAAAGATGAAAAAGAAAGAAGCAAGGAAAAACCATTTTTAGAAATTATACTGTGATCTGATGGCTTAGAATTTCCATTTTTCATGACATCATCATGTTATGTCCATTATATTAGATACTGGGGAAAAAAACAACAACAACAACCCCCCTAAATACATGCAATTGTAAACTATTTTTATCAGAAAACACTTCTAGATGTCCTCTGGTCCAACCCCTACTTACAGCAGTGCTAGCTTACATTGGGCCAGCTTAGAACAAACAGTAGCTGACACAGATAGACAGACGCATAACAGTAGAAAATTCACCACAGCTTTTGGGCTATCGGTCTATGAAATGTAGATTGTCTATGAACTGTAATCACACCAAGCCCAGTAAATTCCCAAAGCCTCCAAGAAACATTAGTAACTCAGAGGGCAGTCAGTTGTGTACTGCCATGCAGGGGAGAAATTCCTTGAAGAGCCCTGAAGCATGGGACTGGATTGTCTGTATTTTAACAGGCACTACTGTAAATGTTACTGTAGTCACACAACTACTCAGATCTTTTAAAAATTCTTCCACAGTATTTGACTTAGTCACCTCCTCCACCAGGGAATGTGTGGCTTGAGGGAATATGATGGACCAAGTCAGCCCTTACCCCGGTAACAAGTTGCCATCTCAGTGATGGTTACATACACCCTTAACGTCTGAAAAAACCTTCACAGTCTGATCCTACAGTTTCTATGCTTCTCAAGTACTACAACCTTTCTTTTCTCTTTCAGGACAAAAGGGAAAAACCGTCAAACCAATCTCAAGAAAAATATTCATTTATAAGTTTAAGTCTACATCACACAAACAAGTCCAGATGCATTGGTTACAGTTACAACTTCTATTATTTCTTACCAGGGTTTTATTAAAACCCTGCTCTACCTGGCACATGTTCACAAAATTATCACTGATTGGGTTACCATTTCTCAAGAATATATCAACACAACAGTGCAAGATAACTCTTTCTACCTCGACTTTGCACTGAAATAGGAGCATGTACAAGATTAGACACCAATCTTGATGCGATGCAAGAATTCATGCTGACAAATGAACAGTGCTTCCCAATATAAAACCTGCATCATTTTGTCACCTTCATACCAATGCCGTTCCATTCACCCCACACTACAGAACAGAAATTTTGCAAACTTATTCTGAAATAAGCCTGGGCTAGACAAGACTTGGTTATCACTATACTTCCGCTCCTCCAGATACAGAAACAAACACCAACAGTACAAACAATACAACTGTGTTCCACTCAGTGCATTGCACAGACCTTCTTGCTTTAATACATTTCAAACACAATGACTGATGTACTGATGTTCTGCCAGAACTGTGGTGAAATATGACCAAATTTTTTAGTGTTTCTTTTCCCTAAAACTTCCTTTCCTACAAAAAAGGGTAGAGAGAAAAACAACAACAACAAAAACAATCCTATAAACAACTTCTGGCTCAGTATAAACAAATGAAATATCAGAACTTATGATCTTCAGCAAAATACAGAGAACAACTCCATTAACTTACTCTCCTGGGCTCAAAGTTAAATAGAAAAGGAAAAAATTAGACCTGCGTGATTTCTGTATTTTCTTAACTTGATAGGATGTAAAATACTGTTTGGATTTAAATTCACCTCTGTAAAGGAGCATTTGGCATTTCAATCAGAAATCCATTAGGTGCTCTAGTTCAACAATCTTAAGGTTGCTACAATTCCCTCAAGAAAAGATACTTCATGTTCCCCAGAGTGCACGTATTCTAAGAATTGACTTGCTTAGTAAGGGGACATTCACAAAATGTTACAATTTCAACCTAATTAGAAAGAAATCTTATTAATTAGATAATCATCTAAAAGGATATTAGATTTTTTAGATGGAGGGCAAAACAGAAGAACCATAAGGCCCCATCTTTTCCTGCCATTTTACCTAACTGCTCTTTCAAGTATCAGTTTACTTCTCAAATCATTGAGAATCTAACAAGTTAATCATAGTGCAATAAGAAAGTTATCTGTTAAAACAACTCCCAATGGCAAAGCACTCCTCCCTCATTGTTTTCTGTGTTTATACATATGTATATAATACTTATAGACAGGTAATTTTATGAATGCACGAATACCTCTGAGCTTAAGTTCTTGAAGATGTCATTTCCTCAAGGAAATGTTTGTAATTTCTGAAGTACTCTTTCTTTTCAGAATAAAACGTTTCAGATTTAACGTACCACAGACCTTTTTTTCCCAGCCAAGTGATATACTTTTGTCAAAGCTACTTACTGAGCCCTACTTTATTATCCTTAACCTAGGGCCTTTTCATTTATTCTAAATGTTTCTGTTTCAAATCTCTGAAGTACAACAGAAAAAGCATTGAACCTTTCCTTTTTTGCCATCTGCTTCCAGTAACTCTAATCAATGGACAGAATACACTATTCTACACATTCTAACTGAAGACCACAGAAATAATGTATTGAAATGGTTCTATATAAGAATAATATCCACCTGTTGACTGGTTGAGATACTCCTTGTTCTACTGCCCCAGTGCAACAGGGTGCTGTCTCTATGGCTAGAACTTTGTAGATTCTAATTGTTTTTCCCAAATAGACTAATTAAAAAGTTCAAAAGCTAACATCTCATTCAGGAAACTTGCATATTCCCTCTGACAAACCAGAATGTAAACTTACCTACTGGTTTATTTACCTTCTGTAAGTTAGCATAAAGTTTATCTTCCCTTTTCTAGTTAAGAAAGGTGTCTGAACTTCCTCAGCTCTTAAAGGGTCAAAATTTATCATTTCAGTTCATCTAATAAGTAATGTTTTTGCCGAACAAAACCAATTCCCAATAAATTCTCACTGTATTTGTGTGCTCTGATTTGATTTAGAGGCCTGTGGGGAGACACCATTTGGTAGCACAGGAACACAGAGGGGTAGGTGGTGCTGAGGAGAAGTAGAGCTCATGTGCCAGAAGTGTTATTGTGTCAGGTTGATTTATTGAGTGAGCTTCACTTCACCGAATGTTCCGAGATATTTATTTCCCTAAAGGCTCTGCAAAGATATGAACAGACCTGCATCCACAGATGTCATCATTGCTCATTTTACCGAGTCATGAAATTTTCTCAACTGCAATTTGTCCATCTAAAATTGCTGCAACAGAACAATGTCAATAGTCGCTTCCTACTCATACTACCTCCCTCTACTACACACTCTTCCCACATCCACCTCCTAACTTCAGAGAATTTAAAGACACAGAGCTCCTTCCCTCTAAATGTTATCAAGCACTTCCTTTTCTTAATCCACTAGGTAATGGAACTAAATTAAAAAATGCAAATAAAGGGACTAATTAGATGTCAAAGGTAATGCACTAGTAGTGCATATGACCAAACAGATGAAATGAAAGAATACCAAGTGACAAGAAAAATGTCCTACTTGAAGAAGTTAGAGTAAGAATTCCATTACTTGGAATTCAGTATAGTCAACTCCTGTCATCTTCCTTGGACTTTTTGTTTTGCACTTTGTTTTTCAACAATAGCTTTTTCAAAACTGAGCAAACAATCACTCTCACTCTACTCATAATAGGCAGGAAGAAACAGATTACATTTGGTCCTGATTTGATTCTATTGTTGTGTGGAGAGGAGGAAATAGAATATTTCTATATGCTTATATCTATATACTAATATCTATAAACCTATATAGAAATATGCTAAGTTATACGTAAGTGTACTGAAAGTACATATGCTCCTACATGTTCAAAAAATATTTACTTTTCCTAGAAATAATAAAGAACTTAAGGCATTTCAAAAACTGGAAGTGATATTAAAAGCAAACACCACAGACACTGAAAAAAAACCAGTTTGTTAATCAATAATAATTTATAAAAATTAAGGTTTTCTTAAACATATATAAAATAAAAAAAGAGAAATAATTTGTATTTAATGCACGAGTTTTAAGTTCTCCTTAAAACCCTAATATGTTCCTTTAGGGCTTCAGGAGGATAGTGTCCTTTTACACAAAGTTTCAGGTGCTAGTTGGATTTAAATAATACAATATATAAACAGGATATTACAAATAACATAAAATCTTCTACGAACTTTATCCAAAATGCTTTTGCTACAGAAGAAGATCTGTTTAAATTCACATGTAAAAATGAGCGCTTGTGGTCTATGTCAGAGTACACTGGTTTATTTAAATATGTTAATATTTCTCATTATGCCATTAACAATAACCTTCATCCATTTGTGAAAAACATTTTGCCAAGCATGCACATAAAAAATTAGCAAGTGAAGCAAAATCACCTTAATTTGCTTTGGACCAGCAAATAACCAACTAATTTGCAGAAATCCCTGCCAAGCACTCATATTAAATGCTTCATGCTTATTTTATGACCTCTGCTGCTCCTCTCCTTCCCAGGCCCTGAATCATATGATCATTAACATATTGCAAGGTCTGAAACTTTATTTTTTACATTCTTTAATTAATGCCTGTTTATAGAAGGCCATAGGACTTCAGATCCAGTTAATGAAACTTCGCTCCCCCAGGCCCCTGGAGCCCAATAGAGAGCTTTCTCCTCTGTTGTTTTAGTAGCTTTTTTCCAACTGTTTGTTTATACACACTTAATTGATCTCTTTAGTCCCAGAAGCATTCCAGAGACACAACCTGTTCTGAGGCAAGCTAAAGTTTTTTTCCCCTTCTTTATAAAAGCCCTGATTGCCCAAGGTTATCAGTTTTAATTTGAAAGTTGAAGATTCAGCTTTATTTACACTGTCTAAAAGACAAAATTGATATGGGCCCTGAAGTGTTCATTTTTACATTCATACGCAGCAGAGTGGATTGCAAACACATACTGTATATAATTATTTTGATGTAGAACTAAGTAATTACTAAACACTGCTATGTCTTGTTTTATTGCATTTAAAGAACTCAGTCTTCATAACAACTTGAAAATAAGAACAAATCAGCCTGCCAATGCATGAAATTTTCATGGCTCTTCAATTTACATTTTACATATTCCCTATGACAAGAATTTCTATTATGCTATTCTCTTTTTTCTGCTATAATTAAATTAAAAAAGTAATTGGCTGGTGCTGCACACTGCTGCAATGTCTTAATCACATAGACAAACAGTTTTACAATAGCTTACACCATTTGCCACATGGGGCAATGACATTATTGTACCAGGCTATAAACCAGGAGACAGATATCACATACCAGCTATCAACTACGGTGTTGAATCTCCTGGTGCCTGCTTGTGAAAACAGAGGAGAGAGGTACATTTAGTATGTTGATTGGCAACTCTACGTCTGAAATCTTAATTAAGTACAAGTGACCAAGACTAACAACATGATAAAAGCAAATGTTTCTGGTTAAAATGAGTGACAGCAGAAACATCTAGTTTGATTTCAAAATGTAAAAATCCTTGGGCAGAGAAAATAACACAATGTATCATTGCTTAAAAAAAAAAAAAAGGAACTAAAAATACTTTCAAGGCTGTTTTTTAATGGGAAAAAAACCACAATTAGCAGCCATCAAGTAACTTTAATTCACTATAATCAATCTTTTTCAAAGAAGGCTAAGAAAAAAAATGCCAGCATACAAGACACAGTTTCTCTTAATTATAATTTTCTAATCACCTAAACTGATTTAGACAATACTTCCTTTGTGTTCCTGTTTAGAAAAACAACCACGAGAAAATAAAAGACTTCCAAAACTATTCTTCCATCAGGAATATTTTTAACAGAACCAGGCGTCTAACAAATGCTACAGTATTCATCTAGAAAAGAAATGCATTTAAGAACCTATCAAGTCATTTAACTTGAAACTTGTGAGACTTTTTAGATGGAATTTCAATTCAATTCAAAAGCTGTTAAACTGAGGATTTCTGTAAAACAGAAACTAGTCACGGAAGTTTCTGTGCTTTATTATTTTACTTTTCCCAATTTCTGTAATACACATATTAAAGTCAACTGAGATAATGAAATGAACATCTCAGTGTCTAATGACCTCAACCAAACTGGCATGCTAGGATTGCACCTAACACATACCAATAGGCTTAAATTTCTTGTAAGACTCACCATGATTGGCTTTTTCTCCTTCTTCTTCTTTTTTTTTTCTTTGTTTTCTTTTTTGTCATCTACAAAGTCATCCTTTGTGGAACGTTTCAGAGATCTGGGAATTTGGCTAGACAATGAGATGCAAAGGTTGAGGTCCTTCACCTGAGAAAGTTCAAACCCATATCAACTCACCTCTCAGGAATACACATCAGACAACTGGCCAGCTGATCACTATTACAAGTAGCTATTATTCAAACTGAGCCACCTATGTCACACAAATTTATTTAACATTTTATGATCACAAAATAATGGCTTCAGAATTAGGGCACTCACTAGTAGCCTACAGCCTTACTTCTAAAACACTTTTATCTATTACATATGGAAACTGATCTGGGTGTTGTTCCAGAATATAAACATATTTTTGTTGATAAGCCTGTTACTAAAGTTAAATCTAGGTATATATAAGTATTTGTGGATGTGATATATGCACATCAACATGGTTACACTTCTTTATCTGGATTTTCTTCCACTTCATGGAAGAAAAACAATTTTGTACTCTTTCTCACTAAATTGAGTTGTTAGAAGAGAACTTACTGTAGATATTCATTCTAAGACCCAACTCTTACCACCAAATCTCAGCTAATTGATGCACAGAGACAGGAGACCAAATCAAAGCAGCACGTAGATTCTAATTGCGTGGAATGGGAGAGGTCTAACAGTGTCTCAAAAACCTAGCCCTTAGCATATAGCAGACTCCAACACCACTACTAATAGTTCCATGGTTCCTTTCAAAAACTCATGCTGATAAATCAAATCTGTCTTGTGTTAAGAACAATTAAGCCACCATAGGGGGGTATTTAGTCTTCCCACTTAAAATCCCAGAGAATCTAATGCAGCTTACCCACGAGAAGAAATGTAATGGGAGGACTCCAGGGAATTAGCTAAAAATCTTATAGTTGTTAGTGTAAACTCACTGAGCTGGAAACCGTTGTGTATATACTTCCTACCTATAAATCTCTCATATCGTAACTGATTAAAGCAGAATAGGCATGATCCTGTTCCCACTGATGACAATGGCAAAACTCCAATTGACTGCTTCAGTCCTGGATTTGGCAAAAGAAGAATTCATCAGCTCCCAATTACTGTTCAGTACAAAGGAGTTGGATGTGTCCTAAGGTTTTTCTTACCTCAGCCAAAAGATATTTTCTCACTTTAACTTATTTGGATTTCTATTACTAAGCAGAACACAATGGACTGAAGTCATGCTGAGAGTGAGGAAATCCTAGGAAACTTAGTGGGTAAAGAGACAATCCCTGTAAAGGTTTCTTAATACCACTTATGCTCCAAGTCTCAAAGTCTATCTCTATTGTTCTGTATTACCTTCAGTATTTTTTCAAAAGAGCAACAGCCTATCTCTATATCAGCTAACAAGTCCCAGTACCTGACTAGTGTTTTGAAGTGCTACTGTAGCACAAAATAGTAATAAAAAAATTATTATATTCCATCACTACATCTGCTAAACAGGAACAGCAGAGTAAACTGTCATGAAGACTTCAGATCAAAACCCGATAAGGATATTGATTCCTTAGAGTACTTCTCAAGGTTTCACTAGCTCAAATCATAAAAGACTGAAAAATATGAAAGTTATTGATATGGAATTTAATTTTTCTCAATTTGATCCTTCAGAAATGCTCAAAGGAAGGATTGTCAGGTGCTTGCATTGGAGGGTCACTACTACAACAAGGGTTCCAGGTATGACACTGTTTTTTAAAAATCCTCACAAAGATCTGCTCAAAGGAACTGGCAATGCCAAGTAACTATATCCAAACTCAGCAGCATCAGGCAGCAACGTCTATCAAGATTGGTTTTGCTTACATCTAACCTTCCAAGCTAATAGAAGAAAGTTTAACATCACAGACTTTTCCTGGTGGTATATATTGAGTTTTTACAAAATGTTCCTTTTGCCTTGATTGTAACTTTTTTATTTTTAATTCTTTCCTTGTTGGAACCTGTTTAAACACACGTATAGCTTGGTTAGCATCTATAAATGCCAATAACTGATTTAAAAAGAAACTTATTTTTGTGGTCTTCTGTTTAAAAAAAAATAATATAGAAAATGGAGGTTAGCCCTAGAGTAAGTCCATTCTGAAAAGCAAAGTAAGCTAAATTAGCTCTTCCCTTTCCCTCAGAATTTGAAATTTCATCCACGAATACAAAATTTACCTCATAAACAAATATTTTAGTTCCCACTGTGATATATGGAATTGTGGTACTTCTCATAGACAGGAACTTAAGTTTAGGAAAAAACAGATTGTATGTGCATGAAACACTCTTGTACTTCTGTACAAAGATGCAATCCTTGCTGCAGATGTTCAGCAAAAAATAAAATTAGAAGAACATTTACATAAAGTGTGTTTTAGTATGAAATTTGGATCCCTGGTAGCATTGCAGTCTTCAGCCTTTGCTGAAGCTGAAATACAGTTACCATGGTTGACTTAAGTTTAGAGAGTTCTGGTTCACCCAGAACAGCCACAGTCCAGTATCCCCTAAACCACAGATTTATGAAGAAGAGCTCACAGACTGACAAGCAATTTTGTTACAAAAGCATCTCCAGTGTTGGCATCACAGGAATGTTTAGAACCTCAGCAAAATATTTAGTCATATTTCACACCTCATCCAAAAGGAACAGGTTCTCATTAGCCTTTTTAATTTGACCAAACTTCAGTCAGGAAAAAGGCAGAAAGTTTTACAATGTCATTAATTATTTGGTAAAAATTTATCTGTAAAGTACAAAAAATTCATAACTCTAGGCAACAGACTTCACAGCTGAGAAAAGTTTGTGATGCCCTAATAAAGAGAGAAGAATCAAAGCAGCTCCCAACACATCTTATTTTCTAGCCTAGCTTTTAACAATATTTCTATTTATGAATAGGTACTCAATAAGAAAGCATTTACAGTGAGAAAAATTGTACTTCTCCACCCATCAATTTAAGGCTTTAAAATAGAATTCTTTGCCTTTTTTCAGCACACCACCCTTTAGGGCAAAGAGTGGTAATGAACACCTACTAGTCACACAGAATTATAGTGCTCTTTATTACACCCAGGGCTGAAAAAATTTCCAAAGGTTTGGAATCCTGAAACCTGTAAACAAAATCTGTGGAGCAGATAAAATTTTAAATGGCACAATGCAATTAAAGCTGAATTCAATTTGAGCGCACCCTGTCCATCTGTCAGAGGGAAACAAAAGCCGAGGAGCTCCATTATTGCTGAATCCCTGCTCTTGTTAATTTGCTTGCTGAGAGATTTCAATTTCTAGGAAGTGCACAAATTAGTGTTCAGTCAGGGCTAGATCCTCAGTAAGTATAAGCAGATGGTGGAAATCAGCCCTAATCAAGTAGCCAAAGCCCTTTTTTCTGTCTGATTAAAGCATTTTAATCCTTTCATATTGTCTGTGTTTTTTAGTAAATATCTACCATCATTTTTCCCCCTCCCCATTCACTATCATTTTTACTCCAAAAAAAATAAAATTCAGTTTCTAATAAGTTTACTTACTTTTCCAAGAATGTACTTTTTAACCATACTAGTGTACTTTGGGCCAGGCAATGTGGGCAATTAGATTATCCCATTTATTCAGTTCACTGAATTAATTTTTTTTTAACTGACAAAAAATAGTTAATATACAGCCAGCTAAAGCAACATATACTGTCTATATATATTTGTCTAGCTAGTTTCTGATTACCCACTGGAAGACTCCTCCAAACAGTGAATTTGTTATGATTACAATTAAGAGGTAAAAAACCAGAATAATTGTACAAAATCATGATACTATGTTTTGTGAACATTTTCTACCCTTGTGGTGGAAAAGAAGATGATTTTTCTATTAGTACAAGCCACACAGATGTCCATTGCAGGAGGAAAGCATGTTTATACACAAAAGAAGGCCCTAATAACTCATAGATGCCACAGGCATTTGTGAATAATGAGAGCTAAGATTAACACAGAAACATTACAAATATTATTGTGAATAGAATACAATACATAATTAACTCTTCACATTTTAATGAAAAACAGCAGAATTTGTTATTTCAAAGGTTACTTATTGTTGAATTTGCACATAATGGTAAGTATAAGAGGGAACTGTCTAACTGAACATATATTTACAGAACCAAGATAAGAATACCAAACAAAACAGCAGTAAATTTGATTTGCATAAAATATACATGGTGAAACTTAACTGCAATTTATTGCTTTATCCTTTGGAAAAATATATAAACAGTTTTTTTGAAAAGCTGGTATCTTTAGACCAAAATCTGTTTAACATTACTAGGTACGTTACACTTTCATGGGTGTATTATATAAAACAGCTGAAAAATATAAACTTTGATAGCTGGATCTACACAGAAGTGTGTAAAACAATAACCTTAGGGACACATTTTTCAAAAACAGTACACAGGATTTAGCCACACATTTGCCATTAAAATTAATGGGAGTTATTTAGCTATAAATCCTGAAGAAAAGACTTTGAAAATGTACCCCTTAAAGTCAACACCATCAACATAATGCGCAAGGGTGGAGGAAAATTGAATTTTGAACAATGAAGAACTTGAATATAAACCATGTGTACTATTTTCACTGAATGATATTTTGGTATCCTGTAAAGCAACTTTATTGCCTAACTGCCATATTAAAAAACCCACACCTAATATTTTCAGAAATGCGGTAAATAAGAACAGATGATTACTTCCATTTATCAGAGGTTAAAGTCACAACAATAATGAAAAATATCTCTTCAGTAAATATCTTAAATGGAACTGAAATTTATCCAAAGAACATTTTTAAATCTCCTGAACGTGCTTCTGAAAATTTAGGGGTGTTAGTGCTGAGGTTTTTTTCAACACAGAATTCCTACATACATATATATCTCCTGGTTTCATACACTTCTGTTTTTCATGTTTTCCTCTACTTTTCATATTAAAGAACCTTTTTTCCTTCTAATAGCCTCAAGCAAGTCTCCTTCTAGTCTCCTAAGCAAGCATTAACACTTACATTAGTGTAACACTTGTAAAGCAGCTTTTCTTTTTGTAAAATGAAAGAAGGCTCCAGTTCATCACTGATCTAATCCCATAGAAAGACTTGATCTATTTGTAGTCCCATTACAACCCTGCTCTCCCAAATGCCCACTTCCTTCTCCCAAACTTTGGCTCCAGAAGGAAGAAAACCAAAGCATATTGTATTAAAAGCTATTTTTCAGCACTAGAAATAGGCTGGAAAGTTGGATTTTGTTTAAAACTATGCCAAAAGTTGGCTCGTCATTTTGAATGAAATTTTTGAAGTGAAGACTAAAGTCAAGGACAGTGCCATTTTTCACAAAAAAAGGTTCAAATAGTGCTTCTCCTTTCATCAAGAAATAAAATAGAATTTACTCCCATGCCCATTCACTCCTCAGTTTACTTCTGAGGAACAGAGAGGTAGTATCAGTCTCTGGATGAGTACTAAATATTATACCAAAATTACAGGCTCATTTCCCATGAACCACTGAATACCTGTAACAGAGAAGAGATGTCCCCCTCTGCGAGATCAGAGCTGCTTCATCCATTTTCAGGCTTTCATACAATGCTTATTTCTTAAAAACAATATTAGTGAGAGAAACAGTGTGCCAAATCATCATTCCAAGCATGTAAACTCAGTTCAGGATTATTAGCAACTTCCTAAAAACAGCAAGTTCCTATCTGAAACACAACATGGAAAGCAACATTGTGTGTTGCTGCAGTAGGCTACATTTAAACATTAAGATAAGAGTAACCTGTATGAATGAGAAGTGAACTCTATAGGTGTTCATCTTGTTTTCCACACTCATATCACCTTCTTGGATCCAATCAGAATAAAATTTGTATATAGTTAGAATCAACCATACCATGTTGGCAAATACTGCTAATACAAAGCATTAGGTTTCACTTATTTATGAAATCAAAGGAATTAAGGGAATTTTTCTGCTCGAAAAATATAAATCTTGTTTTTTCACGTCACACTTTGAATTCTTCAAATCCTTTACTGTTTGTTTCATATATTATTTCCTTCTTGATTTGCACTAAACACCTAAAAATTTGAATATAGTTTAGTTTTTATAACATGGAACATGGTCATGAATATTGAAAACATATGGACCAACACATCTGTGTTTCATCCTTTGATTGCTAGAGTGCTAGAGTTATTTTAAGAATAAAAGAACCGATGCCTTAAAATCATATTCTGTTCACACAAAACCAATTTAATACTGTGTTTTAAATACACTGTACTGTTAAAGGTATATACTTCTGAGGACACCTGCAATATGTGATTGTTTTAAAACGTAAACTATTCTTGACACCATGGAGATTCTTTATTAGCCTTTTTATTACTATTACTGCAGCTGTGACCATGAAGTATATATACTTGGTAGAAGACTTGAAATGGGAATGTGAAGAAGTTGTCTGCAAACTGTAAAAAAAGTTTACATATATTTTAAGAGTCACAGCATGCTTATCATGTTGATCAATATTACCTCATTTGCATATACTCCATATGGCAGCATTCATCTGTTGTCTTTTGCTTATACTTAGACCAAGGACTCCTTGGGGCAGGGACCGAATGTCTGAACTGAGTAGTGCAACTAGTAACAGCAGTGATGTGAACAGGACAGAAAAACAGGAAAATCAAAATAGGAGCTTTTCACGGCTAGTAAACAGTTTAATAGTTCTTTTAAAAAAACGAAACAAATTCAAACTAGAATCTAAAATTCATATTATAAACAAAGCAATTTTTTCATTACTGACTAATACTCCTAGAAGAACTACTGAAATCAAGATTGGGCAAACTTCTAAAAGATACATTAATGCAGATATAAACTAAGGCATCTAATAGTCTGTGTTATCATAAGCAGATAACAGTACATTACCAATATTATTTTAATGTAATTTTACAAATTTACCAATTTAAGGTACTTTAGTTTTTGCACATCTGCGGTTAAGATAGTTAACAAAATTTAAAACCAAAGAGTTAACAATGTAGTTATTCCTTTGGCTAATGAGAAGACATGATTTACACATCATTTGTTAAACTCTCCACTATGAACTCTACCTTATCTATCTCAAGATTCCTTGATCTTATAACTACACCTCTTAAATGTCCTTTATCTACTTTTTGAATATAAAAAGACCCTTAAGATACTTGGGGTATTTTGCATATTTGGCTTTTAGACTTCAAATAAACGAATGCTATTGACATAACTTTACACAATGGAAAATTTATTAACTAAACTCTTCAAGGCCTTTTTAGCCACAGTTTTCAAGAAAACTGACTCTTTGGAGATTGACAGGAAAACTCTTTGTAGCAGCTTAGCATGTTCTCTGCAATACAGTAGGAAAAAAATCATTAGCTATTCAAAGTAAAACTTTCAGCAAATGTGCCTAAGACATACTGACCTTCTTATAGTCAGGAAATGCATCTTGCATCTTTATGTGTTTTTAAACATAATTTGTCTAAACTGTCTGAAGTAAATCAAAAAACTATCACTCAATCCTCTCAGTAGAAAGGGTAAATTTTAATTGCAGAACTTAAAACCTCACAATTAAAAACTGTTTTCCTACTTAAAGCTAGCACAAACACAAGAATGAGAGTTCATGCATACAAATCAGCTTTTCTATCACATCCAGAAGGTTTCTGCAGAATAGCCTGATGAATTTAGTCTCTACCTTCTAAATTTAGGTAGAAGGAAAAAGAAGTGAAATATTAGCCATGTTTTATCAAAATATAAATTCTTTCCTTGTCACTTTGATTTGTGAATGTGTGTGTGATAATCCACATTTGATTAGTGAGAAAACTAAAATTATGTTCATAATTCAAAGGTAACCATGCAAATAAAAATGTGATGAAAAATAAATAGAACCAGAAACTGGAGAGGGTAGGTTTTGGTGTTGGGCTTTTTGGTTTTTTCTTTTTTTATGGAGCGAGGCATTTTGTGGAAAACCTCTTAGTAAGCAAGCTCAGAATTTATTATTTTCTAATTTAAAGAAAAAAACAGTTATAGCATTTCATACAGTCAAACCAACAGGTAGATGGAAGAAAATACTAATAAATACCAACTATGTACAAATGGGGGAAAAAATAACACTGGAATTGAAAGAAAAATTACATACTTCTCAACACTATGTTCATGATTTTATGCCAGATTCTCAGCTGGTTTACCTTAAAAGGGGTCCTTTTAGTCAAGGGTCCCATTTCAATGTATGCCAGATGAAATTCTAGGCTTTTGTCTGCAAAATCCATCTTATAACCCCTCCTGGAGAATCAAGTAGACAGTTTATGCAGCTAAACCAGCACTCAATTATCCTTATCTGCCATCCGGAGGTGGATATGCCAGGAGGACTTTGTCTATGCTAACTGGTCAATCAGGAGTCACTTCATTTTCTCTGGAAGTGTGAATGACAGAAGATAGAAATGGTGCACAATTAATAAACACCCTGGCATAACCTTGCAATAATCTTCAGGAAGAGGCTTAGGGCTTAAGGCAGACTTTCCCAATGGACTCTAAATCATCTCCTGACTCCCTGCAAAGTTGATGAATTTAGTATCAAAATATCTAAGCTACCATTTTCTTGCTAAATTGCAGAAACCTGCCTGGAATCACGGGTCATGATTCTGAACAAATGAAACTGGGCACTGATATTATTATGGGACCTAAAACATTTGGATTTTATATTATCTGCAGCTGGGTGAACGGACTAACCAAATTTTTAATCAATTATAAGGATAATTCTTTGAAAATCAGTACTAAAATCCCCATTCATAAACTTTGGGGGTTTTTTCAATGAACAGTTTGAAAACAATGGTGTTTGACATTCTGGAATTTGGATAAATTCTGGATTCCATCTGTGAAAGTGGAAATCAAAAGAAAAGCAGCTGTTGGGCAACTAAAGTAATTAATTTCCCTTTTACATTCTTTTATATCCTTTTATTTAGCCAGTGCTGAGTATTTCCACCGGAAAGAATACCCTATCCCCATACCTCACCTACACCAATACTTGAACAGACACCTTGTGAGAGGTGACATGTCATGTTAGGGACAAACAGGTAAATATGAAGGTCCCACTTCTCTAAGAAACTAGGATAACAGTACATATTATGTACATGGCCTAAAGTGTTTAAAAAGAGATTAAGAAGTACCAACCTAAAATCACCTAGGAATAAGCTTTCTGAACAGTATCAATCTTCACCACAAATAATGCAAAAAATGAAGGAAAAGTTCATGTCTCCTCTATTTAGGCATTACTAAAGGATACATAAATGCTTTATTTGTTTCTTTTAAAAAAACTTTTCTTCCAACCATTTTGTCAAAAAAACTTAATCCTCATTTTTCTTTTCACTAGAACAGAAAATTTGAAACACCTACTTTCAAATGTAATCTAAAAGTCCAATGATTTAATTAATCTATCTGAAATAACTAACCACCAGAAATGGTAATTTTGTGAACTAGATCATCACAGAATCATTGAATAGCTTGGGTTGGAAGGGACCTTAAAGATCACCTAGTTCCAATCCTCTCACCACAGACAGGGAACTTGCATCAGACTACGCTGGCCAGGGCCCCACTGGACCTGAACTTGAACACTGCAAGGGATGGGGCATCCACAACTTCCCTGGGCAACGTGGTGATAGAAAACAATGAGAAATAGGGTAACATTTCTGAGAAAGTAAAAGTAATCACCCACAGAAAGTGTTGCTCAGCATCCCTATATAAAAAAATTAGTGCAGATCCTCAGCTGGAGCAAACCACAATATATCTACAGACTGCAATGAAGTCATATTAAATCATACCACCTACAAAACTGTCCCCAAGCATTATACTCGCACTCTGTTAAATACTGACCTAATATGCATTTTAAAATGCAGCTTCTCCTTTAGACTAGCCTCCTCCAGGAGGATCACTGTATAAGATACAACTGCCACACTGTTTCTGGTAAAAGGCACTCAATGAGGAAATCGGTTTGCTAACGCTGGGATAGCACTTCATAGAGGCTAAACCGGCAGCAAGTGGGACAGCCTCCATGTAGGAACAGCAGCACAGCAAATGAGTGCGGATACTCAAACTGCTTCTTCAACCATTCTAAACAAAACCTGAACTGCACTGTAGTAACATGAATATGAGAAAAATAGTGCTTTTTTATATACAGGTAAAATGCTAGATTTTCTATTAAATTATTTAATTCACAATAAAAAATCATTTATGTTCAGGCATTGGATTATTTTAGTAGTCATAGGAATTCATTTATGAGTTGGACTCGATCTTTGTGGAACAGTTCCAACTCAAGACATTCTTATTCTCTGCTGCTAGAGCCAAATACATCTTTCTGTTTAACACAATATCATTCCTTAAATGATAAATAAATAATAAACCTGTATAAGGATATAGTCACTACCAAGGCCAGTTGTCTTTGCAGATACATACCAGGGGCACAATTTTAAGCCATCTTAAGAAGTTCTAATTTACATAGTGAATTTTTTTTTCTGTAGAAGAAAACCTAACACCTTTAAAGAACAAACAAAAAATATATCAGTTGTTATTTGAACAGGAATGTGGCAATGAGTTATCTTCCCCGTTTTAAATTATGGGAAACCTCTAAGTATGTCAAGCATGAAGGAATCAATAAAAAGGAGGCAAGTCCAACTGCACACTTTATTAGTACTTTAGTAAACTTCTTTCAGGAAGATAATTTAAAGAATGTTTTGCTCCTAATGTTCCACCCTTCTCTGAATTCATTGTTCACCTGGTAAGGAAAAATGCTCAACCACTTTCCATTATTTGTGCATTTACACAGCCTTAAATTGTCAGAATTCTAATACACCATTCATTATGCAGTTTTAATAACTTGCTTTTGCAAGGATAAAAAAGGGAGAAATTCAGCTCCTAGCTTTAGTATCACTGAGTGCCTTTACATAGGCCACTCCTCTACTTGGAAGCAGCACCAACACAAAATACTGGTCCAAAAAAAGGACGATGGGAATTTTGCTGTTGCCTTTAATGCCACCAGGATCTCACATTTTGTTCTTGACATAAAGGTGACATCTGCTCTTACTTCCTCCATGCAGAAAAGTTCACCAGCCAGCAAGTCCCTCAGCACATGCAATACCACCAACAGAGGTGCATGAAGAATCTTTTCAGAGCACCATAAACAGAGGTGAAGGACCAATAAATATATCCTTTCTGCTTCTCCTTTCTCATTTATTCAAGTACTCCATACATATTATCACATTGCCTTTCCATAATAATTAAAATATTAAGAAAAGTCAGCTCTGTGCTATCAGTGAAATATTTGCTGTTTCCTCAAGTGCTTGCCATCTTTCTTTCAAGCACCACATCTGGAATTTCAACACAGATCATGAAATCAGGTATCTCAACTTTTGTTAAAATAAGTCTAAATAAAGCAAAAAGTCTGAGAAGCTATAATCTACATTATCTATTAAGACTATGGGTAAAAAGGAAAAAAAACAAGTAAGATACAGACTGAAATTCAAAATTATTCTTATGATTTTTAGGCAAACTCTGAAATTTTAGGATGAAAAATCTGTGTGTAGCTTTTGTATGGCATGAAAACGGTGTTATTGATGGAAAACCAAGTGGTATTACTCATATATGCATATGACATACAACATGAAAAGTACTACTAGCTAGCGCACTTCCAGAAGCAAGTGTCAGGGACGTGCATTAAAACACGAGTATGAAAACTACCACGGTGGTAGACTGGCACGTATGGAACTGGTGGAACTGAGCACAGCTTTCTATCTAGCTTTGATATTGTGTCAGCATAAATCTAAGGAAAGGTGACAGGCTCCAAAGAAATTTAAGCCAGTCCACTTCTTGTGGAGTGGGTGGGTGATGAAGACTCAACATCTGAAGACTGATAAATAAAGCAAATCAATAAACAAGGAGTTCCTTAGTTTTTCTCTCTTTATGAAGAGAGAAAAGAAAGCACAAACTTTGAAAGTGCACCCAGTACAATTTAAATTAATTTGGAAAACAACGTTTAGAAGTTTGTGCAAGTGCCTGAGAAACATCAAAACATCTAACTAATTTGAGACAGTATTCCTTATATTACTTCTTTTATAACCCATTTTCATCACCCATTACAGAAAATACACACAAATTCCTTTCTGGATATAAGAATAGTTGCATAATATTTATTGCTGTTCATTAGCATGCTCAGTTTGTGGATAGATTGCCTTCATATCATATGGGGGGAAGAGGAAATTGGAACCAAACCCAAAAAGCACTTTAATTATTCTAATTAATTCCAGCTTTCAAAACTGTGCAGAATGCTACTGAATATTTAAACAGCTATACAAACCAAAATATATTTATGCTGCATTGTACAAAATGGAATGCAGTAGAAAGATACTCTTTTAGCCTCTTTATTAAGTTGCATTAGAAAGTATCATGGTCTAGATAATAAGTGCATTTTGTGTAAATATAAATAAGTGCTTTGGATAGTTAATATGCAATATGTTAATGCAAGTTATAGATTACCAACAATATCAAAAGAAAAGCGCATTTGTAAAACTGACTGCTAATCCATAAGATACATGCAATCGTGGAACACTCTTGCCATGGAATTAGGGGTCCTGGGCTCCTTATATACTTTCACTCCATTTTAACATATTGGACCAACTAACTAAACTAATTAGTTAGAAGTAAAAGTGCAACCTGAGTAACCCTCATAAAGAATGTAAACTAGACGGGTGGGGAGGTCTATAGGTGTCAATCAATAACAAAATGCAAACTGTCAAGCTTGCTTTGCTAACAAACTGTCACATCAACAATATGCAGTTAATGACTACAAATTAACTGTATACCAGATGCTTGACACTTTGTTATGACACTTAGCAAGCTAGTTGACATTTGGGGGATCAAAGCTTCTTTAATTACACTTTGTATAACATGTGTAACCTTTATGCTAATGTCCACGTAGTCCTTAGAGCAAGACTGTTCAAGTGGCAGACTGGGGTTTTTTTGGACTTTGAAACATTTCAGTAAATCTGGATTTCAACTGAAACAAAACTGCTTCCACATCATTATTCAGTATTACCACCTTATCCAAAATAACTCTTTAATTTGATGTAGTATATACCATATTCACTCACTTATAGACACCCTCTGCGTGAAATAATGCATTTTCAAACAGTGTTAACAGTATCTATAAAAGAAAGAAGCATAAGACACACTGCATTTAAAAGCATCTCGGTGTTCAAACTGATGTCTAGAATCAATGCTACATATTGATATGTCTTTCCTAAATGAAATTAACTTTCTCATGACACAACCAAACGTAGGACACAACAATAACAACATTTTTATTTAGCTAGCACTGATTATATAGTTTGTCATGCTCACAGAAAAGATATAAACTAAAAGCAGCCCCAGGTTTGCAAATCCGTTGCCTTACTGTGTTGTTACAAAGGTGTGTTTTCAAAAATTTTAACTCTCCTGTTTATTCCTTAAAATATAGGTCCCCAAATTACACAGGTATTACATGCAAGTTGATGACCATATATTTCCCTGGGTTTTGCAGAAAAAAATAACATCAACCTAAGTACTAAGGACTTCTCTTAGCAAGGGAAAATAGCCTTTAAAGTAAAACATAATGTCAAAAGTAAGATCTGCCTTCCTATTTTGGACAGACACGATACTTGGAAGAAATACTAAAAAGAGATAAATTCAAAGGGCCTTTTTCCATCCTAGACACGTAGCTCAGATTCTTAAACACATTTTTATTTGGATTGCATCAACGTCCTTTAACACCACTCACCAATTCAGGTTTTGCCATATAGCAGTTATTACATCAGATATTAACTCTGTTGAACACTAACTGCTACGATTACCACAGTGCATCAGTGGAGATAACTCTGTGGAGGGTTCCTCGATACCTCTGGGAAAAGCTTTCAAATTGCACAAAGCACCAAAGCTGGGTTTACATCTCAGCCACCTGCCAGTTATTTTATTCTCCTTGTTCTATGCGAGTAAATAAATTAATTTTCTGTAAATTCACAGCTCTGTGCAATTTCTGTCCCAATTATGTAATACTCATAAGCCAAATCCTTTACACCGTTCTTTGAAGCATGCTAGCATCATAAACTCTACTAACCAGATTCACTTAACCTAACACAGAGGTCTAAAGCATAAGCATCTCCATCTAAGCAAATCATTCCTCACCCTCAACTGAAAGGAACAGGAACTTTTAAGGCATAATTCATCTGATCTATTTCAGACATTCACATCAGGAGCAGATAAGCAGTGCTCTGGAAGTGTTTATTTCTCTTTTACATACCCCAGCTGCAGATGAATCCCTCCCTCAGGGCTTCCACTAGGATCTACCAGAACTATTCTACGCAGGCATCCACAGGGTCATGAAAGAAACACCTGTAGCCTGTCGAAGTGAGTGGTTTAGCAAAGCTACTCACTCACACATCTGTCTCTGATCTTGATGGCAAATTTGCTCACTTGAAGGTTCAGCATATCACAATTACTCAAAACCATCTAGCTAATAGTTCCTATCAGCAGTCAAAGGCAACAGGAAAAATACTAAGTCCAGATCCTTCCTAACCAAGTGAGGGATACAAAAAAGGGTAGTCAGCATTGTAAATGAGAGCTTGGGTATATCCCAGCTGGATATACTGTGTGAAGAAGTATATTAGTATGTAGAATATCACTTTTTTTTTTGTTTTCCAGGATCCATTTAGATCTTTAGGTCCTACGAGTAAGGACAATGCCATCATGACTCAGATGGTATCAAAGCCATTTAAGCGATGTTATTTATCCCCTTCTATGTATTCTTACACTTAATTACTTCATGCTTGTGTGAGTCATCTCTAACTAATGGTTAAAAAAATTTTGTATTTATCTTTTCATTACACAACACAACACTGCATGTGGTCAAATGACCACCGACACACACGCCTCTTATTAAAAATCCTTTTAAAGCATCACCCACCATCTATAAAGTACAGCACAGAAACCAAAAAGCTGCAGAGAAGGTCACAGAGAAACATGAAGTGAGAATCTGCTGTGTGAATTCTCCGTGCAATGCTCAAGACTTAATGGGTCTGCATTGATAGATTTCTGAATATCATCTAACCCAGCTATCAAATCCAAAAGATCTGCTAGTTCACTTTAGCTTTTTCCTACCTGGCAGCAGAAATACATGGTCAAATTATAGAAAAGCAGGAGTGTATACTTGTTATTACTACATTTAGAAGCACCATGATGCAAAGACAATTCTGTTTGTTGCCAGTTAATCATCAAAAATATTTCTTTCACAATTAGCTTTTGAAAAATTCCAGCAGCAGTAGGTCCACATCTTAACTCAGTTTTCCCCTAGAAACTTTGAGTAGTGACAGTGGTGTGATTCTATTCCTTAGTCAAATAAAGAGTAAGATTTGGGACAAATCTAATTTTCCAAGTTCTGCATGTTTTATCAGTTTTGGTTTTCAGATTCTTCATACAAAAACTACTATGTTTTGGGTTGCAGAGTATGTAAGTAACAGAAAAACATTCCTTAGTAAGAATATGAAATTTCACTTAATCTTGGCTAATCATTTTTAGTTCTTCTACACTGAATAAATACAAAAGGAAAACCATAAAACTTAACAACATCAGTGTATATCCACAAACCTTAGGGAACCTTATTTTCTTTCATCTTTAAAAATATTACTCAGAGGAAAGGCAGATGTTTTAGACCAAGAATGATTATGCAACTGATATAATATCAGTGGTTATCTATTAGGGAAAATAACAGAATTATCATTTCCATTATTTCCTATATGCTTCTATGAGCCATGTAGTAATAATTCTGTAAGCTTCCTGATATAATTTTAAGTGCTACATATTTGAAAAAAGTAAAAATTATATGAATATATCCACTTATGAAAAAAGCTTTCACTGATTAGAGCTCATTTCCCTAATATACAGATTTCTAAAGACAGCTCTATTTTAGTTATGTAAAGCATGTAAAAATTGGCATGTGCTCAATCACAGCTGAATCTGAAATTAGCCTGTCATTTTAGACACCATACTTTGGAGGTGGGAGAGGGGAAGCTCCTCCAGAAAAACTTTTCCTGGAGATTAAGTAGCTAATGGTCTGCTGGCACGACAACATTTAGTGGGAAGATGATATTGGTTTATTATTTTCAACCTCATTTTCCAGGTAGAAGAAAGCAGAAGATGCTATTTCTTCACAAAAGACCCCAAATGGTACTTTTCTCTTTGCAGAATGAACAAACTCCTCCAATAATGCCCTAATCTGACTCTCATCTTGCAACCCCTAGAGAACTACAACAAAGCTTCTGACTCAAATAAGAAGACATGCAACTGCAGGATTCCTTTAATTCACAAATGTGTACATATTTATGTGTGTATATATATAGTGTATTATGTGGGAAAATAATTCATTACTTCTATGGGCATACTCAGTTCAGAAAAAGCTAAATATCTTCTCATTAACTGAAATCAGAAACATTAGAAAGAGCCAGCCTCATTTTTCCCATGTTTAGCTTATTTTTCTCCATTTCCTGAGCAGAACACAACTAGATTTTTTTTTGTTCTGATTAAAATGGGCATTGACTTTTTCAAGATGTAAAAACAAAACGTATCTTTAAAACCTGCTTAAATTTATCACCAGAGTTCACAAACTTTATGAGAAAAAAATATTATGGTCACTTTATGAAAACTGAATTTGAAAAAAAGCTTTTCATGAGTTAGCAAAACCCCTTGATATCCAAGTAGCATGCACATAATGATACTAAAAGCTTGCAATGGAACTTCAGAGGGCTATCAAGCCATGAAAGATCTCATAAAAAGACAAGTGATTAACTTATTTAAACTGAGCAAGAATAGAAGTCAAAACCACCTCTGTTATTTCTTCTCATGTAAACACCAATTTGCTATGGAATAAACAGACCTCACTATTACCATTTATCAGAGAATGAAACAAAATTTAGATGATTTACTTAGTTCTTAGAATAAAATTCAGCTGCTCATAAAACAAGTAACTCAATGAACCACATATTGTTAATGTGAATTCAGACTGAGAACTGTGAAAATCCTTTTTTCAAAAATGTCCTGAATTTATTGATTAGTAAACTACTGAGCAATTTAGATTTTTTTATACATTTTCATAAAACTATTTATAAAACCTCTTGATTTAATGCCTGTATATCTATGGTATTTTTAAAATAAATATTTAAATTAGCACAATCTACCAAAAAGAAGTACTCACTACAATTAAAAAGCCCTACAACTGCTTGGTAATGTGTCCTTAATCAGGACAAAAGTAGTTGGTGGGCAGTATTACAGTTAAGAGGATGTAACCATAGCAGATGAAAGTTTGTTCTCAATTGATTACATGTAATAAAATCTATTAAATTACACACAACAGGAAATGGTAGTTAAATACATGGAGTTAAAAAAAAATAAAATTTGTTAAAGGACAATCATTTAAAGGCTTATAAAAAGTTCAAAATAGTTAGGTAGAATAAATATTTGTTTCACAAAATGTAACCTGCTTAAGATGTTAATACTGAACATTTTACAGGTTTACAGGATAATGCAACCATTTCAAAATACACAGCACAGAGAGGCTAAGACAACAGTACCATGTTTGTGCTTAAGTCCTGGAGAAACATTTTTATTAATTAAGCAGATACCTACGAAACTGAAAAAAGAGAGTTTATATTCTCCTACTGGGCAGTTTATGGACTACGGAAATATAGTCCACTATTCTGTACAGTCCTCAGTATTCCATAGCCAGTACATGGTGTTTTATATACAGTATATTTATTTTGTTCCTGAAATTAAACATGAAAAACAGTCAGATAATCAAGTGCTGTATTTTTTACTGCTTGTTGACTTGTCACATGAAACAGGATCCTGGGACATGACTACCATAATGCAAAAGTAAATCATTCAGGCCTTAGACGTCCTTGGCTGTCATAAGGGTTTAGAGTAATCTTCTCAATTTTTGTTCATCCTTCCATCTCCGACAGCAGTTAAGGCTAGACTGTTATTTGGGGAACTACTACAGGAGAGACTTCAGTCTGGCACTTTCAGTGACAGTATATGTAATTAGTAAATAAATTAATAATTTATTATCTAAAATATTCATTTTAAATGTTTGGGCAGATAAAGATTATTTGCAGAAATTTGCAGCACTGTCCCCTTTCCCCACAGCCATATAACTATTACAAACAGAACACATAAAGCACCTATGAATTTACTGTGCAATTCTAGGCTTTCTCACTCACCCTGTATTTATAAATGGGGTGCCCTCTTTTCACTTAGATTTATATATCTGCAATGCAGAAATACCTGTGTGGCACAGCCATACTTCTTTCATAACCAGTGGTGCAACACAGGAACTTCTACAGTTTGAACTTTATAACAAAGCATGTAACATCTTAAAAATCTAGTTCCTTGACCATCAAGCCAGAGATCACTCATCACTGGTTCTGATAGAGTTCTACACTGGAGACGTGAACTGGGATGAACCAATTCCACCACTGCAGATCAAAGTATTTTAAATATAGCAAGTATGTATCCTATTGGTGGGATGTTTAGGAAATTTTCTCCATCTCCCGGTCATGGATGATGTGTAAGGTATGCATCGCATCATCTAGGAAATAGCATGAGAGTGCATGGCTTTCGAGAAAGTGCAGTTTTCTGGCACAGTGTTGCAGGATTGAAAGAAATAAACCTAGTGCTGCCTTGTCCATAGTGCCTTTGGGAAATAGCCTCTGGAGTGGACTATGATCATGACTACAATTGCATTTTTTTTCAGAGCGGACTAGCTATGGTTTATCCCAAAAGACTTACGAAAAATTGGTAGAGTGGGGGTGATCAGGATCCTGTAAGAGGGGAGCTATTTTATAGCATAGGAATGCTCACAGAGACCAGCTCTACATAAGGCACCATACACAGAATTAAGGAAAAAACTTTCTAGATAACCATTTAAGATATGACAAAGAAAATCTATCACAGAACACAAATGTTTTAAATGTATTTTGGGCTTTCCTTGTTAAATAGACTCAAATTTGACACCTTTTAGAACCATTTTAGTTGTGTAATACTCTAAAATACGTATTTTCATTATGAAAAAATGCAGGAAATACATAAAAATCAAACTTAGTGGTTTAATACAAATATGTAGTATACAAATACACGCATATACAAATGTGTACATTGTATACACATCAATATGTAAGACTATCGTATACATTCCAGCTACACAGCTAACTGATTTTTTTAGTCACAGTATTTAAAGTATTGCAAGTAAAGTCTGCAAGAGTGTTTTTTAACTACATTGTAAGTATACCATTAGCTTGTCTTGCTCATGTTAGATATCTGTTTATGTCATGAAGTTCAAACAAACATGTGACTTCTTTAAATTCAAAGCAAGCAATTTGTAGGCTGCTCATCCATTATCTGCAAACGCGCTCTCTGTACAAGGTCTACTAAAGTAATGGTTCTTTCATCAAAGCCTAATGGTTTGTTTCAAATAATCAAAGTAGTGTTTATATCACTGTCCTCAGGTGCAACCATTTTGTTTCCAGGAGAACGGTATAGTACATGCTAATGTCACAAGTGATAAATCAAAGCAACTACATTTGTTTCTCTACCTTAACCAATCTACCCTATGTCTCCAACAACAGCAACAAAAAAATCACCCTGGCATTTGCACTCTGCAGTTCATTCTGAGAGTAGGAGTAATTTTGCAAGTAGTAAAACCTCATATGCAAAACCACTGGCTCATTCCTTTCTCCTAATAATAACAAGTATAGCTTGACTTATGTGGGAACTAGCACTGTTGTTATCTGAATCCAGACAGGAAGATCTTTCTCTCCACTGTAGTATCTCATGAATCCTGCCATCGTTTTTATGCAACATCCTGTTTTTGGTTAAATACAGTGTGTCTGATCAACTCAATTCTCCATAACACAGTAATAGAAATTCACTCTCTATTTTTTTATTTTTTAAGCTTAGCCATCTAAAGGGGAAAAAAACTCTTGAAAATCCCTTAAATGAACAAAACACAAATTGATACTTTGGAGGATCTTAGACAATTCAATGGCTATATAGGGCAGAAATTAAGTTAGTGAAGATCTACAACCACATTTTCCCTTCTTTATCTTTTTGCAGTATTTTGTTGCAACATTGGTAAGGGTTTTGTGTATCACTTATGATAAGATGGGAACTTTACATACCCTTTGCACCATGTTGGATTTGGTGTAGTAATTACTGCAGTGACATTATTCTCTTTACCAAAAATGTGCTGGGAAAGTCAAGCAGGGAAAGCTTTCTGTCGAAAGGGAAGCAGAACCTGCAGAGCCATCAATCATGCCCTATTTTCAATTAAAGGAATGACACCAATAGCAGCAGTAGGAGATTCTGTCAGTCCTATTAGATACAGGGTGAGAGCTGCCTATATTATCAGCTGAAGAGGGTGAGAATCATGGAATAACATGGGAAGAATGATAGACAAGTGAGCTGGAGTGGGCCAGAGGTTCACCTTATGAGTCTAAGTGCAGATCATCATCTTCATAAGCATCCGATATCCAAGGAAAACTAATACTCACATTTTGCTCAAGAAAGCAGGCAGGAACCATTGCACAATTGAGTGAGGTTTCTGAATAAAGAAGACAGTATAGTGCTGAGCCTTTGATAAAGCTACCACACTGAACACATTTGAAAAATATCATTAAACTTGTGAGCTATAGTAAAACAAACAAGCAAACAAACACCTTTCCATTCATTCAAGTTTGGAAATCTGAAATGCAAGATCAATTGTGAAGCAAGCAGCCACCTGTACCCCACATCTCCTCTAAACCCAGGCCTGACTCTAAGCATTAGGACTTTTGGTTTTAATTGTGTTAAAAGATCTGGATAATTCCTAGAATGAGAGGAATTAAATGCCATGAAGAAAATGTGGAGCTTGAGAAGACTGCAGAGAAAACACTTCCTGAAACCACTTTCCTTACAGTCTTAAAGCACTACATTTATTCTTTTCCCAATCTTACCTGAGGGTGCAGGAGGTAAGCAGAAATAAATTTGGTGTCATCTATACGTAAATAAAAAGCATGCCAAGGAAAGAAATGGCCAAGAAAAGGCTGCCTAGGTTTTGGTTTAGAAAATATGGCCATCAAGAGGAATTAAGAACAGTTCTCAGCCTGAGAAGGGAGTCTGGAAACATAGACCTCTTTGGCTTCTCTTTCATATTTGTTTTCTCTCGGATGCTTGTTCATAGTGGTAGAAGGACTGAAGACGCCTTCTCAGAACCCGTGTTTGGGCAGTAGGCACCAAAGCAGGTCACCAGCTCATAGCTTCAGGGTACTAAGGAAGCAAGCAGGCACGTGAACATGAACACAGGGAAGTACTGGAATGTTTTACTGGCTTATTGTACTCATATTCCTCTTCAGCCATCCCTAGCCCTCCTGCTCAGTTCCCTACCTCTCCACTTCTGAAGCCACTCATCTCACAAGGTAGCTTCAAGCATCTGAAAAAATTCTGGAGAAAAAAAAATAATGGTGGCAGAGGAGCTACCAAATAACAGGAAAGGAATTGGAGATTTAAGATGTAAAAAGTCAGAGACGTAAGAAAAAAAATCCCATTTCTCACTTTTTTTTGTGCACATCAAGGCTACTACTCAACATGTTAAGATGTACCAAATGTGTAACCCCAAGAAGCAAGACAAAGAAGAACAAAAATTTCCTCTGGCTAATATTACCCAATATAGAATAAACTCCACAATGAAAGTGTGAATAAGTTGATTAAATCTGACACTAAAAATACATTCATTCCAATGTGCTTTTGCACATGAGTCACCACAACTAACTTTCTGAAAAATAAAAGGAACCACCGGATATAAATTCTCCTCAGTTCATTAAGGTGGGTATTTTATTCAGTGAAAAAAGCCTTGAAAACAAAGACTTACTTGACTAGCCATCTAACACTAAATAGTGATTAATTTTCTACTAGCACACTCCCTATTAGTATTACTCCCAAATGTTCAGTTTAATTTAAGTACTTTCTGATTCATGAACAAGGGAATAACATACAGCTATAAAAAGGTAATCCAATCCTAAAATGGCCTTAACCCCCATAATCTGCACTTCAATGGCAAGGGAAACTGTATAGTTTTGAAACTGTAATCAAGATTTTTTTTTTTTCAAACACACACACTGGAGCTGTCCTTTGCTCCCATCACTTATTAGATTACAATAAAACGACCATGTTCTCTTTATGGTGGGAACACAGCGACCCCGGGGTGATTTATAATCTTATGAAACCCTGTCCACACTGCTGACCAGACTTTTTTATTTTTTCCTTTTTTTTTTTGAGGTCACTATCTGTTTCTTCAACTGATGTCTTCCTGCTGTGACAACACTGCTGGATAGCTGTCAGCACATAAGTATTTTTCAGGCTATGTATTATCTCTGCACGCACTTCTTGTGGTTTGTTGTTTGTTGTGGGGGTTTTTTTCTTGTTGAAAGCATTTTTGTGTTTGGTGCTTAGACAGAAAAGAGGACAATTCTAAGAATGGTTCTAAGAATTTCTCTTTAGTCTGATGCTTAATCCAGAAAGGACAACTAGACAAATCTCTTAATGATAGAAATAACACTGTTTCTTCTAAACTTAACACACTACTTTTTACTATACATCGTGCTGTAGTCTTTTTATCAAGTACGTTTTTCCACTTTGGGAACAAGTATCTGTAGTATTCCTTGAAAAAACTGAAAGTATTTCATATATAAATTAAATGCAAGTTCTGAGAAACATCTATAAAATGTTTTTAGGCAGAAAGAAAAGGAGAGAAGCAGAAAGAACCAGACAATACACAAACAGTGCACTAGAAAGCATAACAAAAGGAAACTTGCACAGATACTAAATACATAACTTTCTTGTTTATTAAATCAATGCACATTGAGAAGGTATTTTTGAAGTGTCCCCAACCTCAGTATACTTGCTCTGTGAAGGAAGGCTGTCTGAGGTACACTTATTTAATTCAGTCTAATGGAAAGAATTGCTAATTTTACTATCTAAAAATATTTTAGCAATATAATTTTAAAAGAACCTTAACTTGATATAGAGCTTGTTCCTCACGTTTTAAACTACAGCATTTTAAGAAAAAAATCAATAAAAGCATGTATCATTTTATGCTTCTCCTAAAATGAGTTAATATTCAATTAATTTAGACATTTCAAAATTAATCATTAAAGATAAGTTAATTAGAGCCAAACAGTGACTTTGCTATGACTCCTGGGCAAAGACATCCTCATACAACCTCAAGTGAAAGTTCATGATGATAATAGCCACCATCTATGCTATTCCAGAAATTCAGTAAACTGTCCTGGGTTCCACCCTGTACAGCATGGATTCTCTGCTATCCCTACTTTGGATAATATATGAATGAGTTACAGACACTACCTCCCCCAATTGGACTGTCCGCACAACGGAAGTTTCAATTTGGTCATAATTAGAACTTGACCCGTTAATAGCAAACTTTGTACCGAGCTGAACGGTGCAAGATTTGTCATCTAAAGCAAATGCTCAGCCGATCCACATAGTACCTTCCAGATCCTACCTTTCCCTATGCAAGCTAGTCGCATTTCATAACAATTTTCAATGCAAGTAGAGATCAGGTAACTATCACTTGAAACAATATTAGATAGCTACGAGTAAATACAATGGGTAATTGAATTATGTACAAAACTTCCACAACTTTCTTCATATGATAGACTGTAGCTAAACATATAACAATTTTTTTTACTGAGATTTAACTGTTCAATATTCTACTGAAGACAACAAAATATAGCATTTCAATCAGCTGTGCCTGGCAATATCTTCACCTGTCAAACATCTGGTTTAAGAGAATAAAATTACATGCAGTCTTCACAGTATTGTACTTGATATTTAAAAATTAAATAGGCCCACACTGGAGTTAACACCAGCTATTCTTTATTGTTTTATTCATTACTGTAAGCTATTTCAGAAGGATAAAAAAAGTATTTCACTTCTTGGAGATAAGGACAAATTGATAATTGTAGCAAATAAGTCAGGTTGTCCTTTGCTCTCAAGGAGGTAACCTACTGTTTCACTCCTCTAAGGACTTGCTTAATAAGATGAACAAATTCTCAAGGAAAAAAAAATCAATTAAAATTGAGAAAAGTCCCTTAGGATAAAATTAGTTTAACAGTCCATGCATTTCTCAATCATTATTTCAGTTTGTTCTAAGTAATACATTCTTAGTGCATGTTTCTAAGTAGTACTCCTTTTGGTAACAAAGCAGTTTCAGAAGTGAACGCTGAAACCCAATGTTGAATCAGCAAGGGCTGCTGGATAAAAGAGGGGTTAGGAAGTAAAATATCCATTAGCTGCAGAAACTCCATTAGAAATAAAGTGCATATTCCTAGGACTGCAAAATGAAAAGTCAATATGAGCTGCTAATATAAAAAAACCCTTCTATATTGAACTGTTCACTTACTAGTTTATCTATCCAGGTCCTTATAGAGCCTTTAATTGCAGCATATCGGGGGATGGGGCGAAGAGATTATTCATTCATTCATTCAGTGAACTACAAAAAGCTTTCCCAATCTGCAGTCATGAACACCCACCAACAAATCCCACCTTAGAGGGACAATCAAATAACAAAAGAGGAAAGTCAGGAATAGTTTCTCCTAAACACTCTTCATCCTATCTGCTGTTAACTTAATTTTTAATTTTTTCTTTAACCTCAAACATCACCTGGCTCATTCATATGCAAAACAGTAAAAAAATACATCTACTTTTCAAAAAAATCTATTGGGTTAATCACTGTCTTACATTACACTGCAGGTATATACTTTTGTATCACAGCACTTGTCAATAAAGCCTGAATGTCAGTCCAAGACAAACTGGCAAACTGTAGCATACTCATCCAAAATTTCCTACCCAGTGTGTGTTCTGGATTAATAACTAGACAAATAAGTTCTGTATATATTATCCCTTACACCTCAGAATGTGGCTGCATGCTGTTATGCAGATGCTGTGCTTCACTCTTCCCATGATTAAATAATTTCAATGATAGAGAAATGACCATAGTATTTTGAAAGCATTTTAAATACAGGGGCTGTGTAGATAAAATTGTATTTCAAGTCAGAAGTAAATAGAAGTGGCTTTGCCTATCCAGGGAAGTTACTGGGGACAAAAAAAAAAAAAAAAAAAAAAGAGCATGCATTTACAGCACATTTCCCATTTTGGACAAAATCTGTGTACAGACATGTAAGATAGGATTCAGCAGCCTGAACAGGCATGCAAAGTTATTTTAGTTCCCATGGAGTACTCTGATGGCTCCTAAGAAGAAACAGATTCCTGAAACTCATTCCTTGCATCTGCCAGCCTTTCACAGGTGTCTAACACTGGGGTCTCTTACACACAGAACCACCTCAAGTGGCACTAGGTATCTATGTTTAGGCAATTACACAGAGACCAACTTAAGGTGGGATTATTTGCCCCTAACTTGAGACATCTAATAGCTGTCTAAGTCTAAACTCACGATCAAGACTCCTTCAGTAGTCCAAGGAATAAAGACTGCCAGCTCTAGAAAGCAATTCATCTTGTCTGTCTTACCATACACCCTAAGGACAGACGAATGGCTTTTCTGGAGGTGCCCATCCCTCTCCATTTGGCTATAAAGGAGGTGTAGCTAAAATTACATATCTGAAGCCAATAGACTGATATTCACTCTCAGTCCTGCTGCTTTAAAAATACATTATGCTGCTTCATATCTACTGTATGTTAAGGAGCCGTGTCTAAAATTAGGTATCTAGAAAGTGGTTGCCTAAGCTGCTATTATTGTCAAAGAAAATCAAGTCAATGCAGTCAAAGAAGGCTAGAAAGCTATTCAGCGGAGTAAATGTAGGTGTCTGCTTTAAAATAACGAGTCTTCCTTTGACTGCACCAACTGAACTGCCATTGACTAAATCTTGGTGACTGAAGCCAGAGTTGAATTCTTCCCTACGAGTTTGATTGACTGAGTATAGGAGCCTGTTGCCGTCTGTGATGCCCTGAAGTATCCGAGACATGCAGACAAGCTGGCAGACTTGACAAAGGACCTGGGAAAGACTTGCACTCCTCTGAACAGCAGCTGTAAAACAGATAAGATACCCTAGGGCCTTTCAAATGCATCTAGATGCCTGTGTTTATGCAATTGAATCATGTCCTACAATTCCAAACAGCAAGTTAGTTTGGAGCATTAAAATGATATGTTAGCTTACTTGAAAGTAACTTCTCCATGTACAAGTCTTTTATCTTGGTCTGAGATGAGTGACTGGAAGATCTCCCCTTGTCAATCTACAAAACCTTATTCCTTCAGATACTTAACCCTGAATTTCTACTGTACCTTAGTAATAAACTTTTATTTGCATATTCTCTTAAAATAACATTTTTATTTGGACAAATATACCCACATTTTCAAAATTAATGCTGCTGTATGTGTCATACAATAGCTAAAAGAAGTGAAGAAAAAGAAGCTGTTTTAAAATAAAATATGATATTCTTTGGATACAGTACATTTAATGCTTTCTCCACTGTTATCACAAAGGTTTAAAATATTAGAAGCTGTTAAGATTTTCAGAATTTCCAAATTACAGCTACTCCATAAAGCTAAACATCAATGTGATAGTAACCACAGATTTGTTATTACTCTGAAGGTGAAGAATAAGAAAGCATGCCATAAAAATTTGTTCTGCACATCTTCTGTGATATTTTAGACATTTAAGCTGTTGCTACATGTCACTATTCTGTCAGTAGCAGATCAATTATAGGAGGTTTTCCATATATTTCCCCATCATTCCTCCCCTTTACTTCCAGTTCTCACTCATCTAAAGGTTCTTGTCCCTTGCTGTAAATCACATTAGCTCAGCTGTTTGGCTGGCTGTATTACGAAGCCAAATGCATGAAACAAATGGGGAAAAAAAACAAAAAAAACCTCTAAAAGTCTGAAAAGTGTTGGGTTGGTTGGGTTTGGATTTTGTTTTTATGTCATGTGTTTACTTTTTAAATACAATTATGTCACTGCAGGAGTTTAGACAGCTTAAGAAAGAATTGAATCAATGTAATTCACAGGACAGAATCAGGAGTAGGGAAGGGAACCATTTAAATAGCAACCAGGTAAACAGCAACATGTAGCCACTATCTTAGTTCACATCTAAAAATTATATTTGAAAAAACTTAATTCCTGACATGGCAAACACATCTGACTGGACAATGAAATGAAAATATGAAAACAGAAGATCCATTTTTTCCTAAAAATAAATACAATTTAAAAAAAGAATCCATACTTTTGGATGAAGAAATAATTGAACCCAAAGAAAGCTGACACACTTGAGACACCAAGAGCCTCCCATTTCTGCCCAGGTCATCAGGCATCAACAAACAGCTCTTGCAATTCGGTTTATGTCCAGGAGGCTGGGGGCCCCTATGCACAGACAAAGACTACAGGATTCATAAACCTCATAAAACATGTGACTCAGAGATTTTCTGAGCCTGTAAACCACTGAAGCATCAGCACTATCTTCCACTTATGAGCACACACTTTGGGTTGGCTTCCCAGCTATTGTTCCAACGAGGTAACAGTGAGCTAATCAGGAGATGCATTGTATGAACAACTATCTTCTACTAACAGCTTAATTCTACAACTAATAATAGCTCAAGGAGTAAAAAAATATTCTAAGAAATACTGCTCATGATCAGTGTCTTCTCCTTGATTCCTTATACGGAAAAAACAAAGACTGGTGTAAAAATAAAAAATTGTGTTAAATTGAAGTACTCCTAGGGGTATCAATTTCTGATGTGCTTCCTGCTTCTCAAAACTTCATTACTCCTCTGACATTGTAGAAGGACCCTTAATACATTTCACATGTCTTGAAGCAACTTCCTTCATCACATACCCTGGTGCACCTCAGTATGTTGGTTAGAGGTAGGTTGAAACTTTGCCATGATTCAAATGGCAAATAACTGCTCAGCATTGCTGGTGATTTTTCTTTTTTAAACAACAACAAATCTTTTTTTACCCCTAATACTAAAAAGTCTCAGCTCTGGTGAATAAATGCCAATAGTCTAGCCTACCTTTCCTACCTTTCCATCCTTAAAAAAAAAAAGTTAGTTTCCTCAGAACTGGAATCTTATAAGTCTAGTGTAGTTGATTTTCAACGGCTAATATTTTCCTATGTTGTTTGAAAGTTAATTATCAGTTAACTTACCTTGATTTCTCAATCTGAATAGCAAAAAGTTTTTAAACATTCGTTAGACCTAAGAGACTATGTTCAGGAGCGGTATTCCACTAAATTTGTTCAAAGAGGGTTTTTCTCTCTAAAAAAGAAGCCAAAAAACCACCACTGAAATATAGCTACCTAAAACTATTCAAATCTAGATATGTGATTCTACAGCAGCTCAAGTTTTTCTACATTGAGGCCACCAATTTACAGTGTTGTCTTCCTCCTCCTCCTCCTTCCTCCTCCGTCCCAAGCCATGCACTGCCACTCCTTCCTTCATAGTGCCTGTAGGCACTAAAATTTGTGCCATGTAGCAAGACACTTTTGAATAATTGGTCCAACTGGAAACTAGTCTTTCCAAAAAGGGGAAAAAAAAAAAAGGTTTAATTTTCAGCTGGTCTGAGCAGGGAAACAACCTGCTTACCATATTCCTGTTTAATTAGAACACTGTTGTTCAGGGACAGCGGAGAGTTCTTAACCTTGTCTAGCAGAAATGTGTTGCAGCCTGTCTTGATCTACATAAAATGAAAATGTGGTTATATCAGAGCATTCATCTCACTTTTAATTTAGCTTGCATAGGTGAGAATATTAGTGAAGACACTGCTGCACTGCCTGCATCAGGAACTGGCAACTATGATGCTTGGTATAGGCTTTTAAAGGGACAATACTTAAGCTGCTAGACCACACTGTCAAGACCTCCACTGCTCCTGTTACAAATGTTGGCAAAATTACTGGCTCCTGCTACAGTTACACTTACCTTATGCTGTGAAACCATACCCGAATAGTGGCTAATTTTTTCATGGGTGCTATCACTAATACAAAAGCCTAAGTTTCAAAAGAACCACAAATTTGTGTGTATTTCTGGACTAGGAAAGCAGACTTCTCAAGCATGTGACTCACTTCTCCCATTATCTCTGGGAGACTGGCTCTTCAAGAAATTACAAGACCCTGACTTCAGAGTTAAAAAAAAAACCATCCCTGAAAACCCCAAGATTTTTTCCTAATCTTTCTTATTTTTCTTGAAATTGCATGTCAGGTAGACTGTAAAGCTAGCCTAAAGAGTTGGAGTTTGAGAATCTTGCCTTCAACACATAGCTTTCACCTGTAGAAAGCAGGAAAAAAGAATACAGTATAATCTGTAACCCCTTTTCTATGACCCTATTCAGATTGCTTTCATTCAAATAAATGTGGCCATTTTAAGTCTGAACCTGAAGTACAGCTCTTTTATAAACCCACAGAGGAGCTGAACAGAGCATTCCTCCCAGCTGCCTCTAATAACTATTAACTCTGGCAGGAAATAAAGTATGTGAATCAGTAACAATCATGTTTTGTCAGGAATAAGACCTGTACTATAGGAGCTGAAAGAGCTACTTGGGCTAAGAACAGTAGCTTCCTACAAGGTTTGCTGCTGTTCATCACCAGATATGTTATCAAAAAGCAATACAGTGGTGCAACTCAAGGTACTGATGCGCAAATACGAAGCAAATTAAGTTTAGTTATTCCAGAATAACTGAACAGTCCAGCTTTATATTCCACAAACAACATAAAATCATAGAATCATTAAGGTTGAAAAAGGCCTCCAAGATCAACCTTTGACTGAACAACATCTTATAAACTAAACCATAGAACCAAGTGCCACATCCAGTTGTTTCTTGAACACTTCCAGGGATCGTGACTCCACCACCTCCCTAGGAAGCCCATTCCAATGCTTATCCACTCTATCCATGAAGAAATTCTTCCTGATGTCCAACTTGAAGCTACCCTGGCACAGCTTGCGGCTGTGTCCTCTTGTCCTGTCACTAGTTGCCTGGGACAAGAGACAGACTCCCATCAGGTTACAACCTTCCTTCAGGGAGTTTTAGAGACTGGTAATGTCTTCCTTGAGCCTCCTTTTCTCCAGGCTAAACAACCCCAGCTCCCTCAGCTGCTCCTCCAGGACTTACCCTCTAGACCCTTCACCAGCTCCATTGCCCTTCTCTGGACACACTCCAGCACTTTAATGTCCTTCTTGTAGTGAGGGGCCCAGAACTAGACACAGCACTCGAGGTGCGGCCTCACCAGTGCCAAGTACAGACGGAAAATCACTGTTCTGGTCCCTCTGGCCACACTATTGCTGATACAAGCCAGGATGCCATTGGCCTTCCTGGCCACCTGGGCTCATGTTCAGCCACTGTTGACTAGCACCCCCAGGTCCTTTTCCACTGGACAGCTTTCCAGCCACTGTTCCCTAAGCCTGTAGCACTGCCTGGGGTTGTTGTGACCCAAGTGCAGTCTCGGCCCATTGGTCCAGCCTGTCCAGATCCCTCTGCAAAGCCTTCCTACCCTCCAGCAGATTAACACTCCTCCCCAACTTAGTGTTGTCTGTGAACTTACTGACGGTGCACTCCATCCCCTCATCCAAAGCATGGATAAAGATATTAAACAGGACTGGACCCAATACTGATCCCTGGGGGACACCACTGGTGACTGGTCACAAACTGGATGCAGCATCCCTTCACCACCCCTCTCTGGGCCTGGCCATCCAAACAGTTCTTAACCCAGCAGAGAGTGCACCTCTCCAAGGCATGGGCTGCCAGCTTCTCCAGGAAAACGATGTGAGAGACAGTATGAAAGGCTTTACTAAAGTCTAGGTAGACATCTTCCACAGACTTTCCCTCATCCACCAGATGGGTCACCTGATCAAAAAAGGAGATTAGGTTGGTCAAGCAGGACCTGTCTTTTCTAGTATGGTTCTGGATGGGCCCGATCACCTAGTTGTCCTGTACATACCCGTGATGGCACCCAAGATGAGCTGTTCCATAGCCTTCCTACAACCAAGGTCAGGCTGACAGGCCTGTACCTCCCCAGATCCTTCTTATGACCTTTTTGCAGATGGGTGTCCCATTGGCTAACCTTCGTGGAATGAAGGAGATGCTCCTTGTGCTCACACAAAACCAGAAAGGACCTACACATATCCTGTGCTCTCCATTTGAAAACTGTTAACTTAATGGTTGCATTTAGTTGTGTTAGACTATACAAACCGATGAATAGACAGCCCCTCTCAAATGACACCATTAATGGACCAAAATTCAGAGATACAGATCTTAATGTTTTATTGTTATAATCCTTCCCCTGTTCCTACATCTCAGAAATGTCATAAGATCCTTTGCCGTCTTTAATAAAAGCCAACACCTCAAAAACATAACAAATACCAGCAGGAAGCTATATAAACAAAACAGAAATTTAATAAGATATTCTAATTCTATAATCCTTTATAAAAGTGAAAAATATTAACAAATATAACCTTAGTATCTTTTAAGATAACTGTCATCATAAACATATCTGAATGGCATAAACATATTACAGAATCACTGAATCACAGAATAGCTAATGTTGAAAGGGACCACAGTGGGTCATATGGTTCAACCTCCCTGCTTAAGCAGGGTTGTACTAGAGCACCTGTCACATGACTGCGTCCAGATATTGCTTAGCCAAAGTCTACTCTTTCCTGCAATTTGCTTACAGACTGTATTGCAGCTTGTCATTTCAGAATGCCATGCATCGCTCAGATGCTTTCTTACTTTTTTTCCCATTAATTTCAGAAAATGCTCTATTATTGAACTATTCCTTGAGCCTGATTCAACAATCTCAATTAACTGTTGGGTTACTCTAGCTGTAGCCAGTAGTCCTTAATCATGTATTTTATCTCACACTGTTTAACATTTCATAGGCCTATCTGCTATCAAACTAAAGATTAAAAGCGTTTTTTTTTTTCCTTTGGAACACTGGTCCTTCAATGCTGTTTGATCCTGAAAAGTCATAAGATATTGTACCTCAGAGCATGAGTGTAGTATAGTTAAAGGATCAGACCTGGTAATGTGGTGTTGTCTGTACTTAATGTCCCTATCTCCAATCACTTCCTTTTTGACTCTGGAAACAGGAACTATTCAAAATAGTCTTCAAACAGATTTTCAGTAAAAGCCATTCTGGTAATTACTCATATTATTGGACCCTGATTTTTCTGAAGTATAAAACCCAACAAAATCCCTTCACATAGTACACACCACCTTAAAAGCATCCTGCCTTAACAAATAGCAATTCTTAAACAACAGTTTCACTGCAAGAAATCGCTTGGAAAATATCATCTTCTTACTGAACAGATCCGCTTTTAGAAAGTATTATGGTAAATGCTTGCTTATGTTAGAGTTCAGTTTTTACCGCTCTTTACTGCTGTTAACCCAGCAAAACTAACACAAGTCTGCTCATTCTGAGGAGTCCCACCCCTGTTCCTGCAGCAATAGTAGTATTAACAAAGCTCTCTTTGCTCCAGCAAAATTTTTATTTTTGTTACATCTGTAGAGTTCCACTAAACACCATCATCATTTCCCAAAAACAACTAGGCTGTGCAAGTATAAACAAGGGCAAAATAAATGTTACTCACAATGAACATCTGAAAGAAAAGAAGACTGCAAAGGGAAAAAAAAAAAAAGGCAGTGAAAGATTTAATGAGCTCAAGCTATTTAACTTATCAAAGAGAAGGAGTAAAGATCTGAAAGTACCTACCCAGGAAACAAAATTTCAATAATGTAAGCAGCTGATAAGCATGTAGTAAGCAAATGTAGAAGTGGGAAAAAAACAAGCAAACAAACAAACAAACAAAAAGCATCAACATAACAGAAGGTAGAGACTAAACAAACTTAGACTGAGACGTGAAGAATCCTAATTACCTTAAATCTGAGAAAAGTTTGATTACTCTTCTGAAATATTTCTTTAAGTACAAATTATTACCAAACTTAAAGCAGAAATCCTAAATCTGTATTACACAGACAGGCCATTTATTTACTCACTATCTTCCTTCTGGCATTAAAGGTATAAGGTGTCTTAACCTGTCTTTCCTGACTGCTTGTTCATACACAAATGAGTCTCACTACTTTTTATGAATGCAGAACAACCAGTGCCTTGTTTGTAATTTCTTCTTTTAAGTAATTTCAGCAGCTTCATGAGCAACAAACTACCTCTGAAAAAACATCTCTAACTAGCAAATTCCCTGAGCAAAAGACCTGAACTAGCTTCAGAAAGTTAGTGAAAAAGAGTCATGTTGATATGATGTTATCTATGATGAGAGGCGCACACTAAAACAAAATGAGAAAAGTCAACTAATAGGCTTTGAAACATGGAATGAGCTCGTGGTATTATTTGGAAAGTGACAGAGCATAACAAAGAGAAGAACAAAATCATATGCACCCTTGTGTACATCCCATATTACACTAAGGGTACTTGCCTACACACCCTAGGAACCAGCCCTAACTAAGCCAGCCTGAACAAAGAAAGAGTTAACAATGATTTTAGTGTGCTGCCATAATCAGGAAAAAGGTATAATGTCGAACAAATAATATTTAAATAAAATTGTACGAAAAAGTACATTAGATGCCTTAAAAATTACCAATTAAAAGTATTTCATAGTTCAGAACCTTATTAGTGAAAATTATTTTTAGCTTGAAAAAATAATAATCATATTTTATTTTACATTTGCAATTATCTGAATTAAGATGCAGGAAAATATTTGGAACTCCTTACCAAATTTTTAAGATGTTTCATATTTGGATCTGAATGATTAAATGTGTGCACAGGAAAATTCCTTTTTGAACTGCTTTCATACTTGAACTCCAACATCTTTAAGAAGGGGTGGAAGCAATTATTTCTGTTCTGATAATCTTGAGAAAAAATGGCAGTAGAACCACAAATGGCAGAGTGAAGAGCATTTTAAGATTCACAGAAACACGCGCTTATCCAAGGAAATTCATTGTAGCTGATCTAAACCGCATGCTCCATTTCAAATGGCTTATAAGATATCAGAGAATGGCACTTGGTAAGACAAAAGCATTTTGAAGTCTTAAAAAAAACAGCTACCAGAGATACAAATGTAACAAAGCTCTTTGAAACTAGTAAAAGCCTCAAGTACAAGCTCATTTAGACATGAATCTATTCTTCTGGAAACCGACTTCCAAATATGAGACGTTTCCAGAGCAGTAACTAATATACAACATAATTATGTTGAAAATAAAAAGAAGCATCTGATTATAAGTTGTTTCATAAGCAGGTCTGTAGACACAGATTTGCAGTGGCAACAAAAAATATTTCTATTAAAATCAACAATCAAAATATTATCTAGATTTTAAAAAGCAACTATGAAGCTGCAGAATTATTCACTGAACAGTAGAGCAGGCTTAATATTTATCTTTCTTACAACATCTATTTTCAACAATGGCTACAAATACAGACAAAATATTATTTAAACTGGTATCTGAGATAACTACAATTCTTACAAGCTTTCAGTTCTGACACCCAGACTGGTGCCTCATATAAGAAAAGCAAACACAATTTTAACATTCTAGGACTTTGAGAGTATTAGTTCACTATAGAATGCTCAATAAGGAAATGTCCACATTCACATGCAGTAAAACACACTTGAAGCTTAGAAACTGCCCGTATTGATAGTCCATACATCTAATACGACAGGAGCATGATGTCTGAAATGCTTAATCAAAATAAGCCAGCTATATAATTTTTAACTCTATCATCTGTGCCCCCTCAGTTCATCCATTTCAGGTTTCTACATACATCTGAGTTCACTAGCTGTGCCAGAAACAAGTGTAAAATTACTTTTATCATGTTTTAACTCCATTTATGTACAGATGCAACAAATCTTATCAATACACCTGTCCTCACAATCCTCTAAATTACTTCAAAGACCAATACATTCTAAAAAAACTGGATAAACAGAATATACTGGGCAGAAACAGAGGGAAAGAAAATGTACTCTTCACTATTTTGTCAGTCAATAGCTTAAAGAAGTCATTCTTTCAAAACATGAACCATCATCTCAGAATAGTGATAATAAAATAATCACAATAGTAATGGCAAAGGGGAAAGTTAATAATTATAACTTTATTGACTTGAATTTCTCTCCCTCTCTGTATCTACACATACAAAAAGAGTTTAAAGGGCTTCTTAGTAGTATAATTAAATGAAAAAACCCAAGCAACTAAATACCTTTTATAATTAAATATACATTATAGCAGCTCAACAAGTGTGTTCTTATGTAGTTCAGCTTGGAAGTTAAAGGCCGGATCTCCACGTTTTCATCTGAGGTCTTGCTTGCAGTCACAGCAAATGCTAAATCAGTAAAGTAACTCAAAGTATTCAATGAGAAACACAACTTTGGGAAGGGAGGGGAGGCAAGGCAGTAAAAAATATAGATTGTGTCTACAAATGTAAAATATGGCAGCTATATAGATTTGGATTTTTCATTAACATAATTAATAATTTCAGTGACCAATAATCCCGACAGGGGTCTTGATCATCTTAAACACAGGATATGCTGAAATCATAAACTCAGCTTCTCTTTGAAAGCTTCTGAGGAGTAGTTGCTTGGGCAGTGTTTTAATATTGACCTGACAGAAAAAGAAACCTAGAAAATGCAGACCTGGGCTCCTCAGTCTCATCCATGAAATCCTCGTTAAATCCATACACAGCAGCTAGAGAATTACAGGCATCTTTTTCAAAATTATTATCCCAGGATTAGCCTTTGAACAAGAGGCATACAGGGTACACCTAACTAAGTAAACAAAATTAGGTAAGAAAAAATCTAAAAAATATTCTAAAAATACCTCAATTTTGTATTTGCCTAATTTTCAAGTCCTTTGTAAAATGGAAACAGAGTGGTGGAGCCATTTTTGGTTGAGTCTCTCATCTCTACCCCAAAGAGTTATGAAAAATGCACTTTCATTGAAAATGCAGGAAGGTAGAGGTCTTACCCTTTAACTCTTTTACATTCCAAATCATCATGTGCAGCAAGTAATGCAAGTGCTTTAGTAAATGGGTATTGGCATCTTCACAAGGAAACTATTTGTTTTAGACAGTAGGGTAATACCTGGTCTATGAGCATCTTGCTATTGCCTCCACATTCACTGCACCATAAAGATCAAAGCAATCTCTAGTCTAGGTATCCCATGTAGCAGAGTGTTTAAAACATTATTAGCATTGCAACAATAAATATGAACCACTAAAAGCTACTGAATATTCAGTACTATATGAAAAACTGGCATTTGTTCCTGTAAAAAAATGTGCTGATGTTTTTTAAAACATAGACCAATGCTCGACACCTTTCATACAGGATTGCACACCCAATTCTAGACTTCACAAAACAAAAGACTTATCAAAAACATTCCTAAACCTCTTGACATCTTCAGAAATTCAGACAAAAGACGCTCTTCTCGACTGTTCATCCTAGTAAATCTCAGACACTAGATTTCAGTGTAGACAAATGCCAAAGGAAAAAAAAATTAATCAAACAATTAAAACAACCTACTAAATTTCACTATATAACAAAGAAGGAACAGTCTGTGTTACATAATTTACAAAAACAGCAAGACATTATCATAAATCCTGCTGACAAAGGAGGAGCTGTAGTTCTTTGGTATTGGGATCATTACACTACAGAGGCAGCAAAACAAATGGAAGAAATGTGTTACTTTAAAATGCCCTCGTTTTTTCACACAAAAGTTGTAAAGTTATTTCTATAGCATGAAATTCCATACAACACGTACGCAAATTATGATGAAATCAGATTAGAGAAAATGCCAGAACTCACAAGACAAATAATGGGACATCCTACAATGGCAAGGTGCTCCCAACTTCCTAAAACAAGTAGCTGTGTCCTATGGTGCTTCTTGGCATCCAGCCTGTGTTAAAGCCCTATCAACATAAATACTGATTTCTTTGCACGCACAGCAGACCTTAATGAGCATCACTTTCAACAATACGAAGTACCTTCTCTTCACTGTGGACATTTGGTGGTATATAATATTGTCATCTTGATACAGAAAGTTAAGCAGTTAAGCCCCTTAGAGCTCAAAATACCCCATAAAATCTACAAACCATTACTGCCATCAAAAATGGACTAAATGAATTAATATTTCAGAAATTCATTAAAAATTAAGAATACTCATTTTTACAACTTCCTAAGTTTAGCAGAATATGTTCTTCTGCCAAATTGTTTCACATCATTTAAGGAGGAGATTGTTATTCCCAGGAAAATATTGTTAGCTTTAGAACTGAACCACAATTTCTTATGTCTTCTTTCAAAAAAAAATGGATTGCACGCATCTTACAAATTCTTGTAATAGGAATTAACCCTACCAGCACCAAGATAATTTATCTCGTATTTAGAGCACTGTTATAATATCTAAAATATTTTATTTAATATAAGAAAATTTTCATCATTTATTGAAATGTTCTGCGGCAATCCCTGGAAAATGCTATTTAACCACCATGATACAGCTTAATTCTGGAACTCATGAATTTCTATGATCTGACTGTGAATAAACTGCCATGTTTTCTAACCCATTTTCCAGCACTACAACTTTAAATTCTTAACTCTGAGAAATCCAACTCTAGACCAAATGCTTCTGCCAGAAGTTATCATTCTTCATCCCAATAGTGATAGTGAAAATAAAAATAACAGGCTAGAAGCCAATCTTTCAACTTGGTATCTACACCCCTCCCTCCATGAAGCCTTCTATTCACATCATCGATAAAATTCCAAATGCTGCCTTCTCTAAAAGCCTCTTTTGGTTATTTTGCAGCCTCACAAATAAGGCAGCCCTCTCTTGCCCATTATTAACCACTTCTCTCACTTATAACATCTTAAATCCTTCCCCAGATGTGAATGCCCTCTCCCTAACTACCATTCCCCATTTAGTTCACACCGCCTGTGGCTGCTGCATGGTCTCCAGGGTGCACTGTTAGGGTAGCCAGGTTCTGCTCTGCTTTCATTGCCCATTATGTACCCAGACAACAGTGCATAGAAGATGAAGACTGCAGAAGCAAGCACTTACAGAAGTAGCCATGTATGAGAGATTCTTAGGCATGGATATAAAAAAGGGGAAGAGGGGTTATGGACACTAATCCCACTTTATCCAACAATCATCTGAAATTAGTATTACATGTATTGTAGATAGAGCTAGTGGAAGAACAAAATATTAGTATGTCAGTTAAAGAAGAGGTACATGGAAAAAGCATATGCACAAAAATAGTCTTCGGATCATTTCCAGTGCTCTGTCTGTAAGATCAGTAAAGCCATCAATTATTTTTTTAGACTGAAAAGATACCAACTTCTACAGATTGTTGAAGATCTGAAGTACTGCTATACATACTTAGCGTGACAAAAGTTTCCAGATGATGAAAACATACTGTAAGGATATAGTGAACTTTGGTTTTCCTATATAATTTTGTCCACCTACATAACTTTTGGGTTTTGTTCTGAATGGCTGTTATATTTACTTCTTTCCACAAAAGAAGGGTATTTTGGGCAGAGGGGATGGAAACACATGCCTTTAGAATTCATGAAGATCAAACCCAAAGTAACTAGCTGTAGCAAAACCCAGCTTGCTCTGCTTTAGCCAGACTGAAGGCAACCACAGAAAGAAAACAAGAGAGATTTTTTTTCTTCCCCTCTTCCCTCCCCTTTAGAAGTACTAACAACTTTTCTCTTCTAGCTTAGCCACGGAACGAGGAAAGTGATAATCCCTTTGAAATTCAGCACTTAACACCTATACGGTAGGTGATAATTGCTGCATTCCAAGAGGATTAGCACAGTGGAACCCAGTTTACAGTGAAGTCAGACCATTCTGAACAGAGTGAAGTTTTGCTAAAACCATGCCCATCCAAGGAAATTTTGAGTTTCCCACTGTTTCTGGGTAGACAAGGATCTTGTTGCTTCAGATGTGTTTCCCTCACATCTGCAAAAAGCTGCTGAAAAATCAACTGCTGTTTAAAACAGATTTAATACTAATATTAATAATAACAAAGTATTCCTAGAGAAGTGCAAACTAGTATAATTTTATTGACATCGCCTGTGACAAGTGCACAGGTTATCAAAGCCTAGCTTTTCTTACAGACAGTGCAATATTTCCATCATCATTTGGCAGGACTGTTGTAAACTAGGTCCTCACAGTAAAACAGTAGTCAGTAATTTAATACTGTATCAGAACCCAGAGGTCTAAGTGACACTGTCTGATCCTGCACAGCTATAGGAGGTGCTTTCTGTACTAACATTATGCCATTAATGGGAAAAATAGTCCCAAAGGAAGCAAGATGCACGAGTGATGTAAGTCCACTCAAAAAAGCAGAATAATTTAAGGCTTTCACTCCACCAACGGAGACTTAGGCTTGACCTAAGTTCCAGGGTTCCACTGTGCAGCACCTCCCAGGGACTAGAGGATGCTCTGTAACAAGTGGGTTTACTCTCCCTGAACAAGCCAAGATATGAAGGGCATGGAGGATGGTGCACAGCCACATCTCAGTTTCTCTGTCAGCAGAACATGGCCAGAGGGAGCATCCAAAGGCTGAAATCAACCATTTACCTCAGCCAGCCACCCCATTCGTTTTGCAATGCACAGTAGGCCAGCTAAAAGAGTTAGTAAAGCAGATTTCCAAGAGAGGAAAGTGGTTTCCATTGCATTCATACATTTTTCTTTCCAAGATTTTACTTCTTTCTTCATTAGAGCTGACCCCCCCTCTTGTTTCCTCCTTTTAAACAAAGTGTTAAAACCACTGTGTAATCCACAGTTCATCTCCCAGGCCAGGATCAGGGCACTGCCCTTAGGTTGCAGGAAAATTTCATGGCACACAGGATGATAATACATAAAATTGAAGGCACGGTTTCCACCCCTCCTTCCACCACCATCATTCCTTTCTGTCTCCATTGCCCGTTCACTTGTAACAGCACCACTGCTGATGAAAACACAGGATGAACTGTTTTCCCAAAACAGATGAGGATTAATAAATATAATAATGAAAGAGAAGCAGGGGAGCGAAGGGAGGGAGGGGGAGGAGAAGAGGGGAAGTAGACAGCATTTTCAACCTAGACCTGATCCTGTGCCGAAAATGGTCACACACTGCTGTACAGGAATGCGGTCGTGGTGCCTGGAGGAAACAGAAGAGAGACAAAATTATCTAAACCAGTCCTGCTATCAAGGAAGGCTGCAAATCACAGCCTTACCTCTATAGAAGGAATATAAACAACAGAGACTTTTATCTGTTTAAGGAACCACTTTTCTGATTCCTTTACCTATTATATTTATGTGATACATTTATTAACACATCACCTACTAATATGTGGATTTATTTAACACTTGTTTATCATTAACTTTCAAGTTGCTGTTACTTCCTCTGTGTAAGAATGCTCCAGATATTGATATCTGCAGAAGAACAACCCCTAGCCAAATGATATTTCTTTGAAAGGAGAAAAAAGTATCAGGAAAGGCTTAATGTGTTACACTTGTTTATGTTTAAATATATTTACATATAAACATGTGAATATATTATTTAACTTTTCTCTTAAATTTGTAAAGTATGCTTCAAGTTTCCTTGTTTCACAGTCACATATTGGTAACAAAAGGAGCCTAAACTGAGAAAAGCTGACAGCCGCAAATGACAAGATTATTCCCTCCTTATTACTGATACTCTTTTCCACAGAGCCCTCAGATCCTCTGATCATCATATATGGCAAGTGAGCACTTAGGAACAATGTCAAAGAAACTATTTCAACATCCAGACAACTTTTAAAAACAGACAACTCTTAAAGTGAAGATAACTCCCAACAGCCAAGTAGATTAAAAATGGTGACTGAAGACAGAATCTTCTCCCAGGCAAATTGCCAATGCTTTTTTTAAAGGTAAACTCCAGCTTTTAATTAGCATGAACACTCCTCCCTATGAGCATTGTCACTGCCTGGATCCTCTTAAAAAGGAATAAAAATGGCATCCCATGACTGTGCTATGGAGCTCAGATTTCCAGCAAGCACAACAGAGAAATTACATACCACTGCCTATAAGCAAAGCCACAACAGTTGAACACTGAAAGGGAAAGAAATTTTTAAAAGGCGAACAATGCCACAGTCAAGTGAATATAGAGAGAAGTAGGGGTAAAGAAAACACATTTAAGCCCGGCTACCACTTTTGCTAATGGTAGTTTTTAGTAGTTACTCCTTCTTCTGGTTCTGTAAATTAAATTTTCTACTGAGAAAGCTAAATCAAGGATGATTAATATCTTCTGATTTAAATTCCCTTCCTCCCACAGTTCAAAATGAAGTGAAAGTTATCCTCAGCCTGGCCTGTCATGGTGGGCAACGGTCCAAATCAAGAAAACTGGGTCAAGCATCTTTTAAAGCCAGTTATTATATGCTTTAGCAAGCATAATTATCTATTTGTTTATAATACAATACTGTTTCACACAAGATTTTAAATAACATTTTTTTCTAAGTGGAAAATTAACATGGTAATAATGAAAACAACTTATATCATATATCCGCTTGTTTAAAGTAATGTATATGAGACAATTATCTTTTTTTCCAATTTATATGTCCACTGTACCATTTTATAATTATTAGAAGATACTTCAGGGCATATGTTGTGCTGGTGTACAGTGACTTCTCTGGTGGCTGAAATCATTCAGCCTGTGGACTCGTGAATCACAAAGCACCCATGGCTTAGCAAATCCTTGTATGACACATGTCATGTCGTATCTCATTGCTTCAACGCAACCCTTGCGCTCCTACCATTTCACCAGTAGCCAAGCACTTAAGTACAGATGGGCCAAGCATCACTGACATCACTCACCCCCTGAATGCATCCCTGCTCCCACCCCCACCTATCAAAAGCACGAAGCATTTTTCTCTGGGCTTAGGATGAGCGTTTATAGTTGGTTCCAGCGCATTTGCAGGGTGTCTGAATTTTGTTCCAGGAGGGCTGTGCAGATTTAGTAATTCCCAGCAGTCTTTGGTAGGTGTTTAAAACCACCTCAAGTTAGCCAAGCAAGTCATTTGCATGGCAAGAGTACCAAGGAGTTCCTACATCAGACATTCCTGGGAGTTGCCTGCCCAATAGCAGTGGATACAACCAGCGCTCTAATCACTGCTGAAATCATTGATAGCGCTGTCTATCCACACTATGACAGACAAAAGCTGAAATGTATTAAACATAGCAATCCATCATCCCGCAGATGGGTAGCAGGAGCCAACAGAGTTCAGAGGGAGCGACTCCCGCTGCTAACAATGGCTGAAGTACTGACAGTTCGCTACTCCTCCTTTGCTCCTAACCGAGCTCTTCTCCCAGCTTCCCAAGAGGGACAAATGAACAACCAGTCCACTGAAGAAGAAGGATTTAAATGCTGTAGAGCGTTGATAGCTATTATTCCAACTCAGAATGTCTACAAACAAGCTTAATGAGACATCAGTTCTCTTCTTTAAAAAAAAAAAAAAAGGTTGTTACGTTAAGGAATTGTGAATTCAAATAAAATAAGAACCCAAAAACCCCCCCACCAAACTTAAAATTGTTAGGTGTGTAAATCTCATCTGAATATATGAGAAGCTGATGAGCTAAATATCTTGCACCAGCAGCTGGCAGCTGGAGACAAGCTACAAACAACAGTGCTCCAAATTAAGAAGTAATTTATGTGGAATACATCATTATTTTAACATGAAGGATACAAAGCTTTAAAGGGAAGAGGAATGACTAGCAGACTTTTAAAGATAAATAAGTCCAGAACAAAGTAATGCTATTTATGAAAGTTGATTTTTCTTTCCTGACTTATTTCTTGTAGGACACATGAGTCACACAATATAGCCAAAGGAAAAACTGCAACTGCTAACACCACATTAGTAAAGTATAAAAGGGAAAGACACTTTTCTTAGCATTTCAGCCTTGTCATTTCCAATTTTCTGCTCTTTGGACATGCTTGTATTCAAATTCTGGAACATCTATTCAGCATATCAATCCTAATTAGACAATCTGGGTCTGGAAAGGATGAGAGCTGGGTCATTTGCATAATTTAATCATAAATACTCAGTGATACATATTTCCAAATGCATTTGTACAATTATCTTTTCATCCTTGGGGCAATGGTATTAATATGATTAGGCAATATTTCTGGAAAAAACAGACAAGTATGCACTCTTTTTAACTGCAGCTTAGGGCGATATGAAAAATTAATTAATTTCTGAAGAAAATCAATTTCTGTACGTGACCACATTAGACACTGCTAAACCAAGACACAGAGTCCTTTCTCAATCAGAACATTTTATCATTCTTTTCCAAATTCTGACTGTTATACGAACATTTCAATAATAAAATTGTTAGATTATTTAAATTATCTTAATGCATAGGCATGGAAAAGTGACTATTTCTTCTTTATGTTATCCTGACAGACATGGTGTATTAAAATATGTATTGTTTGGCCAGTCAATAGGAAACCTTAGCATTTGGTCTGAACTCATCTTATGTGATCTTTTATTAATGCACATTATACCTATTGAATTCAAGGACAGCAGGAAATAATTCAGCTCTGAAAACCGCAGCTGAAAAAAACAGACCCATGCTAACCTAAAGTATTTTAAAATTACTATAAGGTCACTTCCTTGTTTGTTTTGCTGCAGAGAATTAGATAAGGTGTTCCTTCAACAGAAGCACACACATTACAAAAATGTTGTGACATATGTGGGATACAGCCAAGCACCCAGGTGGCTAATCTCATTTTTAGAAGAAAGATACTGCTTTGTATGTTAATTGGTGCAAAAAAAAAATTACATTTATGTTTTTATATGTACCATCTTTATTTCTTCTCAATCAACAGAAAAAGTAGAAATTACTGCATGCAAATGTTCGATATTCATTTAATTTGCATGAAGGTGCTTGAACAATTTTTTTATTCTAACAAGCTCATTTTTCATGCGTTTTGTCTTTCATCCTAATCTAGCATCTGTCATTCCTTTTTGAAGTTATTATCGGCCCAATTCCCTCTTGGACATGGTTGCTGGGTGACCGGTATCTTAGCACCCACTTTGACAGGAACAGATGTGAATCTGATCAAGAGATTTCCCATGAGTACCTGAAATCACAAACAACTTTCGGGAAAAACAAACAGCCTTGCTGTCACCGTCCCTCTCTCACCCCTCCTTTCCATCCCTTCCCCCATCCACCCAAAAAAGAGTACAAGAAAGTTGAGGCAGAGTTACCCAGCATCATTGAAATGCATTATTATTTGGCAGGTGAGTTCCTCGAACACCTTCTAGCCATTTCTGCCTTCAAACAGCAACTCTCAGTTTTAAGTTTTAATAACCATCCTTTGAATCCTTCCAAAGACGACTGTTCATTTCTAAGGTCACCATCTTCTAAACATTCTCACACTGAACTTGTTTTCGTCACATGAATGCTCTCATTTAAATCAATGGGATTACTCGGGTAAGCAAATTTCACATGCACACAAGCACCCACCAGTTGTTTTATAACACCTAACTCATATTTTGATTACAAATAATGTTCTTTGATTGCTCCTACACTTGGTTGCTGCTATCTGCGAAACTCCAGCTTATGAAAACTCAAGTACCAATACTGCTAACATTTAAGGACCCGCAAAATTTTAATCCTCTGAATCATCCTACCGACATGCTATAGGCAACAAGCCTTCTTTGCCTTCTCAGGCACTAATCTAAACACAGCCTTACTAAGCGAAGAGAAAGGACACAGTTGTGACCCAAAGACGGAAAATTTGATCATACATATGTAAACTTGTAAGGCTGCATGTGACTAACACCAGATAAATTTGCTTTAACATGCTGTCAAACAGCCTTTCACTTCTGCCTCTTCACTATGCTACTCTTCAGCATGTTCCCAACCCTATAGCCTCAGGGCTCTTGTCCCTACTGCTTCTGCTAGGGTTAGCAACTGCTTCCACTAAGAATCCTCTGTATCTAAAGTTTCCACAGTGCCTAATAAAATAGAGTTTCCATGAAGAATTGTAGATTTTCATCTTCATTTTCTCCAAAATCCAGAGAGGTGTGTGAGGAGAAGAAAATAAACAGAAGAAGAGGAAAGGGAAAGGAAGAGTTTAAATTTTCAAAGATCTGAATTTGTTCCTTCATTCTGAGTTGTTGTTCTATGAATCAAAAAGATAACAAAGGATTTTTTTCCTCTCTAGTTTAGATGCAAAGAAAATTTAAGACAAACATTTCAATCACAATGAAGGATGATCTTAAAGATTTCCCTTATTTACTACCAAAATCAGAAACCAGCCAAAACATTTTATTGATAAGCCAAAAGCCTTAGACTAGACTCATCTATACTTACTCTAGATACAGCAAAATTAATGCATCTTCTACCCAACTTATGAACAACAGAACTGCAAAGGAAAAGCCAAGCAAATAGGAAAAATGTTTAAGCCCCTAAATGCAAGTGGACTTCCCTACCTTCCATTAAAAATCATGTGGGAACAAAACCATTCTCTATGTCTTGGAAAAAAATGTCCCCTTCTACCCACTTAGGATATCAACATCACATAGCAGTCAAACCTGTTGATGGTATCAACAAAGCTGAATTGCTAAAAGCATAAGGCTGACTTAGAGAAAGACAAAAAAAAAAAAGAGCTTAGGCATCAATATGACCACTTCTCTGAAGTGAATTAGAAAGGGACATGATGTACACATTTATAATAAATACATAATAGTGACAAGTAATCACCATTTAGAAGACCTGCCCTTCACTCTGTCAGTCAAAGAAAGCACAAGCCCTTGATAATGGCCCTACAATGATGCCTCATAAAACAGTTTGATTATCCAGACTGGCAAAGTCATGAAAGGTTTAATACAGTCTGTATGGAAAAACATGGTATGAAAACTGGTATGAAAAACAACTAACCAGAGTAAATAAGTATCTTCTTACTTTTTGGTAACATCATTATATACCCATTTGTCCCCTACCAATCCTTTTTGCTCAAGCAAATAAAAGGAGTACAATCTTGGAACTAGCCTCCTCTGCTACATCCACATTGATGAGCAAAAAGCCTACAGCCAGGGATCATCAGCAGAGCTGTTCACTCGATCTAAAGTGTTAAGATGGTGTTAAAGGGAAAAGTATCTATACTGGACTAGTAGTATCCAAATCTGTCACTCATTCACTAGAAACAGGTAGACCTATGAAGGCACTTAATGCCAGTTTCAGTACTGAAAATACATTTCAAGGATGGGAAAGACTGACTGAGAATAGGAAAAGAAGGTGAAAGCGAAGCCTGGAAGGTTTGCAGAGTCTCTGTGGGATAGTAATTGCTGAGGCAAACTCAAGCTGAACAGAACACTCAGTTTGTTAAATAAATCAAAATGCAAGCTAATTCTAATTTTAATGTAACCCTATAAGTATATGAACTAAGGAACACTTCCCTGTCCTTAGGGCCCCCTATTTCAACTTAGCTGTCATAGTCCAACCTGGCACTACACCAGCAGGAACACTTGGACACCATAAATACCATACCACCTCACCAGAGAAAGGTAAGCACTCACCCTAGGGTATTTAGGCTTCTAGCTCAAACCAAAGTATTGAAAGAGGAAAACCATGGTAGCACCTACTCATCACTTTAATTGATTCCAAGACATGGCATGAAACAAGATTTCCCAAAACCCAAATTTTTAGTCTAATTGAGGGAAAGAGAAAGGTCATTTTGGAGGAAGGAAGAATCGAGTCTTCAGAGTCTTCTTGTAAACTGTCTCACCGGGTAACGCTTGAGCCACAGGTTTTGAACCTTGAGCCATGTCCCAAGTGAACAGCCCAATGACCCATCTGCAGAGCTGCTCTCTTTTCTATGGCCCATATGAAATGTACTGACTACAGTCACTGCCTGCTCTATTTCACATGCAGGAAAACAAAGCCTTACTTACTAAGCCCTGGGGAGAGTTCATGGTTTGAGGATTTAGCCCATACCAAACAAATTCTATAATTGAAACTTTTTATAGCTTAATTATATTGAGAAACCATTAGACATTTTAAAGAATTAGAATACTGAACTGTTAAATATTAGGCATATGACCCATACCTAATGTAAAGTAAGTTTCTAAAAATGTCCTCAGAAAAATTTAGAAGACAAACAGGTGTAGAAGAGAATTCAAATGTGACCCATAAGGCCCCAGAATCTAGAAATGAATTGGGATCAGTTCATTCTTTTCCCATGGGCTAACTTGTATAAATGTAATTCTATGGTTTCATAAAACCAGGTCAAGTTTTTGTCCCCTGAGGTCCTTGGCACTTTGAAGCATGGTAGCACTTTTTCCTGGCTACAAGTTCAGATCTGCATGCATTCTGGATTTCTGAGAGGAAGCAATTAGCCAAGCTAAAAAGATAGATCCATCCTGTTTAGAGCACACCTTCTACACAGAAAACCACTTATGGGGGTGAAACACAATTTCACAAAACAGTATTTAGAAATAGTTGACTGTATTTTTCACCTCTAAAAATTAAATAGTTTTTTCTCATTGGTTGGCACACCAAAGAGCAGATGACCTTATCACATAACAATGCTAGCAGTTTTAACTAACGACATCCTTCTCTCCTTTAATGTCAAAATGTTTTACTCATGTAGTCATACTTTGGAATACTTCTGACTACATCTATGCTTCACAATGCATTTCATAACTATTATTTTATTACCTCTTATGACATCACTGTATTTTCCTAATCTAAGAAATAAGACATGTAAAATAAGACACAAGACAAAACCACAAAAAGGATCACCAGAAGAGATGAAACCTATACTTGGCAGACCCACATTAGCACAGGCTCAGCAGCAGAGAGCTAAAGGCAATGGAGGCTCCACTCCTTCAATTTACCTGAAAGTGCTGTGTTTTAACACCACATCCCATCCACTGTGTACTAGTCTGAACTTCATTGGAATGAGGCCAGAATGATGATGGGTTGTGTCTGACCACTCAGCTGAGCAACACAGATCCATCCGTGTGGGACCACACGCCTTCTGGGTCGACTAAACAGATTCAAAGAGCAGAGGAAGGGTAACAAAGAAATTGTTCAGGGTCTTTGAGCAAACTGCCTTCTCAGTGTGTAAACCTGACATCTACAGACTATGGAGGTGGGCTGCTGCTTCTCAAGACAAATTCCACTCTTTGAGTCACTCTATTGAGATGAGATAATGCCAGAGAAGCTCTGAACAGTAAAATCTGTTGAAGGTTTTATTGATTCTTAGCCATGTCCCACCTGTTGTACCTCGAGGTGGCCTTAAGCCAATCCAACAGCTGTGGCTATACCCAAACATGTCGACTAAAAACCTTGCTGATGCCCTGCCCAGAAAATATTATGACTCCTCCCTTACATGATTTGCATGTGCGCTCCTGAAACAGATATATGCTGGTAAATTAGTATGTCTAATACATTTTTCTCATAGTTTCTCAAAAATGTATTTTATACATAGCTATACTTTAAACTGTAACTTACTGTAGCATGAGCTTCGTTTTCTATTACTGACATTTTTAACATCATATTTCAGCAGCAAACTAATTTCAAGGAGAGTCAGTAGAATCACAAGCCATCTATAATATCCAATAATGTAAGACATAATATTTTATTAGCATTTCATGTTTATTTTTTAACCTGGCCTTTAAAAGCTATGAGTATCGGCTTAAAAAAATCCCTAACAAACCAAAACCAAAACCAACCGATCCTGCTTTGAATTAGAACGACATTATGATGAAATAGACAACAGAATCATGAAACTAGCCTTTAGTGGTAGATACAGGCAGGGAAATAATAAAATACTGTGTATCACTTATGTTGTACAAACTGTTCTAATAAGCTAAGAAATAAATGTATTTTTTGAAGAAAGAAAAAGAGAACATATGACTTTTCACTTGTATCATTCCTTATTATATACTTAACACCACCTGAGATATTTTCTTCTCCCCATGTCCTTTTTTTTTTTCTTTTTTTAGCTTTTAAGTCGAAATTTAAGGAAACAAAAGACAATTGGGAAATGGTTTCACTTCCTTCCCACCAAACTACCTGTGAGTATCAGAACTAAAATGTAACAAGCGACAACTATGGTACACATCTTGGAAATGCCTTTTCCCTTCAAAAAGAGACAGGCTGCATCTGTGCTATAAAAATGAATACAAAAAATCCCAGGAGACGGCATGAAGCCACAGGTTATACCGAACTCTGATACTCATTCCTGCAAAGATTTTGTCCTAATTTCCTAAAATTAATTACTATGAAAGAATGCTCACAAAAACACTAAGATTGCATTAAATGCATGAGGCATTAAAAAATGTATCATTAATCTTTTTTATGCAACAAGTGTTAATTTATAGGACACTCAATCTAAAGCATTTTTTCAACCCTTTCAAATTGTCCCTGCAAATGCAAGAAAGTATACAGCAAGCCAGCTTCCTAGCAAAGATGTCAACTGATTCTTTTATAGCCCTTCTAAATATACATTGCACATGCTTGGTTTAAAAGATGTATGTAGGCTATTGAAGCAACAGGACTATCCACATTCTTAAAGTTATACATATAGTTTAAAACCACAGTATTTTTATTTTAATATAAATAACTAAGTCCTACAGGTGACCTTGTCCAACAAAGGAAGGTTTTTACAGCAGACCCAGGGACTAGAAACAAATTAGATGCTTCATAAAAACAGATAAGGTAAAAACCATAAAACCAATTAAATTATTAAGTTTATATTTTTACTACATTGGGAAATTAATAATTCTAAAATAATAGCTTTAGTAATGTTTTGTTTAAGAAATGCTGAAACTATCAATAAATCCTGGCTAGATTTATCACCGATAAAAATGTAATGAATTGTCTGTACTTCGATTAAAAATACAGTACTTATAACCTGAAAGCAGTTTTTTCTGTCCCATATATAAAACCATGATCTAGCACTTTTTTTTAAAAAAAAAAATCATTAGTAAGTACGAGAACAACATGAAATCAAGGTTACAAAAGATGTAATTAAATTGTAATAAAATATATATGTATATACTCCCTGTTTCCTTTATAGTTTACTTCTTATAACTGCTTTCTTTTTGATCTCTTACATTTTATGTAAGATGAAAAAGGAAAACATTTCCCAAAAGATTTAAAAATAGCTTTCAACAATTTGTAAATACAAGTATGAGAGATGACGCAAACAACAACTTTTATTCCAAATGTAAAATACGTATTACCTGTTCTCAATACAGTATCGTTAACAAGTGCTCTAGCAAGAACATTATTCAGAGTTATGAACTTCAATCACGGCATCGTAATGTTACAAATATATTTCAGCTGTCAATTGTGCTAAAGTGTGTGCAGCAGGCCCAGGTACTCTCATTCTTCCCTTTCTCCCCAGCACGATCCAATTCCAGTACGTAAGTGTTACTCTGTCAGCCGGGTAATCGGTAGGCACACCTAGTGTGCCCGCTCGTTCAGTCATACAATCGAAGGGAAAAAAATGAACATAAAAAAATACATGTCTTAACAGCTAAGGTGCATTTTTTTCAGTATATTTATTATCACACAAAATTATTATGTGAATAAGAAAACAAGTCTGAAGGCTTTGCTTGAACCCAAGTTTGTTTTGGATCAAAAGGAATTTAGGCAGAATTTAGACATTTGGCCACTTCAGAGAGTAATTCTACAAATTCTAAGGATGAATAAAAGTGCATTACTAAAACACTGTATTATTTTAATGGAAAAAGAACATACGTTTAGCGTGGCGAGGTACACTGGGAAATTTTAATTGCACCTACTCCACTGTTCCTGGACTATGGCAAACTTCAGCCTTGCAGTGCCCATAAAATACCACTGTTTGATATTTTTAACAAAAATATATTTGTTTTTCATACTGAAATAACTTTCTTCTTCACAAGGAAGATGCAAATTATGCAGGATGCAAAGAAAATGTCTACAGTAAATCAGTTTTGGAGAGAACAGGGTATCTTGAAACAGAATAATCAACAGAAAGTTATATTAAGTGTTACCCACTGGAGTATTCTCAGAAGTACACAGTAAAAACTTTGGACTATTTTATTATATCAAAATCATAATTTACGAATAGCAACAAAAAAGGCTTACACTATTTCAGAAAATGTCTCATTATTCCTAATAAACTGTTTGGATACACACAATTTACAAGATCCTTCCATTCAATTCTGCAAACTGTATTGTATATATTAATCCATCTGCCCCAGGAGGATGTTGACCCTAAATGTAATTATCACAAAACATTGTTTAAAGCAACGTGAACTAAAATACGTTTTGTGATCCATTTCCTCGATCACAACTCATGCAAGCAGTTTCATTCGTGGTGGTGAATGCATCCTGAACTGTCACTCAGGGTCCTTTTGGTCCAATATCCCATTTCCAAAAGAGACCTATGGAAATTCACAGAAGGGAATGCACGTATTCAGTATTTACAGCGTTATCCTTTCCCAGTGTAGTTTCCCAGCTTATTGCTATCAGTGATTTAGAGTGAAGAATTCCAGATTGGAATGTAACTGGATGATCAAATGCTGATCCTTCCTCTCAAGAAATTCAGTGACAGCATTTTTCTACTTTATGCTACGGAAAATATACTACTATCCTTTTTCCTTTTCTTCTCTAAAAAAAAAGAGAAGTTTAAAACTGTTCACAGTTATTCACAGTCAATGCTAAGATTCCATATTTAATAGATTACACTTCAATATTCTACAATGCCTATGAAATGAAACATCAGCACTTGTTAGGAGATGCTCCCAGCTGAGCATCGTATCAGATAAGTAAGTAGAACATAATGCGTTAAGGATAAAGTTACTCCTCGAAGCAACCTGGATATTATCATTTCAAGTCACAAACATACTTTGATTCTAAATATAAAGATTTTCAGCTTATGTTTCAGGATTTTTGAAAATAATTTAAATGATAATGGAAAAAGAAAAATTCTTCCTTAATTCACACTGGAAAAATTATCTATATATCAATTAAGTCTCTGGGTCATAATAGCTTTTTGCAGATGACTCTTCAGCTCTATAATTTAAATACGTATTTAGGCAACTAAAAATTTACTGTCAATTCCTATTATGTCAGTCCACATTATGGCGCTGTTACAGCATGCACATTTAAAGATTATTGAAAAAATTACTGTTCGTGTGCAGTATATAATTTGCAAAAGGTTAATCACTATTTTAAAACAATGAATGGAATTAACTCATAATGCAAAGCAGATGCCCCAAACGTTATTTTTAAAACAAAACATATTTAACTTATAAAAGAACAAAGAGGATCTAAATAGAGTCCTGTTGCTTAAAACCAGACAGGCATCGTGGTTGTTTCAGACTCTTGGTTCACTGGCTCACACAATTTAGACAAAACTTGGTAGTTTCTGATTAATCTCTCTGCTATCCTGCAGCCAGTAATGAATTTTTACAGCTAAACTTGTAAAGCTCCTCCATGACTAGGCAACACTGACAATGGTGAAAGAGATTTACCTGTACCAGACCAGCAGAGATTGCAGTAACAATTTAATATATCAATTACACAGTTCAAAAGGAAAATATTAAAATTCCTTCCAGTGTATGAAAATTCTCTGCTTCGTATGCAATTCAGTTTAGATGATGAATCGCAGAGATAGGCAAAAAACAGCCGCCTGGAATGATCTAGTAACAGGCAAAAACAGAAGAAATACTGGAAGGCAGTGAAACAAAATTAGCATTTCCAAAAAACATTCAGAACACACTCCAGATTACAAAATATTAAGCAAGTAGTAAATAAGAATACTTTAAGTGCATTTTAGTTTATGGTGCTGAGGAGTAGCAGAGAAGAAGCCCCAGGTGGGAGCAGCAGGCCCCTGAGTGCAGCTCCTAGGGGCACAGTGTGGGACACTTGCTCCAGTGCCCAGGGCAGGGGCTCAGCACCCCCAGGGCGAGGGGCATGTGGCTGCAGAAAGAGAGTGGAACCCTGAGACTGAACCCAGCATTTGAACAGAGATGGCAGTGGTCTATGGAAATAAAAAAGCTATTCATATAACCCATTCTTGCAAGTAAAGTTGATACAAAATTGACAATAAAACTGGACTTTTTATATAAACTACATCTGCCAGTAAAAGATTTCTCAAAAAAAGAAAAAAAAAACACCACAAAACTTTATCAATCTTCATAGCTAGAAGATTAAGAAGGAATTAATCAAATTAAATACTTGAGGAAGATCAGGTGAAGCAATCAGGAAAAAAAATGTCCCGCTGCCCATCACTAGCAGGCCCTCACCTCCCTGCACGGGAACAGCACCGGCAGCGCTTCCCGGGAACAGCACTGGCAGCGCTTCACAACAGGCAGCCAGCGTTCACGGGAGAGAAGTGTTCCCTTCTTCAAGTATCCAATACCGTGCCAGGGACTAAGTATCAGATTAAAGGGATAAGTAGTTCTATTCTGTTGTAATAAGTACGGTCCAAGGATCCCAGCTTTTAAATTACAATATTTACCAATAAATACATACAATCAGAGGGATATTAAAGTACTGTTATTATGAGCAACTGCAGTCTTTTATTTTTTTTAAGTCAGAAGAAACCACTTTCAAACCTTTTACTCCTTCTATATAGTGACTACAATTTATCCTCTGGCCTTCCAGAAGTCATCTTTGCTTGTAAAGCCTTCCATATTTCTCCTGATTATGTTTTAATAATCTGTGGCAAGAAGGAAGGTCATCAATATAAACCACAGGTACAGTATATTTGATGCTCCTTTCAGCAGCACCTGCTGACCTGTTCATTTAAAGTATCTATGATCTGTACTAACCTGAGTGAGACACTCCTTTAATTAATACAAAGAAAAAAAGCTATGCAAGTATGCAGTATTCAGTAAACAAGGACATGCTAGGTCCACATAATTCGAGAGAAGCAGAAGCTAGCAAAGAAGGGCTGAATAACTGCCCTGTAAGACACGCTTTGAAGAGAATTGTTTCATGTCAGCATCTTTCCCCTTTATACTCAAAAATCAATTAGGTTGATTTCCAAAATTTGTAAATACCTTCCAAAGAGTGCAAATAATTCCTCACTTTACGTATGAATGTCAATGAACTCATTCAAAATCATCTTCAAATGTCAGAAAAGATTAACATATCCTGGCCACAGGAGGGGGGTCAGAAGAAAGCACAGGCTTTCAGCCTTTACTCATGTGGGCATGATCCAAAGCCAGCCTAAGTCTATGGGAAAACTCCACGAAGGGACCCAGCATGGCAAAATTCCACAAGTGCTCAAAACACAAGAGACCGGAAACAATCTGGGATCAATAGCTTCCAGGTCATTAATCCTAGGCAGGTGACATCCAGTGCAGAGTTTGCTCCTCTCTTTCACCCACACATTCAAGAAACATGACCCGATTGGCATCTAGTAGCTTTAAATATTTTCCATGTTTTGCCTTTATCCTTCCCCTATTTGTTTGGCATATGGCTTTCTAGCATCCCATTAATGTCAAACCATTTAATCGGAATTTAAGCTAAATGCACAGTTTGCTATTTCCTGGATTTCTGTTTGGCGGCCAGTGCTTTTTATGAGGAAAATAAAAGCAAAGGTCAGTACGACCAGAAAAGAAAAGTCATCTTCCATAACGGAAGCTTATTTTTCCAGTGAACTGATACACAAGCCTAATTTAGAAAAAGGTCCTTCAGTATCATGTTATTATTAGTAGTATCACAAATAAACACAGAAACCAATTCACTTTACAGACCTACACATTAAGCATTCAATAGAAAATCCCTTGGTGTTTTATTGATTTTTGTTTTATTGATTTTTTTTAAATAGCAATATCACAGTTAAAATGTATCATTTTGCTGAAACATGTCTAAAACTTTTCCATCTCAAAATAAGTTATTACAAATTATTTCCACAGCAACTGGCAACTAACGATTCAATCCATTTAAAGAACAACAAAGTAATGGCTTTATTTGGATGCCTTTTTTGATTAAATAACATATTAACCTTGATGAAGCTTTCCAAAAACGGATTAGCATACTTGAGTGCATCAGCTGATTATGAGACAAATATAACACCGATAAGATGCTGGTTCGAAATTTTTGAATCTGATGAGTATAACAGTTTAGCCGCTAGGATGGAGTTGGCTCTTACAGCTTCCATCTCAACCGCAAAGTGTCCACCCAGGATACAAAAAGACATCACCCAACTAAAGTATGCAGTAACTGAGAGTCTGGAAAGGTCGCTTAAATCACTAAACTGCATAGATCAAAATATTCTGCATATTTACTGTAACGTCAGAAATAATTAAAAATCATTTGTAAGGAAAGAAGAATCAGAATGCAATGTCTTAGAGGGGAAATCCAGAAAGCAAATATAGATTTATCTTTCAATGACATCATCCATTTTGACAAAAACTCACTGACCCACTTTGCTTTATTCGTCTATACTGTAATAATACATTTCCTATACCTATTGTATATAATTTCCATTAATTTATTTGCTTAATGGACGTATAAATAAGTCTGCTACAATTACACTTTTTAAGGGTCAAATCCTATTCACTTCTGAACCACTACTGTAATTTCTACTACACTGGATGATAACACAGCAGACCTCAGGAGCAGCTGAAACACAGCCGATTCTGTGCTGTTGACATAATCAAGCCATGTTACAACCAGGCTGCCAAACCCTTTTATAACCCTGCCAAGTCCAGGAATTGGTGTCCCCATACTGCCCCCACCAAGAAAAAAAAAAGTTTCTCTATTTCTTAATTCTACATGTTCAAATTAAAATTCACACAGTATTACTGTGGCAAAGTAAAAGTTCCATGAGTTTATTTTAAGGACCACCTTGGAACTCTTGCAGAGTTGTTACAAGTTACAAGCCACACGCACACACACATCCCCCCCAAAAAAACCCAAACCAAAGATCGTCTAAGCGTAGCTATTAATATTCATGTTGATTCCACATGAAACAACAGCACAGTTACCCGAGCAGCTACAGTTATGTCAGCGCTTGGAAGTTATTCCAGGCTGTTTTGTCCTGGTGCCCTGAATATTCAGGAACTTCAACAATCCATCTAGCGACAGTCACCGCAGAGTAAGTGCTCTGCTTCGCCTGGCTCAATGCTAATGACTCTCAGGCACCCTCCGCTGAATCGGGAAGGGGGGGGAGGAGGAGATGTCACACCCCCCGCCATCGGGGACGGGACGGGCAGGAGCACGGCATCGCGTGGGGTGAATTCCCCGCGTGTTGGCTATTGCTGCACCTTGAAATCTTACAATAGGAAAGTGAAACGAGCCCGGTCTGTTTGTTTGCGTATACTGAAAATAGCACCGGGACTTTGTCCACGACGTCCTCCGTGGGAAGTTCCCGAGGCCCCTCCAGCGCGGCAGAGCCAGAGCCCCCCGCCCCCGCCCGAGGCAGGGCGAGCCCCCGGGAACTGGAGCCGCTTCCGACCGCTCTGATCTCGGGGTCACGGCAGTTATGCGATCCCTTCTCCTTATCGAGGAGATTCAGCCCTGTAACCTAGATTGAGAGATAACAGCCCTACGCTTTCGCCCTCCGTTGCAAAGGCGGCTGCTATTGCATCAGGAATTTCCTCTTTTGCCAGTTCCTTCTCGCCCCTCCGATACCCCTCTCCGGCTGTGGCAAGTTTGGGGCTCACCTCCCCTCCGCGGTTCCCCCCCGGCCCGCGGGGTGCGCGGGTGCCCCCGCACCGCCCGCAGCGCTGCACCCCGCCCCCGGAGCCGTTCCCGCCACCGCGCCCGCGTTACTCTGCGCGGCGGCAGGATCCAGCCTGGCCAAACCCCTGCCGCGCTCCCGCTGCCCCCGTCGCCTCCTCCCCGGCTGGCGGGTACCGGGAGCTGCTCGCACCTGCTCCTCGGGGACCGACACCATCACCCCACCCCCACCCCCCCCGCCGAGGGAGCAGCCCAGCCCGGCCGCCTGGCACCTCTCCCCACTACCCCACAGCAAAGCCGCCGCCCCCTCCTCCTCCTCCTCCTCGCTGTCTTCCCGCCCTCCCTCCACCTCCCCCGTTCGCCATGTGGCAACTGCCCCACAGCCTTATACAAAAAGTGCACGTGCCCCCTCGGATGTGTGACAGCAGCTGATGGCCAAGTGGCCTCCACCGCCCCGGACCGGGCCCGACGCCCGGGAGGCAGCTACGCACCCCATCCCAGTTAACGCGACACCCGAGTGCCTGTGTCGCCGTCCCCCCGCTCCCCGCCCACTCCCGTGCACCCTTCGGGCGGTTTTTTCCCAGAGCTGCCCGCTTTAAAGATACATCCAGGGATAGCTTGAGCAGCGGGGTCGCTCAGAAAGCACTTTTTGGCCCTGCTGCTCCCTCCCCACCCTCGCCGGCCCTCCGCTCCCGCGATGCGCTGCCCCCGGCACGCCTCGGACGGGAGGGAGAGAAGAGGACAATGACAGGGCAACACTTGCAGGGCGCAGCGGGAGGGGGGCACAAACACCCCTTCTCCTTCCCCCTCACTCGCTCCGTCCCACCAAGAAGGAGCGCCGCCGGATGCGGAGAAGGCCGGCCGGGCGCGGGGGCAGCGCGGGAGGCGGCAGCGGGGAGCGGCGCAGCGCCCGCCCGGACCGCACCGCGCGGGGGTGGGACGGGGGCGGCGGCGGGGGGGGGGACGACCCGGCGGGGCGCGCGTGTGCCTTGCGGCTCTTACCTGGCGTTGGTGCAGTCGTTGTAGAGGGTCTCGAAATCCTTCCTGGAGATGAGTTTGCAGCGGTTGACCCCGGGCTGGATGGCCCCCAGCCCCCTCAGGATGCGGACCTGCTCCACGTTGCAGACCACGGGCGTGATCTCCAGCCGCTTCAGCTTGGTGTAGACCGTATGCAAGCCCCCCACCAAGTGCTTCAGGAAGAGGTCGAAAGCCTGGGGCAGGCAGATGAGCTCGCAGCCCTCCACGGTGAAGGAGGCCACTTTGGCCCCCCTCAGATCCACCATCTTGCACTCGTTATTCTGGGGGGTGTTCTCCACCGGGGATGGGGTCGAGTACACGGGCTTGCCGGGCAGGCTGCCGGCCGCGCTGGCCGCGCTGGCATTGGGAGTGGAGGTGCCGCCGCTGCCGCCACCGCTGCTGCTGCCGCCGCCGCCGGTGCCCAGGCTGGGGCTGCCGCCGCCGCTGCCGCCGCCGCTGCCGTTACCGCCGCCGCCGCTGGTGGTGGAGGTGACTGTGGCCGCCGCCGCCGCCGCTGCCGCCGCTGCGATGGGCTCCGGCCGGAATAGGTTTGTCCCCGAAGCGGCCGGCGGGGGAGCGATGGACGGAGACGGAGAGGAGGTGGCCGCCGACGAGGTGGCCGACGAGGAGGTGGTGGTGGTGGTGGTGCAGGCGGCAGAAGTTGAGACCGGAGGCTGAGGGGGGACCAGCTGGGTCGGAGGGATCAAAGCAGCCGGTACGGCCATGGTCACATATACGGCGGAGGGGGCTGGGGGAGGGGGAAAAGTTCCCACACACGCACGCAGGGGAAAGGGGGAAAATTTAAAAAAAAAAAATGTATAAAAAAAAAAAAGGAGGAAAGGAGAGAAGGGAGGAGGGGGGAGAAGAAGGGGGGGATAACCCCGGATCAGGTGCTGCGGCGAGCGAGAGAGCAGGGGGCAGAGTGAAAGAGAGAACGCACAAAGTGTCCCGCAAGTGGGGACGGAGGAGGAGGAGGAGGAGGAGAAGTCCGCTCCGGGCGGCGGGGCTGGGGCCGAGGGGAGGGGGAGGGCAGTTTCTTTTTGTGGTCCTTGCTCTAGCACCACGTTAAAGACGAAGGTGAAAAGGAGGAGGTTTGAAGGACTTCGGTTCTCTCTGGCAAGTACATTGATCAAAGATTGAGAGGGGAATGACAGAGAGAAAATGAGCTGGGAAGTGCTGGCTGCTGCTGCCGCCGCCGCCGCTCGCTCGCTCGCTGGACGAGTTGTTGTTGTCACACGGTGCGGAGGGGAGGAGCTCCGGCAACTTGAAATACCCTTTGAAGCAGCAAAAGGCTCACTCAGTAGTATTAACCCAAATTACCCAACCAGGAACCCGGAGCAGGAAAACAGGGAGAGAGACGGAGAGAAGTCTCTCTCTCTCCCCCCCCCCCCCCCCTTCAGGAACCGTTAGATTACATGTTTCATATTTCACCCCACCAGAGATGAGATGTCATTTTCCCAGCCCCTTTCAACAGCCGCTTGTCAACACAGTTTGTGGAGAAACACGAGCGTCTCCAGCGTTCCCCCAAAGCCAGGCGGGAGCGGGGGAGCCGAGGCGCGGGGCGGGCGCTGGGCACCGCACACCTTGCCGGGGCAGCCAAAAGCAGAAAACTCCGGACGGGTCTGTTGCTCTTGCTGCTGTTCTTGCTCTCCCGGGACCACAGACGCTCCTCCCGGCGGCGTGGGAGTTGCTGCCGAGGGTCCCCTTTGTTGCGCGGGCGGCGGCGGCGGCTGCGCGGGGCGCGCACGGGCAGCCCCAGGCGGCAGCATCCGCAGAGGACTTTCCTGCGGCGGCCCTGGATCGGAGGGGACAGGGCACTACGGGTCAGGCCGCCGAGACGGCCTGCGGCGGCACACAAGTAACTTAGGAGACGGGAAAACGGGCGGCCCCGGGAAAGACGGCGGCCCGCGCAGGTACCGCCGCGCAACAGGTGTCGGCGGCGCGCAAACCCCGCGCAGCGGCGGCCGAGCCCCTCCGCGCCAGGTAGCGCGCAAAGTCAGCGCGACGCCTGCCCGCGCATGCGCGGTGGGCCGGGCGGCAGGCGGCGCGCCCGGCGTGGCGCGGTACCTGGCCGCGGTCGGGATGGGGCTGGAGAGGGGTTCGGCAGCTGACGCCGTCGGGAAAAGCTGGGGCTTTCTCTCCTGCGTGTCTTCAGGGCACTTCGCACTCTTAAAGGGGTAAAGAAATGACCATTGGTACAGATGGGGGTGTGCAAAATCAGGAGTCGGTGCGTACTTAGTTCTTCCTGTTTAAAAAATACACCCTCTGTCTGCTTAATTACATGCGATGCATGTATGTGCCCATAGCTTTTTTCTTCTTTTTCTTTATATGTGCTATTACGTGAGACATGAGTCACGGGATGACACATCTGCAGAGTGGATAGTCTCAACTGTAGTACTTTGGTGCAGGGGAATTTCCGCAGTATCAGACATAAACTACTCTCACATGATCAGCTTGCTTATTGTACTTTAAATTCAATCTACGGGTGTAGATTTGTGTTCTAATGCCACTTAAGAGGTCCTTTACCAGTGAAATTTTAGCTATCCAGCACTAAAGTTTTAAAATTGCAAATAAACCCACGACAAAGCAGCCTTTTGTTTTGAAGTCTTGTGTACCCATAATTGGACAGAACACTTCTTCGAGCCATTTTTAGGTTTTTTTTTTCATAATGTTTGTCTCGAGGAGCTTATACAACTTGAATTCCAGTGGTGGGATCCCAGTGGTGGGATCTAGTGTCGCATAAAACTTGTAATTTCAAAATGTAGATGCACTGCATCTTTCTTTTTTTCAGTTGTAGAAAGCCAACTCTGTCCATATTTTCTTTGCCTCACCTGTCCTTTTGCATCTCACGTTCTCACACCTTGTGAAGATAGAATAAATCCTTAAGAGTATCGGGACAGAGCCAGACACGTGTGATATTGCCACTTGGAGATCTGAGTGAACTCTGAATTGGGAAACCTACCATTTCTTTTATTCTCTGCCTTTTCTACAATCTGATGCACACCAACCCTTCTGCTTTTCTACTTGCTATGTACCTTCACAAATGTAAAATCCTCATGGTCCAAAGGAAAATGTAGTTTGAAAGCATTTGCTACCAGGGGTTTGGGTTAACCTTGATGATTTCAGTGCAACACTGGGATTAGAAACCTAGAAAGAAACAGATTTATGAAAAGGTCCAAGATCCCTCAAAGCTTCTGCCATGGTAAGTGTTTCTAATTATTATGAGGAGCATCTCGATGTATTTTAACTCGCACATGTAATCACTCACATAAACCAACAAATCCTGAGGTCACTCTTTGTAGACTTCTCTAGATTGCATTTCTCTCACTTGCTGACCCTTTCACATAATGATATTGTTGGGTGTCTTCTTCTTCTCTCCCTGAGTTGATATCAGCAAAACTCAAATTACTATAACTGATATTTGAAAATTCTGCCTGTGTCAAGTGAAGACTTATGGTGCTGAAATCAATAAGACTGTTTAAAATTCAAAGACCTGCAAATCGTTCTGTTTGTCCTTTGATAGGGCCTGGGCTGATTAAAATGCGACCAAGAAAGCCTAATTGCTGCACTAATTAAGAAGTCTCTAATTTCTTTCCTGGAATATTGTTTGAAGCAGGGTTTCTGTTCTGCTCATATAAGTGTTCAGGGCAGATATTTTCTCTGTTTCTCTCTCTCTTCTTCTTTCTTTTTACCATTTTGGTATATTAAAATGTTAGTTAAAGCAGTAAGATGTATTGACAGTGATTGTAATTTATTGCTCTAAAAAAAGACTGCTATGGTGTTCACTATTTTATTAAATTACAATTTTGAGGGCAGCTGTAAAGGGTAAAATGCAATTAGAAAACCGACTGTAGCTGTTGCATTTTAAGGAATCTGAATACTTGACTGACAGGAGATAGGATAGTACATCAGCTCCCTCCCCCATTCTCAGTTATTATTGATAATTAAATATTTAAATTCATTCAGAAAAAAACTAGAAAAGTATTTATCTTCTGAATGTGTGTGAAGGAATGGACTGGGGGGAGGGGATGCGTACAGAAGATAGGCACCTGGTAAGGATGAATAGTGTATTATCATGTTAAGTTCATCCACATTTTTTTCTGCATTTCTTTGGAATTTATTTTCCTGAGAAATACCTTTGTGTCTTGTATTATATCTTCTCCTTGTCTAGTGACCTATTTTGTTCACTGTTTCTGAATAGAAGAAACAAGATGATTTCACAAAGCTTTCTATGTGATCAATAGAGTAGGGTTTTGGGTTTAATCATTCTGCATTATAATTCTGGCAAACGACTGCCGAGCAGAAGATTCTAAGAAAGGAACAAGTACTGGCAAAGAGAAGGTAAGTTCTGCTTTGTTCTTAATCTCAGGTCTCGAGCAGCAATCCCCCTTTGAGGTGCTATCTGTTCTTTAGAGGGAAGACTGAGAAAGAGGGAGGGACCTCATACCGAATCCCCCATGCATCGCTCAGGAAAATAGACTCATAGAAATGTAAGTGTGTGAATAGGGATCCTTTTTTTGCTTCTCTTCCACGAAGATATTTACTAAACATTGAAAACACCATGAATACAGTTGAGATTGATGTGAAATGTTGTACCAGTAGTAAGAAACTGGATACCGCAGTGCTGTTTTTCTAATTGTTGCCTTGTAGTCAAAGTAGCACAAGACTTTGTCCAGTATAAATACAAACTGGATTCCTTTCAGTGACAGGACAAGTAGATAACATGCTTAATAGATACAAAGGGAGATTTGCCATTCCAGGCACGACATCACGCTAATTATGTTTACTCTAATTGAAAGCAAGGTTTTTGGGAACCTGAAATTACTCATAGGATATTTTTAATAACTGAATAATAATAAAGTGCAGCAAACGTTGATCACAAACCTTTTGGTCTTTCAAAAATATATTGGGAAATTAAATGAAAAGTGGAGTTTGGTACAAACAATGCCCCAGGGCAAAAAAACAACTAACACTAGATTTTCCAGTCCAGCCATAACACAAATCAATTTGAGCACACTTCTATGGCCAGACTGCCAGATTGTTATGACTGCTAATTCACTCAATCAAACAGTACATTAGTACACCCGGCACAAACAGCTTCAACAATAGCATACACTTCGGAGCAGTCCACCATATATCACAAAAAATCCAGAATACATGGCAAGATTGCTTTCACGTTCTGTTTACTGCATATTTACATATTTATGTATGGTACCTGCTTAACCAAAAAAAAAAAAAAAGGTGGTGGAAGAATGAAAGTGAAGAAACTTCTGGAGCCATTAAAGTAACTTTTAAAGTCTTTAAAAACGAGAATCTGGGAGCAAAATACCACTTGCGTTGATGGTTTAATGTGAGCCTCTCAGACGGAGAAGTGAAAGCAGTGACTGTGCATCCCCAGCGCAGGGCTGGATGGGGAATTGCTGCCGTCTTGGTCGCTCGCACACGCCCTGCCTACCCCGGCACTTCAGCGCTAGGGCATTCTTTGCCGGCTTTACTCCCTCGAGTCGGGGAGCCCTCCTGGCGCCCGGGGTACTCACCGCCTGAGTACAAGGGCAGGATTTAACTCCAGGGAGTATCCCTCAATTCTTCCCTCGTCCCCACGGGCAATGGGTGTTATCTCAGGGGATGCTAACTGATGCTCTGACCAAGGGCACGCTGTACTGGGAGATGCAAAAAACCGACGGCTTGGGATCCCTCTCATCCTTTCCCTCCCTCCTCCCCTGCAGCTGACACACACACAAACACACGTACCCACACTCCCACCCACACCCACGCACAAGCGCATATATGCAAATTGCAAAAAAACAAACGCCAGTTAAGCTACTTGCTTGTTTACAGGGGTTTTTTTCCCCTTAAGTCGCTGTTCTGACTTCAGGGAAGACGTTTCGAAGTCAGAAACTAAAACAACCCTTCTGTTGATTTAAGCCTCTCGGTAGCATTGCTGCTACCCGAGCCACATGGTGAAACGGGTCTGGTCGTGTTCCCTTCCCGGGCTGACTCGGGATGAATGGATGGGTGGATGGAGCAGTGGCTGGGCACTGTCTGCTGACATTCACCTGACAACTAACAGCCAAGAGGGAGAGCTGCAGCGCGAGGAGGAAATGATAACCAACTTCCCTGCGTGAATTAAATGAGGGCTGGGATAGACGGGTGATGTTTGAGTTAGACTTGGGCTCTCATTAGGAGTCCTCAGTCCAACGTGTTAATTCACCTACCAACAGGTAGGGAAAGTCGCTCGGAGCAATAATTATGAAGTACAAAGCCCGTGCCGCTAAATTATGTTAAAGCGTTGATCTAATCTGAGCAGCCCTTTCCCGTGCCTTCCCCCCTTCACAGAATTAGTGCGCTCAGCCGCTCCATCCCTCCTCGCTCCCAGCCCAGGCTACTCGGAACACTGGGAGCCGGCCCGAAGTTCAGTGCTTCTGGCTCTCCAAATGCGCATCCCGGTTCCTGTCGGTGCTGGGGACCGCTCTTCCTGCTCCACGCCCGGGAGCCGTGGGGAGAGGCGGAATCCTCCTCCCTCCTTCCGTCCGTCCCTCCCTCCCGCGGCCCCGCCGAGCCCCCGGTGCCGCCGCCCGCCGGGCGCTGAGAGGGGCGGCGGGTCGGCGGCCGCTCCAGCACTGATTGCTTTCCTTATAAAAATAATAATCGTAACAACAAAAAAATGCGCATTACCTTCTTTATAATTTATTTATTTTAAATATCTGAACTGACAGCCTGAGAGACGCAGCCTTTTCCTCCTCGTGTCACTTAAGTGAATGAAAAACGTTGGGATAGGCGGCTTACCTTTTTTATTCCCATATTTCAAACAAGCAGATAAACATTTTTAATTATTCTTGCGGCGGGGAGGGGGGGGCGGGGAGGGAGAAAGGATTTTTAAAAGTCCGAGCCCCTGCTTGAAAAGTTTCGGCACAGAGCGGAATTTTATAGCGAGTTATAAACTCTGAGTAAGAGGGGGATGTTATAAATGGAAGTGCTGACACAACCTTAACTATAGCGTGTAAACGGCTATGCTATAATATCCATTAAGCAGAAAGAAAAATAAGATGGCTGATCAATAATTTATACAAAGAGTACCAACTGCAGACATAATAACTGTAATGTTTGCAAAGCAATCTCTCGCTCTCCAGGCTTAACAGTAAACTAGCGGGGCTGTTAATTTCCAACTCCTACAGGTAAGAATACAAACAAATTACTTAAACTTGTATTTTGGTCGGTATTTTGCTCGATATTTTTCATGCCTTGGTAGGATAAAATACAATTTAATTACGATACAACTTGGACTTATTGAGGAGCCTCCACCTCTCTCTCCCTTTCCTCCTGCCCGCCCTCCTGCTTCTCAGAGAGGACCTCCTTGGGCAAAGCTCCGCCCGAGAGAGAGGAACAGGTTGCTTGGACGGGCGTTGTAAACGGGTCGACTTTTGGGTCACTGTAATTCTTCGGAGAGTTATTCATACAAGGAAACAAAATGAAGCCATTTAACTTCAAAAGAAAGTTACAAGGTTTTCCAGTGCCACGAAGTGAAACACAATACCCCCACCGGCCCGATAAGCATCAGCTGTCCGAGGACAATGCACTGGCGCTTTCCACGCATCAGGCTACAGGGAAAAAAAATCTGCTTTAGGGAAAACCAACGTGTCTTCCACTATCATAAGCAGAGAGTCGGCGAGCAACTGATCTCTTCATTTGCATGGGAGCATTATCTCCCATTTTTTTCTTCTGTGTTTAGGTAGCAAAACAGAGGAACAAAGTCTGAAAGTTGCTAAGTAGACTCCGATAACGTGCCGAGGTATTCTTTTGCATGTCTCTTGCAATAGTACCAAAAAGATTCCTTGTTAAATAACAAGAAAGAAACGTGTCAGTGGAGGAGACTTTTTAAAAATTCCCCCCGACCCCAGCCTAGACAAAATAAAGTTATGTTGCCAACCACACCAAAAGAAGCTCAAATTTAAAGTGGCATGCACAGCACTTCAACAGCTTTCAGCTGTGCTTCGTGGAGACATCACGGGTATTTTGTGTAGTAAAAACACAGTAGCAAAGGGAGCGACACCTTATTTCGGAGCCCTCAGCCGTAACGCGAGGGGCTGCTCTATGGGGTGCTGCTCCAAAAAAAAAAAAGTAATTTGCCTGATACTTGCTTGCCAGCGACCTCTCCCAGCTCAGCTCCAGCAAAGCAATGAAACATAAATGACAATGGCCTGTAAACTGCACACACAGACGGAGTCTTTTCTATTGAAGCAATAGTTCCCCCCGCCCGGCTGCCCCAGTGCCCGGCTGGATGCAATATGGAATATTGGTGCTTAGAAAAATCGAACGGAAAGTGCAGCGCCCACTAGTGCCCGTGCGTGGGAGGCAGCGCTTCCCTCCGCGCCCTTCCGCCCCCCTCCGCACCCCGCGGTCGTCCCCGGGGAGAAACGTCCTTTCGGGGGAAGGAAGTGCAGGCAGAACTGGGGAGTGTGATGCGGCAGAAGAGGATTTAAGCCCACCTGCGACGAAGTGGGGGTTTGTTTCTTCACTGTATGAGTGCAAGCTCAGAAAAAGCAGAAGTGAAAAGTTGTCTTTCCCCTGCTGCTCCCCAGCCACTGCCCCCATCTGTCTGAGGCGATGTGTAAATGGGGTGACTGTTTCATAGGCAGCGTATTCACGCTCATCATGACAGGACTTGGAGGGTCTACCTGGCTATAAAGCCTAGACTGGGAACACGAACAACACCAGAAACATTTCTGAACTCTGTACACTGACACTTGGAAACTATGGAAGATCTGTGAGATATTTCCATTAGGCCCCTTTTTCTTCTTAGGTGTTTGGGGATTATGTTTTGGGGGATTTGTTTATTTGTTTACATACATAGGAGATTGTTAATGGGCAGCATTTAGATTTTCTTCAAACTGTCTGATCTCCATCATTTGGAGATGAAAATGAACTTTGCAAGGAAGGCAACACACACCCCTCTTGCCTGGATAGAAGACAGCAAGTACATAAGTTCAAAATACACTTTCACAGTGGCATTTAGTGTCTCCTGTATTTGCTTATTGTTTGCTGGGATACTGGATAATGTTCCCAGTTGCATCCAAGCACTTACAATGGTGTCCAGCATAATCCATGCAGGGTTCCCAAAGCTATAAGAGGCAGCTTTGGATTATATCACACACAGTGGGGCAAAAGTAGGTGGCAATGGACTAGTCCTGTCTGCTTCTAACTCTGTCTTTAAAAGCTTTCAGTAAATCATTGGTTCACATCATGTCTTAAGGTACTGAGACCTTGTTTAGCCAAGAAGGAAAACTGCAAGTATGTTCTCAAGTACCTTGGGTTTAACATCTAAAGTCATCCGAGGATGATGAAAAACAGTCTGTTCTCTGCCTCTTTTTGACAGTCACATCTTTTCCTTTACTGTTGCTGTGCATTCTACTTATTGATAGGAATGAAAATATACACCTAAATAGTTCTCTATGCCAAAAATTTGTTATAAACCCATAAATAAGGAAGGCACTGAATACCAACTAGTTGAAAATAATTTGCAGAAAGTCCTAATTTTCTCTATTTTCTCATTTCAAAAAAAGAAAAAAAAAAAGACACTGATTTTAAAGCAGGATAACGCTTGGCATAGATATAAAACATTTTTAAAAAGTTCCTGTGTCTTTATGGTAGGTATAATGGGATAGTAGGGCCAAAATAAGCTCCCTTGACACATTGATTTTGGATAATGGCAAAAGACTTTTATTAAGACTATTTGTTTGAATTTTTAAATAGCATAACTTCTGTGTTGTTTGTTCGTCTTCAGCGCTCAGTGATTTACATGCAATTGAAATTTATTAGTCCCAATACTGGACTTTAGGTTTATGTATTTGAGTGCTTATACAAATTAAATTCTTGGAATATTTATTCAAAAAAAATAGACCTATGAAGATAGCAATTCCTCAGTACATCCTTAGCTTTATGTACAGCTGCAGTTCTATACTGAACACTGGAAAGCAAGAAGCTAAGTCACGAAAGAATAAAAAGAAGGAAAACACATTTTGTCCTTATACTTTGAAAAGAAAAGGAAATTTTGAGGGAAAAGCAGTGAATATATTTGAGTAAGAAACAAATTTAAGAAAATCATAAAAATATAAAAGGAGATGAATTACAGTAATTAAATTTTATCCATACAAAATACTTTTTATTCAAAGTATATACTAGCAAGCTGATTTTATTAAAACTTGTTCTTCTAAACACGTGAGTATGAACTTTAGATGTGAACTTCAAAACAAGACAAATGAACTACCACCATCTAAAGTGCTTTAATCTAGATGATTAGAAAGAGTTTTAATAGTTGTGCTTTTGCTTAATTACACCCTTCAATCTGACGATCAGTCTCAGGCAATTGAGGATTATTCTGTTTTCACATGTGAAGAGAGATAGGGCAACTTAGATCCACAAAAAACTTCAGGTCCCATGCTCATACTACCAATTGTCTTATGACTTAGTAGGTGCCAAAATCTCTTAGTGCATAATTCACCAAGTGTGTAGGTTTCCTTTGTGGGACGTACAGATGGAAGCACAAATTTCAGAGTCGATATTTTTTTTTGAAGAGAGAGTCCATGCCTAAACACAGTCTTTGCTTGGGTTCACTGCATTTGCACAAACGGGCCTTCAAGGAAGGTTAAGCTGAAATGAGGCTTCTGCGTCCATATTTACACTCTGTGGTACAGCTAATAACCAGTTGGGCAGGTCACTTCCAGGGTAGGAAAACAGTTTTAATGCATGCATCTTCTATTGTTCCCATAGGACAAGAGAACTAAGCCATGCTTCCTACATGCCAGCAATGAACATGAGCAATCAAATATGCAGTCCACAATAGTTAAGGTTTCTCTGGTTCTTCCTTGGAAAATTTAGGCCGGTTGACCATTACATTATTACCAGGAGGAAGATCTCCAAGTAGACTCTCTTACTTCTCAAGGAAAATGTGTCACATTGCTGAGAAAAGATTTTAAGGGCTGTGTTCAACCACACTTGCTGTTGGGCTGTACAGTGTTTTCACTGTTAATGTCATGGAGTACCCTATGCTGATAATAAAGACCTTTTGTTCTCTGCTAAATTTGTCCTGTTTTGAAAGTGGAGCTCCTAAGTAGCTTAGATATTTCTAAAATGTTCTTCTGTGGCTTTTACTTTCTGTTATAATCTATCTACAACCATAAAGCTATACTTGAAACTAACATTTTTCTTAACAGCACCAAGTCTTATTTTTTTACTCTCAAGCTGAAACAATTACAAGGAAAATAATGCCTATAGCAGTACATATAACCAAGAAAATGTTTTCTTGAGTGTTTTGTTTCCTACTTAGAACTCAGCACACAGTTTACAAGCAAGGGCTGATAGCTGAATTTGTTTAAATACAGTGATACATAATGGCTGCAGTAAACACAGTTTTGGAGGCTAGGTTTATGCTAGCAAATTACACTTGCCTAGGAATGTTCTTATGCAATAAAGCCAGCTAGCACATATGCCTATTTGTAAACTTCTCCTGTTCAAAAGAGGGTAGTGGCAGCAGCCTACCGGTTGGGAAGGGTCTCTGGGATGTGCAGCCTCCCTCTCCCTCAAACTGAATTGGGTTTTAGGATGCATAGAGTATGCCAAGGACTATTCAAACAGTTTTACAGTGTAGGCCATCATGTTCCAGTACCTGGGAATATTCTTGGCACTGTGTAATTTACTAGTGCAAATGTAGCTTCAACTGTTTTATATTACAATAACTGTCTTAAAATATATATTCACATTGGACATTTTCATAGGTACAAGCTCTTGATTTTTCAATCTTTACATGGCAACATTTCTGTTGATTTCTAGAAATGAAATCTTAAAATAAAAATTTCCTTCATTAGTGAGGAATCCAGCCTCGGCCTATAATTAGAAAAGAAAAAGGAAGTAAAATTATGGTACAGGAGTAGCTTGCTAAAATGCTCCCTGAAAGAGTTTTCCAATGGCATTAATGTATGAATACAGGGACTGCTTAATTAATTTAGCAGTCTGGACTAGAGATTCAGTTTTTTGTGTTTGCATGCTTTTGTGCTGGGTATTTGAAGCTGAAAATGTAAACATGAATGCATTTTCTATAAAAGTCTTCTAGAAAAATGTTAGGGAAGGCAGGGCACATTCCTTGCTGGGTTTTATGTTAGATTCTTTACACTCAACATCAGTCCCAGAAACCAGCCTGGATAAGTTAGAGTCTTCTTGCAACAGGCTGCCTGATGTTGAATTTATAAGGCTATTTGTAACTTTTATTGATAGGAACACTGTAAAAAGGCATTATGCAAAGGGAGCAATGCATTTATTTGTGTGTTTTTCCCCAGTTAATATGAACTAACATTGTACTGGCCTATCTGGGAGTCACATAAATGCGATGTCTTGTACTTCTTTTCGCAGCTGTAGCTTGTTTTGAATAGTCAGACATAGATAAAATGACAGAGGAAGAATTATTCTTTAGAATTTTCACTTTATCATTTACAAATCAATGACTTTGCATCTGTCTTAACATATTAATGAAGTGGCCTGTAAAGGAAGACGGTGTTACAGATTGAGCTGAAAAACAATATTGAACAGAAAAGTATTGCTAGTTTTATTCAGAACCAGGAGATACTATGAATGATATACTTGACACTTCAAAAATAATAACACACCAAAAAAATCAGGAAGAAAATTACTTTTTGACTCAGTCTTTCTGTCAATTGGTATTTTTCCCAAATAAGAATTTCAGGGTCAGTTTTGATAATCTAATCTACAAAGGAGAATAAAATCTTACTTTCTTCCACTTGAACAGCTTTCAGATAGCAATTACTAATTGGAAGTCTGTTAGAAAGATTTATTTGGGAAATGGTTGACTTTCTTTCTACAGCTTGTTTTCCCACAGACAATGTTTTTAGTACTCATCTCAGAAACATATTTTAATGACAAAACCCTTAATTATTAATGGAAATAAAAAAAAAACCCAAACAAACCAAAACCTACGCTCTTTAGTTCATCTCAGTACTCATTGGCCTCTCATATAAATTCTAACTATTTCCAGTTCATCGCCTCCCTTCCTGGGCGGAGACTATAACCTGCAGAAAGAAACATTGTTATTTCTTGCTGCTGAGTTTTAGCACAAAACTTAGATAATTAAAAAGTCTAGGCAAACAGGTCCTTGTGTCTGTGAGAAGTCTGAGCTCTCTTTAAGGCTTAGTTATTTCCCTGATAACCACCGATTATCTCTTTTGCAGAAGTAATTCCAATAAGGCAAAGGTGCCCTCTGTAGGGGACGGGCTGTAAATGACGAGGGAGCTGGTGTTTGATATTTACAGAAAGCTACAGAAGAGAGTAACTTCTTAGCAGTCTGATTCTCCGAGAGGCACTAGAGGCTAAATATTATGTGCAAACGAAGCAGCGCAAAAAATAACAGAAAATCCCGCTTTAAAATACAGTAAAAAAACAATACTCTCAACTGTGGATAACAACTAACAGTTTTGTAATAAGCTGCCCCAATGCTAAATGTGTAGTGCAGTGAAAACTGAGTTGCAGGAATCTCTAGAATAAAAGGAAATATGAATTTCAGTCTAAAGAACTTTATAGAAACAATAGAATTCAGAAAGCAACACGCTTAAAAAGTCTCTGTAGCATGTACTCCTAAAAAGTTTACTACAAAGCAGATTCATTAACCATCCCAGGTGGCTAGCATATTGCTTGCTAAGAAATTGCCTTTGTTAGCATACCCAGAGACACATCTTAACTGGTTTGCAGAATCTCTAGTGGCTATTTGCAATTATTTGGGGAATTCTTTCCTCAATTTATAATGGCAGCTAATGCCAGCCCAGAGTAGTTGTAGTTCATTACTCATTATTAATTATTTTTTAGGGCTCACTTTTATAATTCATAAGGATGACCTGCAGTTCTTGTTATCTTGATTTTATTTCTCTCTGTCTCCTTTTCTTTTTATGTTTTGAGGGGGTTTTTTAATTAATATTTACACATACTTTTTGAGTAACAATTGCATTGCATTTAGTAACCTGCATTATTATGTAATGAACTGTAACATGGAGTGGGCAAGACCCTCCAGAGTTATGATTTATCCTCCTTTTGACTTTACTGGAAAGTCAAAGAAGATGCAGAAAGGCATTCTAGTAGTTAATAAGTTAGACTGAACCATAGTCTAGAAAGTGAAGACCAGTGTTGTAAATGTGCAGTCTATGTTGTATAGAGACTCTAAATACATAATACGCTTCTAAACATGACTGTAAAGAGAAGGGTGGTTTTCGGTCACTTGTGGAAGAGTTAAGGATAATAAGTTTTAAAACCTGTGGATTGATAATGGTGTTTGAGATTTTTTTTCTGGTCTATATCATTAATAAGTGTCCATTTTCCTAGCTTATAACATCAACTCTGACTGCCTTTGAGAACCAGGGTTGAAGGAAAGGGAGAATGTACACTTATGACACTGCCTTTCCTAATCATAGTCTCTGGTCAAAGAGAGCTTGTTCCTTTCTTTACTCACTGTTGGAAATACTTGTGTGAGAGACATATCACATATTTGAACCATGTAAAGATCAGATTAATGTTATCTTTTGTTTTAATTAATATCTGAAACAGTAAGCTTTTTTCCTTCTGTCCATCAAATAGCATTGAACCTCCCAGTCTCATTTTAAGAGAAGTAATTTCACTACACTACTTTTTGATCTTCAGGGCATGCTTCCAAGTCTATTTACATAAATAAATGTTCAGGGGATGACTGAGATTATGGAGCTTTGTGGACCTTTGACGTGCCCTCTTCACATCCTGTTGCTTACCCTGTGAATCAGATCTGACACATAGCAGGGTATGTGTACCTTCTCTCACAGCCAAAATTAATGCATCCTAGAGGACAAAAGTGTGGATCCTAACTCAATGGGGAAATGCTTGTAGATATTGCCATACTATGTGAATGCCCTTCACAGGTATAAATGACTTTTTTTTCCCCTGACATAAAGCCTGTTTACATTCTGGAGTAAACACTCTTACCTTGCTTAATTCTTGCATCTTTAATAGAAGTCCATGGTCATATTTGAATGTATATCCTGAAATCTGAAAGTTACCTCACAGTAGGTCTCTTAAAAGTCTTTCTTGGTACTATCCAACCCTTCAGCTAAACATAGGACAAATATCCAAGTCTATTTTTCCTTTTACTAGACATCTTGACTGTGTCTAAACATGCAAGATGGATCCTTCTAGTTTATTTTATTGAACCTTACTGGCCCTCTTATAAGACTGTATTTGCAATTGCAAAGGTATTATTGTATTTTTTGGATTATATGTTATATATTTAATTCTGGAAAAGCAATGTTTTTCCACCATTATATTATTTTGAGTTTTTTCCCTATAATTTTGCTTCTTTTAGATTTTTCTTTCCAACTAGAGACTGACAGTTTCTCAGAGTTATTTCGTGGCAGCTGGTTCCAGACAGTATTCACACAACCTGCCTCTAGATGGTTTATGTGTCAGAGATAGGAGTCTGGTCTCCTTATACCGACAACAAAGACAAATATTCATGTTCAGCGCAGAGATTCAGAAAACTTACACTATAATTTCTTATTTTCTGATGTCTTTGTCCTCTTTTCTTTTTTTTTTTTTTCCCTTTCCTTTTTTTCTTTCTTCCCATAAGCCAAATTTGGGTTATTTCACGTTGCTGTAATTGGCTTGACCCTTTCTTTCCACTTTAAGAACATACAAATTGTAAAAGCAGAGTGGCATTGTGGAAAGTCTAAATATCTGTTTGGGGTTTTTTTAATCTTTCATTTGTACAGTTTTCCTAATTTTACTCAACTGTCCACAGCTTTGACACCACTAACCCCAGCACTATTTCTGAATGGCTGTCAACTGTCTTTGGGCTCTGTTGTCTAACATTATATTCCTTGGCCCTAGTCCTGAAAAATTTATACACTACAGTAATTTTACGCATGAGAGCAGGCCCATTGACTATTGATGCATAATGTTATTCTGAAGTGCATGCATTTTCAGGGCTTGGATAATTGTTTTGATTTTATTGCAAAGTATTTGTAACGGGATTCTTTTACCCAGTTCTAGATTTTTGTTTTATTGTCTCTGTAAACGGCCACAAGTTTTGTACAGTCACATGGACTTGGACATTGATTTGGTGGTTTTAATGATTAAATCTACTCTTCATTTCCTATTTATGATGATGATGCCCACAAACATAGTAGTGTTTGGGTGAGCTGAATATATTACAACTTCCTAAGCATACACACAAGGGCTGGGATTTTTTTAATTTTGTGCTGCAGATGGGTGAATCAACAGTTGTTGATTCTCATAGCCCATTCCCATCCCATAACCCATTCCCACTATAACGAATTAGCTATTAGGTCGAACTTTGAAGACTTTTATCACAACATCCATAACTAACAATATAAATGTGCCTGTGATATATTTATTAATTTAAAGGAATTTCAGCTTTTTGTTAATTTACTGCATCCCTTCTGCTTACGTCCCTACTGGCATATTTTCTTGCTTGACTAGCTAGATCAAGAGTATGTAGCCCAACAAATATTACAGAGCAATTACTATAAAATTATTTATCTGTCTCTATGCCCATCTTTTTGTTACTGCAATCCCTACAAGCAACCAAACGTCTTTCTTGATCCTTTTTCTAATTTAAACAAAACTTATCAAACTCTATAAGGGCCTAAATCCCTGGCTGCTATGAATCTCCAGGCTTCTCCTGAGCAAACAAAGCAATATCACTTTTTACCAGCTGAGAAACAGGTTAAATAAGTATGAAAGCCAGATTACTACTCCCTCTCTCATGTTCAATATTGATTTCAACCTGTTTTCCTTTTGCATTTGTTAAATACTATGCATTCATTTCATATCCATAATAGAGTGTTCCTGCTTAAATTGTAATCTTCTTTAAACCTAAGTATTTCTTTTGGGCCACTGTTTTTACTCTTTGAAGGATGTCCTGCCAATATCATCCTTATGCAGATCTCAGTAATATATGGTATTCCTTTCAGAATCTTTCCCCAGTTTTGTTCATTTCCTGCCAAAGGCTCAACAGTTCGAGAGTAAGCAGTATACTTACCCAGACAAAACACAATCAGTGCTCTAGGTGGTAAAGTCTACTTCGTGTAAGCTTTCTTGTGCAGTTTATGCTACCTCTGAGATTTTTTATCAATTTTATTTTTCTTAGATATTTAAAACCTTTACAGTGAAACTGAAAAAAAAGAGATTTTTTTTTCTCAAATTTACATTCAACTTCACTTGCAGTGTCACAGAGTGACTAAACACTGATGCCTAGTGCATTTGTCCATAAGCTCATTTTAAAGGATCTGACTAGCTTTAATAATTTCTGTGCTGGATAAGAGCCTTTAAGCAGCATAATGCCAGAACTATTTCAGATTCTCAAGTGTATTGTTTCAGAGTATTCTTAGCACTCTATTTTGAGTTGTAGCCACCAGACTTTTGCAGTGGTATTGAGCACACACAGAAATCATTGAAGTCAAAGTGATGAATATTTGGTAATAGAAAACAGTAATCCTATTTCAGGTTATATAGATATGGTCTCAGAATGTTGATTTATTAGATACAAACATGGATCTGAACAGGGTCTTATCTACCTTTTTGATGCATTTCTCAGAAAGCAATAGAAATTATATAGTTACTGAACTTTTATTTTGTAATGCAATTTGATATTTGTGTTATATCATTTAAATACTACAGGCATTGTTTGAGTTTTTTGAGTTGTAAAAATTAAATAGAACTATATTTTTTTGTAACTTCGTGGAGATAAAGAAAAGTCTTCTCCTCATGAGAAACTGGTAGAGTTTGCTGACTGGGTCAGGGCTTTCATACTTCTGGTCCTCCCACTCATATTTCTAGGGTCAAGATAGGTCACTATTTCATTTAATGAGAAATAACTCGTTAGTTGGGTGTTACTCTTTCTCTGATATTTTTGCCTACCAGCATGTTACCTTTTGTCATAAGAATTAAAGTAAGGTTGATTTTGGTTTAGCTGATATTTTTTGGCTCAAGATCTTTTTTACTAGTTTTTAGGGTTTTGTTTTGTAGATAGTATTGACTTTTTTTGGAAGTACAGTTGACTCATCCTGGGGACAAAGAGTACAATTTAAGGGAAAAACAGTTGACCTACTCTTTTATTTATCAGAGTTTGTCTGCTTTTGTAAGTTGTGTATACTTACTGATGTGTTGTATCACACTGGAAATTATTTTTACTATGATGAAGAGCAGTACAAGTTGTCTCCAGTTGTTGATGTCAGTGAGGTCACTGTTTCACAATATCCTACTCATATTTCATTATTTCTATTATTCAGAAAGGCTTTTCCTCTCTGCCTTCCTAGATTTCATTAAGTCCATTTATCAGTTTCATCAGGGAGGAGAGTCAAACATTTCTAGTGTTTCTGCTGTGATTTTATGTCCTGATGCTTTTTTTCTTTGTCAGCTTCTTGTTTGTAATTTATCCTGAAATCCTGACGCGGTAGGATTAGTTGTGTGGTTTCGAATATTATATATAAAACTGTGCCTGAGAGAAGGAGATGCTATTAATTATTCCTTTTAGAGAATCTCTCCATCTCTTCTGTTTCAGCAATGAGAATTTTCCTCCTTTTCGTTTGATTGTCCCATTTTAAGCATTGTTTGCTCAAAAATACCGAGTGGTTTTACAGTATATCATAGCATGCCATGTATTCCTTAGCTCTTTAGCTGTTGTTTTATCATTGAGGCACCACATTTCCATCCTTGCTGTGAGTATACTGATACCCAGTTGTGACAGCTGAACTGAATCACATTGCGCCTGTGCCCTTCCCTTTTGTCTTTCATTGGAGCTTTCTTTGTATGATACACTAGTGTCAATCTATTCTTAAGGTCAGGTTGAAATTCCTTATACTACCCTTTTGTTTTCAGTTTTGCACTGTTGATCTTTGTCACTTCCTAATCAGAGGGTATCTTTCTTTGTTTTATTTTTAGTTCGACAGAGAAATAGTTGCAGCCACCGCTGACCCCTGCTGCCTGGCATGCTGTTACATCGTAGTCACAAGACCTGTCTTCAGATGATGCAGTTGTGGTCAAATTTTTCTTTTCCTCTCTGAAAAATTTGACAGTTTTTTTCTCTGAAAATTTGTTTCTTCCATTGTAATTCAATATTGAAGTCATCCATCCCCAAGAAATGAGCTGTATTCTAGTATTCTGTCAGTAACAGCTTGGAAGAAGCTGCAAAATTATCTTTGTCTTCAGTGCTCTTTTCCTTTACTGGAACATAACTTTGTTTAGCATTATGGTTTGGAATCTGACATATGTGGCACGCTGCTCTATAGGTTTCCAAATACTTAGTGGCTTTTTTTGTCATCTGTTGTAATAAATACTACTTCTCTTACTTTCTCATCATCCCTGCTCTGTTCATTGGTGAAATGTTTATTCTTTTGTTCCAATTACTTAGTGCATCTACTGTAAAATGCATTTCCTGTAGTCACTGTTGGTGTCCAGACTACTAGAATACAGTGGTTTATATCTAATCTTCTTAATTTCAGTCCCCTCTAGAAGAAACTGGCCACATCCGCACTAAACAGTATTTGATCATGGGTCTCCTCTGAGCCTCATGTATTTTCCCCCGTAACACTCATATATAATTTTTATTTTTTAGGGCTGTATATAAGTTAAAAAAGGCATTAAGAAATGTGAGAATTATGCTGTAAGTCATGAGTTATCTGAAACTGAAGATGTGTTGGGTACCCTAAAGCACAACATGGAAGAATGTGGCAGTCTTTTAGAGCGCAAAGCTCTTTAAAAGACAGAAGACACATCAAAACAGATGCAGACTCATCACTGGTATGTACTGGAAATCATTACTGAAGCAGTCCTAAGAACTACAGTCCCAAAACTACTACAGGAATTTTGTTTTGGAGGGAAGTGGTCAACTGGCTAACAGGCAAACACCCATTCAGCTGCCTGATTATTCCCTCCATTCGCTGGGATGGAGGGGGGAAAAAAATAGTAAGAACAGGAATGATAAAGCTCATGGGTCAAGATAAAGGTAGGAAGATCTCTAACCAATTACAACCATGGGAAAAAGAGACCTGACACAGGAAAATTAACTTATTTTGTTGCCAATTAAAATAATCTTTTAAGAAAAGTAACCATTAATTTGGGTAGTGGGAAACAACAAGATAGACATTAACACAACACGTTTCCTACTCCCTTTCCCAAGCTCAACTTCACTTCCCAAGAAACCAGGGGCGATGATCAATACATAACAGTTACTCTCTGCTGCTCCTTCTTCTTCACAATTGGTTTACGTTGGAAGGGACCTTAAGGATCATCTAGTTCCAATCCCACTGCCATAGGCAGGGACACCTTCCACTAGATCAGGTTGCTCAGAGCCCTGTCCAGCCTGGCCTTAGAAAGGCCAGGACAGATAAACCACAGTGTTTAAAATTACACTATCCATTTGCATTCAAGCTACTGCTGTGCTCTTGTGTACGTAGTTACCTACAGATAGATGCTTATATTTAAGTGTTGTCCTCTCAGACTGCATCCTACCATTGCAGACAGGAAGAGATGTTAGAAAACCTTTCAAAATGGCTTCCAAGTGTTATTTCCATGCCACCTCCAAATTTTCAAGGCAGCAGGTCAGCCACCAATCCCAGCTGTCTCTGTTGATTCATTAATGGCAGTAACAACAGTAATTGCTATTCAGAACTATGAAGAGTTTTTTGCTGAAGAAACTCTATAGCTGTTTCACATTAATATGGAAGTTAATGTTAAAAATTTATATGCTTAGCTAAAACCTGCTATGACTTTTTACCTTTATTATTATAATTTTTACATAGCAACAAGCACACTACACAGTACATGAAGAGTTTAAGTGTTTTCTCATAGAGTAACTTTTAGAGTATAATTGATTCTAAAGAAACAAACAATTTGGAAGTATATATAATACAGCTTTTAAGCACTTGATTGTATAAAAAAATCCATTTCACATTATATGACCTCATTTTGAAACTCAATAGCTAAAGAAAATACGTTATGAATTTCCAATACAAGAGAAATTGTAGTTTACGATCCATGGTGTGTGAGATGTGTACTTGCATTTTAACTATAGTGTTATATATTTGTATAATTTTAAATGCAAAGGTCTTATCATTGCTTTGGTCTTGTATTTTAGTGACTAGAATCACATAACCTCTACAGCTATAAATTAGGTAGTGTTCTGCCTCTGACACAAGTTAATATTTAATTACTCTATGCTGGGATTAAGCATGGGAAAAATATTTCAAGAATTTTTATTTTACTTTTACATTATGAAGAAAAATTCTGCAGAAAATTGTGCCTTTTTATGTTTTATTTGGACAAACATGAAGTATGAAAATGTTCTAGAAGAAACTTGCATTTGTTTATATAATATATATATATTCTCTAAATTTTCAGTTGTTACAGACTTTCTTAAAAAGTCTTTTTTACCCACTAGTTCTCCCCTGTCCTTCTGTCTCTGTTTTCTCTTATCTTACTCTTTTTGTCTTGTAAAAATCATATTACCTGTGCTATAATATATCACCTTTGTTGGAGATGGAAACATCTATATTATTCCTTCCTATACAGCTGTTCCATGCTCATCTACTGTTTCTTTCCCTTCCGCTAGATCAGTGGGGCTTTTTCTATGCAGTCAGCTGGCCAAGTATTTCATGCAGGTCCAACAAGTGTCACATATCCTAAATGAACGATAGCATTTGCATTTTCTGTCATCTTGGATTTGAACGCAGATAGTCCAGAATCAACTGCAAATCTTTATATACCAGTCAAGTCTTAGTAAAGCAAAAGCAGAAGGCAACAAAATAAAGGAATTCACCTAGTAGAAATTGTCAAGCACACTGGCCAAATACAATGGTTAGATTTAAAGTACATTTCTCACGTGACTGAGATATGCTGTTTGGGTAAATATACTGTCTGTTTTACATAAAAAACTTTGGGGCATGTTGTAGGGCATGCCCTCCCAGTATGTGCTTACCAGCAGCATAAAGGGGATATGACGTACCCAATTAGTTTGATGTCTTCTCTTGTGGGGACTTGTAGCTGGTGTGGTTAGGTGGGCAGTATGGCAAGGGAGATGTCCAGGATCACATAGCACAGGGTCAGGTTGGAATCTGGAGGCAACTATAGCTTTGACCTGAGCACACACCACCTCAGGGATACTCTAAACCTGCCGTGGAGATGTGTGGGGCCAGGTCACAACGCACAGTGGTTTCAGTCTCCTCCCTCTCAGGGTAGTAGAATAAAGATAAAACCAAGAAATCTGGTGAGAAAAGAGTGGGGAGAGTAAGCTAATAGGGACAGAGGATATGAAGCTAATTGGAAGAGGGAGGTATTTGTTCCATTTGAGCTAACTTGATCAAAGAAGAATTCATGTGAGTTTTGAGTAAGGTTTATAGCAGGGTTGTGGGTTTTTTTCTTTTTTCTTTTTCAAAACCTTAGCTTATCTGGAGTATTAACTTTCCATTTCCGCTGCTGAAACAGATGTTTTCTTGTCGCAGACATTAAGGCACTGTTAATGTGCAGTTACTGAATTCCTTTCTAAAAGAGCATTTTAAATTTGACAATGTTACTTACATTTTTAAAGCAGTGACCTCATTTTGAAAAGATTTTTTTCCAATACATATGTCACTACTGGAAAAATATTAATCTGCAAAACTTACTATAAAATGTCTCCATTTATTAAACATCTCCTGTACAGACTCCAGCTGTCACAAAATCCAGTCATGCCTTCTTCTGAGTCCTGGCATTCTGAAAAGGCTTGTTTCAAGCAGGAAATATATTTTCAGTGCGATTTCATTAAAGTAAATATATAAACAAATTCCAACAGTTAAAAATGTCTTTGCAAATTGCATCCTAAATGACTAGAAACTAAGAATTACTATGCCAACAGAAAGATTAACTCAGTAAACTCAGTTAAGACCCATTCTACTTATGTCCATACCTAACACCTGTGGGATGTTATGGTGCCCTCTTCTAACATTACATTTTTCTTAAACAAACTGTTGTCTAAAACTAGCAGAATGAAAGATGAATATTGAAAAATAATTAGAGACCTGAATATCTTATTATTCTTTATTTTAATTTGTAAATGCATACATTTGATTCATCTCTATATTTTTGATTTCACAAGTTTAATCTGCCACTATACTTTGATCTTTAAAGTGATCTTTTTGTGGGAGCTTAGGAAAATTTACAGGGAAAAAAAGTAACTGTGCTTTCCAAAGGGACAACCAATACAACAAATTTTAAAAAAATGTTTATTAGTTAATCAGAGACTTTTCTAATGATCATATCTATTACAAAACACAAGGAAGATTAGAAAGTCAAAACAGAGGATAACTGGATATTATAATATGACAGTCATTGTATCTAGATGGTATACTTTTAAGACAAGCATATCAAGGAATTGCTTGCATTCTTCAGCTGTTGATGCCATCTTCAAGTCTGCCTGCTCAAGCTTTCTTTTTTTGTTGTGTTGGTCTATCCTCTTTTCTTCCCATCACACAAGGTGGGATTTATTTGAATCTTTTTTCTGTGAGATGTTTCAAAATGCTGTGGTCCTCTAATTTACACGGTAATGAGGTTGCCCTGTTTCTGACCTTAGAGGACTAGCTTGGACTTCCTATATATTTTTGGAGGAGATCTCTACCCCTGATTAGAGCTAATGGGTGCTGAAAAGCTGTGTTTAACAGTTGTTTTAAGTTAGCTCTTTGGGAAATCTGGCCTTCAGTTCCCAGTGACTGTAGCTGTTTTGTGGAAAAGGGAACCAGAAAAAGAAGGAAAGAGGGGTGTGCTGTGTGTCTGTGTTTATGAACACTCGATAGTTAATACACAGTCAAGTTTTTGCATTAAACAATTATTTGACTTCTTGTCTTGTCTGATGAATACAGCACACATTTCCCATAATTATAGTGCTTACTTTTTCCTGTCCAAACATTTTGAAACAGCTGAAGATTCAAGAAATATTCAATCTAGAAATCCTGTAACAGAGGGTGAGTGTATAACTTTAGTCAAAGGAGCTTATCCTTCCGTGCAGTCCTCCAATTATTTTTCTTCACAAATAAGTATTGCTACCTATTGAATTCTATTCAATGAGCACTCATCAAATTCCAATCTTAATTAGACTCTAACAAAGCCAAACAAACAAATCACTGTGCTTGGATAAAGGCATGTGGGCTACAGCGTGTGAAAAGAGGTTATACATTTAAATTGTTCTACTTTCTTAACCACTATAGGTGCTACAAAGCAACAGATATAATTTATTATGGTCTTTGATGGTCAAATAGACTGAGTCGAATTATGACCACAACATTTCATGCAATTTTGTACCTCTGTCTATCTTTGTGGGTATCTAAAGCTGGTTTTTTATTTTGCCTTTCTCCCCCCCTTTTTATTTGTACATAGAGTTATGTTTTGTTTCAGCTATCAGATGACAGCCACTATGTAAAAATATGTGAGTTCTCTTACATGGTTTGTATCATCTCCAGAAAACCTTGATAAAAATGCAGCCTTATTATATGTGTAGTTTATTCTCTCCATATATTTCAGAATGTATTTCCTAATTTGATATTCCAATATATATGATCAGTCAGCACTTTCCTTTCATGTTTTTTGACAGAAACATAGGCAGCATACCAGGCAATTAGTCTGAAGAATTATTCTAAAAACTTATCTTACTTCCACCCTCTACCCTCACATGCTTTGCTGATATGGGATGTTTGTGGTTTATTTCTCTGTGAATTATTCTTTTTATTCTTTTTCCTTTTAATTTTTTAACAAAAGGGTCATCGACTTATATTGTTATATATATGTTGTATGCTCTTTGGCTATAGCCTTTAACTAAACTGAACTCTGGAAATAAAAACAACTTATTTTTTTGAGAGAAACTGCCTATATTTAGTCTTAAGAACTTCATTAATTCTTAGCCATATAAAGAAAGAGTTTAGAAATGTTAATGTATTAAACTTCGTTATAGCTCTGAGACACACATAACAAATACTCCTTATTACAGCTTTACTATCCTTATGATAACTGTCCACAGGACAGAGGAATGAGATAGCATGTTCAAGATGTGTCTCCCCATCATTATTTCTGTACACATGTAAAAACTTTAAGTATACACTTCCTTTTCTACATTTTAGTCCTAGCTGGTAACTTTTAAAAACTTTCAAACCTGGGTTTTAAGATAATCTTTTCATTTTCCTCCCCACCCTCCAACATAAACATATTTTAATATTTTAACTATTTGGCATGCAACAACAAAAAGGACTTCTTAAAACATGGTCCAGATTTGTGAAGAGCTTCATGGTTCAGTGAACATTTGATTTAATATGGAGATTGTATTCAGAATTGTTTGATTTGCAGAAATAACAAGCCCAAATGCTTCAGTTTCTAATGGTAATTAGTTTTCAGCCTAGACAGCCTGTTTAGTTATATATTTACTACCTTGTAAAGAACTATCACAACAAGCCCTAAAGCATTATTTGAAAATTAATAAGCTAAAGAAAGAGGAAATTCTTCACTTTTGCATAGCAACAGTCTCTGTATTCTACTTTTTGATTGCAAAATCCACCTTTTCAATTATAGGTGTACTAAATTGTGATGCTTGAAAAAACTATAAAAGGCAATTATCAATGTTTCTTAATACCATAAATGAGTAATGCAAGTATGTTTTGCTGTAAGGGAAACAAAGGCTAGTATTGTGAACAGATTTTTTTTGCTTCCTGAATCAGAATAGCACAAACTTTGATTCACATATTTTCGGTGTTATTTGCAATTAGTATTAGTTTCTGTGGGTTAAAATAATGTGCTACAGATTCCATTGCAGTTTGCATATTAGAAAATAAAGGCGCATTATTTATCTGTGTTTAAAGTTCACTTGGCTTTTGTGACATCAGGCAAGGAAGCAGATAGAAGGTTAGAGCACGATATCTTGCAGTGGTTCATATATTCCTGCCTTATTCTTATACAAGAAAAAATATGAAAGAGTCACTTCTTCACCCAGGTATATCTTCTGTTCTATCCCTTGCTGCTTTTCAAAGTTAAAGGAAGAAAAGTCTCCTTTGCCAGATACTGTGCTGGGTTTTTTCGGACTGGACTCTTCTTCAATGGTTCAACAATAAGTGAGCTCTCAGTGGCTGCAGGATCTAAGAATGCCTCCATTATACTCACTCAGCATGCTTTACTATTGATTTCTGCCTCTGAACATGGATAGAGGACACGCTTGAGTTGGCAGAAGGAATCACATCATGACACAGACACCTCAGAAGAAGTATGCATTATGGAAATCTTCTTAACAAAGAGAGTTCCTCAGTGATCATTAGCATTAAAGGTTCTCTCAACTCTCTCTCACAAATGCAATGGAAAGCAAAGAAGGGAATATTTTCAAGTCTCAGAAAGACTGACCCTCTCCTTTTGTGCTGCTGTGTCAAAAAAGCTTTAAATCAGAAAATTGTTTTGTTCAAAAGTAGGTCCAGGTTCTTAGCAGTGGAGGCAGAGTAAGATGTGTGTTGTTTCAAGATCAAGGAACCAAGTCACTTACTTTATTGTTCCTCATCACTGCCAGTGGTTACATTAAGTTTTGTGGGGATGGCAGAAGACATTCCAAAGAGGAAAGTGTATGGGGTGAAGTGGAATAAGCTGGTGGGATGTCAGGCTGTCAGTCAACGCACAGCCTCACCAAGAGCAGGAAGCTCTACCTTCATCCTCAGTGCCACACTGAGCTGGGCTGGTAGGCAGTGAAATGGTTGACTATTCAGGCTTTTGGAGATCTTCAGCAGTCACCTGAACTACCTGATTTCTCTGTTAGCATCCAGCAAGGCTCATGCCTCTTCCATCTTCCATCTTCTATCTTCCATCTTCCCTTGCTTTGCCTTGCCTTGCCTTCCTTCTTCTACCTGCCTGCTCTCCGATCTCTTTCCTTTTCAATAGGGTTAGTTTTCTTGCAGTTCAACAACCTGAACCGGATCAGCAATGTCAAGTAAATATAGGAAAAAAAGCAGAAAAAAAAAGCAGCAGAAAGCAGGAAAAAGGTATGTCTCCTTGCCACCCTCACCTTCAGTAGAATTTGGCAATCAAGCCAGCTTAGTTATATTATAAAACTACACACTAATATAGGTCTTTTTCACTCTTCACCAAAACCTTAAACTGGAGAGGCCACTTCAGAACAACAACAAAGACAGCATTGAACAGTTACTGAAGCTGAAACCTCAGGAGCACTTTGCAGAGAGAAACGAGATACAACTAGCTATATTACAGCTCCGTACTAATTTTCAAAGGGCAGTCTTAGTTTGAAATCATTCCTACCCAATTCTGAAAGCTACTGCTTCCTACTAGCAAAAACTGGTTTGAGACAAACTGACAGAGAAACGACAGAACCACCCTGAATGGTTTCTGAGAAGGAACTTTTTTTTCCCAGTGGTATTTGATCTAGGCATTTCCTTGACAGAATTTACCAGGATGACAGAAGTGGTCATTCGTTTCTCCAAATCTCTTCCAGTAAAAAATGTTTATTCATTGTAGGCAATGTTTATTGTGTCAGAGAAACAGGAAATAAGAGTTCGTATCTCAAGACCGCATATTTTAACTTGTGTGCTTTCTGAAAGTCTGTGATTTCTGCAAAACAAAGGCAAATCTTTACAAAAACGCTGGGAAAGTCCGCTGCTTGTGTTCCAGGGAACTTATACTGAAATCTAAAGAATTTTATGCATAATTACATACTTTTGTTACATACATGATGTTATTTCTTGTTTATTTAATGTTTTATCAACAGTGTCCATGGAAATACAAAAAAAAAAAGTTTAATCTTTTAAGAAGACTAAAGTTTTGATGGTTTCTATGATATATTCATGGACATGAGTGTATGATGACTTATTTGCAATTTAATGTGGTTTTCTTAAAGCACTAGTAAGAACAAATAACTTTGTAGTACATTAATGTATATGTAAATTACAAGTTGTTCATAAACAAGTTAATAAATATGTTTAATCATGCAATTTTCTTATAAGACTTCAGTGAAGTCAGGCTGGGGTTTTAATATACTTGAGAAGTTAAAATGTACTAGATAATGTAGTAATAAGAACAACAGTCATATAATAAAGTATGTTAGGTATTATTTGAGACACATAGTTTACATGTTTTGCTTACAGAAACATTACTTACAAAATCATACAAAACAGATAGTGCAGGAGTAGAAGTAGCATGTCTAAGAGTTAAGTCAGAAAAGTAACTATTTTCCAGAGGAAAAAAGTCTATGTTTTTTGTAATTCAACTTGAATAAAACAGCCCACTGGATAATGAGTTTGATAAAAAACTGTTGAAGTTTTCTTGTTAGACCCATATGAAGTTAGTATGAAAACATTAAAGTAATAACTTGTTGCTTTTACCATACTGGCATGCAATATTTTCTGTAATAGCTTTAATAAGTTCCATATGACTAATTGGAAAGATAAACTTAAAGAACACAATATTGATTTATCTTTTGCTAACAGTCAACACTTTGGTTAAAACTGTAAAACTGATTGGAAAAATGATGCAGAAGTTTATAACCTCAATGAAAAATATCACAAACAAGATAAAAATTTTAAAGAATGTTTCTCATTTGCTATTCTATTCTATTGCACTTTTCCTATTTAAAGTAAAGCCTTTGTTCTCCCCACTTACCATCTGAGCAGAGCAGTGGCTACAAAGTCTATATTCCTTTGTTTGGAAAGAAATTATATCTACCCTTTCTGTCATTGAAACAAGGTTAGAGAATCAAATACAGTATGGCTGCTCTGCAGTAGCTTTCATTACAAAAATGTTTATTAAAGGAAGCAAGCAGCTACTTACAATATGTTTGCTGTAGCTAATAAGACAAGATGAAAGATGCCTTTTTCAAAATGTAGGGTTTTTTAAGATTCAGAATTCTTAAAAATTTGCATCCCAAATCATTAGCATGTGTTAGTTTTCCCTTAAGTTCTAGCAAGCACAACTTTCAGAACAAGCATAAATGTATTCTAAAGCTAAAATTATCAAATTTTGCAGAACCATATTCTCATGAAGAACTGAATTACTTACAAGTAAATTGGAAGTGGGAACTTTTACAAATTGCCCCATAAATGGAAAGAAGCTAACGAAAACAAATGTTTTCTAAACCCTTGTTTCCTTTTTCCTATTACTAGCAGGCAAAATATTAGCAAAAACTGTGGGAAAATCAGTGACATTCCTGCTTTTCTTTCTCTTTGCCTATTTAGGCTACAATTTAGTGTTACGCTCATTTCTTAGTGGTACAGTAACTTATCTGGAATATTCAAGTCAAGACAAAGTTGCCTGGAAATTAGAAAAACAATGGAATTACTTCAATTTATGGAATAATTTATAGCTGAAAGATTAAATATACTTTTCAAAATCCAAGACCCTAATCATTTATTACTAGTAAAAGAAAGTAGAATGCAGTATACCCAATCCTGCCAGGAAGACAGTCTTTACCATCATTCTTCCTGGAACAACAGGAATCAGGGAACAGACAAGCTAAACAGGCCTGCCACCTCCCTATCAAAACCTGTCAAGCCAAAACACTATTACTTTTGGGATGTCAGTGTCTTCCTAAACCACTTAGCATTAATTGACAACTTCTCCTGCACTGTAAGAGACTTAATTGCAAAGTTAGCACAACTCTATAGTTTGAAGTAGCAGAGCCCAAGTGTCAAAGCTGGTAGTTTTAAAAATTAGTTAGCCTAGCAGAAGACAAAATGAAGAGGGCGAAAAGTTCTTCCTGTCAGGGGCAACTCTACACAGGCTTAATGGAGCGTCTGTCCTGGTCTCTGCTGTCACCAACAAACACAGCCCATTTTTTGCTGCTACTGTGTTGGAAAATACATTGAGGAGACTACAGGTTCATGGTTATGGCTGACAACATCTAAGAACCATTTGACTCCTGCATTAAATCTCACAGCTTAAGACAGTTGCTGTTTCAAAGAACGGGACAAAGTTTGCTGCCCAGGCAGAGAGCAAAGACATCCTACTGGGGTGTCTGATCAGCTGTTTGTCAAAGAGGTTGTTTTTTGAGATACAGCCTAATTGGGGCATTGCTTTTCTCTCCATAGTGTGAAGCTGCAACTGTACTCATATGATTTTGATGATGATGATGATGATGATGTTTCACACTTCATTGCTTATGACAAATAAATGTATCCCAATGGAGGATAAGGGGAGTTTGAAAGAAACTTTATCAATCATTTAAAGGTTACTGGTTTTTCTGATACACCAAACTGACACTTGTTCATTCTTTTTCTTTTCTCAACCCTTATGTTCAAGAACACTGGTTGACTTGAAATTCTGGAGCTATTTAAATCCTTAAATCACCTCATGCCAAATGAAAGCATGGTTTAAGCAACTTTAAATAATCATACAAAAAGTTAAAATAATTTTTATTATTATTCATGTAATTTATTTCTTTGAGATTTCAGAGAAAAACTGTGTTATGACACATTTAGAGAGTTGCCAGCATAATTTACTGGAAATAAAGATATATATGAAAGTACAATTATTTTATTACAAATAATTCATTAAGAAAAGACTAGACAGTAACTAAAGTAGACACATGCCTCTGAACTCAAATTATAAGGGATATAACCAAATGGATTTTCAAGAACTATTTATAAGTCAGACTTTATTAGCAGTTCAGACCGAATTGTACTTACGTGTAAAGCAGATCCAGTGGAGGGATGTGGGATCTTTTGGAGGGAAGTCTTTTCTGTTAGGTATGACTATAGAAAGCAACTTATTCTTGAGACTGCCACCTTCAATAGTAGTATGCTATGTATAGTCTTTATACAAAGTTAGTAAAATCCAAGAGATAATGAGATTAACAGAAAAATGTGTAACAGATGTTTTGTATTATGTCTAATGTGATGTAGAAGTAACTTCAATAAGGCTTTTTAAAACCATAGTCCCCTAAAAAGGACCACTGAAAGTATGGGACCCTTAGCTAACAAATTGAAGCCAGCACGTGAAATGATAGGCTTGTTTTCTGTAATTGCTTTTCACAGATCTTTTAGAAATAGTTTGTGGAGAAACCTCAGGGTTCTGTGCACCACAGATTGCAAACCACTGAATTAAACAGCCAGGACTGGTGGAGGAGTTAGCCAGTGGGCTAAATAGGAACAAAGCAGTAATAGTTTCTAAACACACAGAACACCCAGAGCCAGGGATTTATATAGCTCACAGTCGGTTAGGCCAGTGATGTGTGTAAAGAGCACTTGGTTCATTTAGAATGGTTAAAGCCACTTGTATTTGTTACCACAAATTTACAGTGAAGATGTATGTAATAAAGGAAAAACTTATACTGAGTTTTACCCTAGAAGATAAGTTTGTAATGAAAGAAAAGGACACAAAAGAAGTGTTTAGCTGGAGCTGATGGGATATTGACATTAGCCAGTGAAAAAAAACTAAAAAAAAACCCTAAAAAAAAAAACCAAAACAAAACAACTAAAAAAAATAATAATAATAAAAAAATTGAAATTTAGTCTGAAGGTAAGATTTGAGAACCTGAGCTCTAAGGACTTCTTTCTAAGGATCCACAGCTGTAAAGGCTGAGGGATGTTTTATGAACTCTAGATAAGAGGAGCTAAGTAATTAGAAAGCCCTAAGTAATTATAAAGGAACACATTTTATGTATTTTGATTGTAACCATTTAATGTAACAAAAGACCTAACCTAAATCTCAGTAAGTATTTCCTTCTTTAGCTTCAGCTTTGTTGTTCTATGAGGCAAGATGCATGAGAGTGAGAAATCAGAGTCAGGGGAGGTAGCAAACAAATCAGCAGTGTACCAGTGCTGTGCTGAGGGACTGAAGAGTCTAACAGGTTTCCTGCTAAATTTCTGGAGGTATTTTGGTGTCAATACCTCTGGTGTTGACTTTGATGAAGGAGTTGCCAACGGTGGTAGCATATACTCCAGTGTAGACGATGGAGAGACCACGTAGTGTCACTCATACTCCAAACCATCACAGTATTTACAATCTAGCTCTGCTACTATCAAGTTCTACATGCCAAGAAAGTCCATAGACCTCCCTTACAGCCACTGTCTAATTCTGTATATGCCTAGTTACCTGAGAGGTTTCATCCCTCTACTTCATTTCAACTAAACATGGTCACTGCCTTAGATGAAGGGAGTGTCACTCCCCTCCTCTCTACACAGCTCTGTGGAAGGACACATCACATGAATGGTGGCAAAACAAGAAGTCTCTTCTATGCCTTGGGTAGAGCACAGAGCAGCTGTTTGAAAGGTGGAACTTCAATCTACTCTTTCTTCACACTGACAATATCTGCTCTGTTTTTTGCCTTCACAGGATGTTAAGCATTTAATTTTCCTATGTCTGTATGTGTCCAGTTTTGAGACTTATGATTCTAATGACCAACAAAGATATCCAGAAGATAAGCACCAACTTCACAGTTTCTGAGGAAGTTGAACAGTCAGTTTTTTCTGCTTAAAAACTGTGATTCAGAAATACCTGTTCATAGTTACACAGATAATAACATTTTAAATGAAGATTCTATAGCAATAATGAGACCAGCAAGTCATGTGAAAATGAAGTAATCCATAGTATTAGTATAAAAGACAGCAGTACAAAAATGGTAGGAAAATGACAAACATGAAGAGATTTACCAATTAAATCTTGAGGGGATATTTAATAACTAGAAGTCTGATAAATCACTATTTACCATAATTACATATCTAGTAAAACTTTATGCACATGTTTCAGTTACAATATCTCAAGCTAGTGAAAGCGAATCTGTTGCCAGACCATAACAGATTGTTCCTACAGGACATCTGTTTCATGTGTTTAATTTCTTTTAAAAAGTAGGCAATACTTTGTGGCTATAAAAGTATGAAAGCATAAAGTTTTATTAGATATTATGTCAGAATTAAATAGTTGTGTCACATTTTTTCTTTTACCCATATAATATTTAGTGGTGACACAGTTTTGATGCACCAGTAGATTATTATGTATAGAGCCTTCTAAAACTATTGCAGCATTCAGAGTAAGAAAAACTAAAGTATTTTTGGACTAGACACAGAGAACTTCTTTGGGATTAAACATCTTATTGAAATGGGATAAATGCACTTACACAAAAGAAAACAATCTAGAGAACCCATATGTCAGAAGCCAGCATTCACAGTGGTCTTTTTAGGCATCTTCAATTGCAGGCAGACTCATGCCCTTTGACGATGAATGGCTGAACCGCCAAAAGTGGGAGATTTTCATACAAAGACTGGCATGGGATTCAGCCACATTTAAACTGCAGGTGTCTTGTTTGTATGGTCTAGGGAAGACGCTAGTGCTAAGAATCTTCAGAGTGAAGATAACACCACCGATAGTATAGGCATTTACCCCTGAGGTAGTCATCCAGTACTGTCTTTGTAGACAAGGAATACAAGTACCACAGAATCACAGAATATGCTTGGTTGGAAGGAACCCATAAGGATTATCAAGTCCAACCCTTAGTCCTGCACAGGACCATCCCCAAAAGTCACACCATGTGCCTGAGAGTATTGTCGAAATGCTTCTTGAACTCTGTCAGGCTTGGTGCTGTGACCACTTCCCTGGGAAGCCTGTTCCAACACCCAACCACCCTCTAGGTGAAAACTGTTTTTCTAATATCCAACCCAAACCTGCCCTGACAAAACTTCAGGCCATTCCCTGAGGTTCTATCACTGGTCACCACAGAGAAGAGATCAGTGCCTGCCCCTCCTCTTCCCCTCATGAGGAAGTTGTAGACTGCAACGAGGTCTCCCCTCAGTCTCCTCCAGACTGAACACACCAAGTGATCTCAGTCACTTCTCATACGGCTTCCCCTCAAGGCCCTTCACCATCTTTGTTGCCCTCCTTTGGACCCTCTCCAGTAGTTTAATATTTTCCTTATATTGTGGTACCCAAAACTGCACACAACTTTCAAGATGAGACTGCACAAGTGCAGAGCAGAGCGGGACAATCACCTCCCTCAATCAGCTAGTGATGCTTTGCCTGATGCCCCCCAGCGCAGCGTTGGCCCTCCTGGCTGCCAGGGCACTGCTGACTCAGATTCAGCTTGCTGTTGACCAGGACCACCAGGTCTCTTTCCATTGCACTGCTTTCCAGCCTCTCATTCCCCAGTCTGTACGAATATCCAGGGTTGCCCAATTCCAGGTGCAGAATTTTGCACTTTCCCTAGTTGAACTTCATATGGTTGGTGATTGCCCTATCCCCCAGTTTGTCGAGGTCTCTCTTCAGGGCTTCCCTGCCTTCAGGAGGGTCAACAGCAACTACCAGTTTTGTGTCATCTGCAAACTTGCTTAGGACCTTCCAGTCCTGTGCCCAAGTAATTTATGAAGATGTTGAAGAGCACAGGGCCTAAGATGGAGCCCTCTGAAACCCATCAGTTCCAGACTGACAGGCCGCCAGTCTGATGTTATCCCACTCACTATTACCCTCTGTACGCAACCCATGAGCCAATTGCTCACCCACTGAGGGATGTGTTTATCCAGCTGTGTGCTGGGCATTTTGTCCAGAAGGATCCTGTGAGAAAGTGTATTGAAAGCTTTACTGAAATCCAAAAAGATTGCATCAACTGACTTCCTTTGATCAAGTAGGTGTGTTACCTTGTCATAGAACGAAATCAGGTTTGATAAGCAAGACTTTCCTCTCATGAAGCTGTGCTGGCTGTGACCAATGACTGTGTTGTCTTTCAGGTGTTTTTCAATACCTTCCGGAATAATCTTCTCCATCACTTTAACAGGCACTGAAGACTGACAGGCCTATAGTTTCCGGGGTCCTGTTTCTCACCCTTCTTGAAAATCAGGACAATGTTCACCAGCTTCCAGTCAGCTGGTACCTCTCTGGATTCCCAAGACCGCCCAAAAATCATCGAGAGAAGTTTTGTGATGACATCAACCAACTCTCTGAGGATTCTTGGATGAATCCCATCAGGCCCCATAGATTTGTATGGATCCAGCTGGAGCAGCAGATCCCGCACAATTTCAGGGTCAGCTGGGAGTCGAACATTCTCACAGTCATGGGCACTGAGACCCCCTTGGTCTGTCATCTGTGTTGAAGACAGAGGCAAAGAAAGCAATAAACACCTCTGCCTTGTCTCTGTCCCTATTTGTGAGGTGACCATCCTCATCCTGTAAAGGGCCAATGATATGTCCATACTGCCTATTGCCATCACTGTATTTGAAGAAACTCTATTGTCCCCCACATTTCTGGCAGCTTCAACTCCAGCTGAGCTTTGGCTGCATGAATTTTTTCCCTGCAGTGCCAAGCGACATTACTGAATTCTTCCCATGTCATATGGCCTTGCTTTCACTGGGCATACACCTTCCTTTTTCACCTTAGCCCCAAAAGTAGATTCCTGCTCAGCCAAGCTGGCCTTCTGCCTCACTTGCTCAACTTTGAACATTCGGGAATTGCCTGCTTCTGTGACTTTAGGAGGTGATGTTCAAAGAGTGACTGGCACTGATGGACCCCAGTACCTGCAAAAACATTTTCTCAGGGGACCTTACTTACTAATTCCCTGAGCACCCAAAAGTTTGCCCTCCTCATGTCCAGAGCTGAGGTTTTGCTGGCACTTTTCCTCCTGTCAACAGAGATTTAAAACCTGATCACTTCATGGTCACCGTGGCCAAGACGGCCCCCAATTTCCACTTTGCTCATGAGATCCACTCTGTTGACAAACAGCAGATCAAGGAGGGTATCTTTTCTGGTCAGCTCCCTTAGGACCTGTTTCATAAAGTATTCATTCAGGTTTTTCAGGAATTTTCTGGCCCAAGTTGTACCACCTGTATGATGCTCCCAGTTAATTTCTGGCAAGTCCCCCATAAGGACAAGGAGAGTTGACTTGGAAGTGTCCCTTAGTTCCTCAAAGAGTAATTCATTGGTGTCACTGTCCTGGCTAAGAGGTCTATAGCAGACTCCCACAATGACATCTGCACTATTTGTTTGCCCCTTGATTCTTACCCAGGACTCTTAACTGTGTCATTGCCAGTTGTGAGCTCCATACATTCACACCCTTCTAATACATACAGTGCCACCCCTCCACCTCTTCTGCCCTGCCTATCCCTCCTGAAGTACCTGTAACTATCCAACAGGGTGCTCTAGTCAGAGGTCTCATCCCACCAAGTTTCGCTTATGCCAATGATGTCAAAACTCTGTGACTGGACCAAAGCTTCCAGCTCATCTTGTTTGCTCTCACGCAAATAAAAACATTTCAGGTGTGGTACATTGTAGCCAACACCTTGTAAAGCAGATTGAGGGATCCCATGAGTGCTGTTTTTCTTAAGTTTTGGCACACCATCCCACTGTTCCTCACTGGCAAGCCTGGTTTTGTCCCCTTCCCCCTTCCAAGCTAGTTTAAAGCTCTGTCAATGAACTCTGCCAGCTCCTACGCTAGAACTCTTTTTCCCCTCTGAGACAGGGGCATCCTGTCAGGTGTCAGTAGACCAGATGTTGAGTAGGTCATCCTATGGTAAACAAATCTAAAATTTTTCTGATCATACCAACCTTGGAGCCACTTGTTGACCTGATGAATCTACCTATTCCTATCAATATTATTCCTTGTTACTGAAAGGATTGAGGAGATTACTACTTGTGCTCCTGATCCCTCTATCCATTGTCCCAGGGCCCTGAAGGCTCTTTTCATTGACCTTGGACTTCTCCTTGTTATTTCATCACTTCCAGTTTGAACAACCAATAGCAGATAGTAATCAGAGGACCTTATTAGACTGGAGAGTTTCCAGTAATGTCCCTTACCTGAGCCCCTGGGAGAGCCCTGGGAGACAGCAGACTTCCTTGTGAGTTTGGTCCAGTCTGCATATTGGGCCTTCCACTCCCCTTAGAAGGGAGTCTCCTATTACAACTATCCTTCTTTTCCTGTTAACAGAGAAGGTCTTGATGTGGGGTACAGCTGGTGTTGTTTTAGGGGTCCCAGAAGGACCTTTGCCCACCTCATCAGCTGTTGGGCCTTCTAGTTACAGAGCCTCATACCTGTTGTAGAAGGCACCAGTCCTACCTGTCAAATTCTGAGTAGGAGGACGAACCTTCCTCCTGGAAGGTGACCCAGGAGTGGAGTGGAGTGGAGTGACCCACTTTCAGCCTTCATCTTTAACAGATCTCTGACCAACAGTCCTTTGACTAATTACCCTGTGTACCTGCTTCTCTAATTAGTCCTTTGACTAATTACCTAGTCCACCTGCTTATCCACTACAACCGAGGTTCGAGATACCCAAGAGTTTTGAGACTATAGCGTCTCTGAATAGTGTCTCTCTCTTGCTTGTTCACTCAAATACTGTGAAGCCTGTTCACTTGTTCCCATAGCTCCTTTGCCTGGTGGCACAGCTCTTCAACCACAGCACACCTTCTGCAGAATAACTGTCTGTCTCAGTCTCATAAAGAGGCATCAGGCACTCCTGGCAACGTGTGACCAGGAGAGCTGCATCTGCCATCAGCAGGTCTGGCTGGCTGGAGGCCTCTGACATGGCTGGTTGAGTGACTCCACAGCTACAGAGCCTTACGGTATGTCGACATCATAACTGAGGAAGCTTAAATTAATATGCTAATAAGACTGGGGCTGGAAGGATCTCTTTGCTCTTCCTTACCAACTAGAGCCTTTCCTGTTTGCCCTGCTTATGCAAACTGTAGTGCAAACTGCCATTATCTCACCCTCACATGTGTGCCATGTCCCTGTTCGCTCCCTCTTATTTGCTGCACTCCAGGTGGATCACGCTCCCTAAAGCCCTTTAAATCCATCCCAGTTTGCTTTCAGCACTGTCCCCTGCTCACCTAGTTAGCTGCTGAGGGTTTCTGACTCCTCATGGGGCTGTCTCTCCTTTTCGGGGATTCGTTTATCTCATTCAAACATGAATGTCTCAAATAGGTACAATTAGTTTCTCCCTGAAAGTATCTGTGTCCCTAATTGACTATAAAGGGAGCCTACACATCTTGCTCAAGTGTAGATATTTTCTTTATTAATATATAAAGTCAAATGGAGTTCATTCTCCTTGATTTGTGAGTTCTAACTCAAGCTGTTACCCAAAACAAAAAACTTGGCCCAACTTCCAAAGCCATAACTGTGATCAAAGGAGATCTAGTACACAACAATTACATTGTTATAAATCAATATATATGAAAGTAATGCTGCTCTCCACTGTTTGCCTCATAGTCTGAAGTATTTCTAAAACAGGCAGATATCTGGCATCCAGTGCCCATACCATGAAAGAAGGTAAAACGCCTACTCCTCACTCCCAAGAACAGTATCTTGCTCATCAGGCTCTAATTTAACTTGGAAAAGGCTCCCTCAGCCTCCCCAGAAAAGCTAACTCACAGAAGGCAAAAGTACAACAGCTTTGATGCCACAGAAGAGCAAACAAGAAGCAGGCTAATTCATAAAACAGTGAATACAGTCCACGAGACAGAGAAGTATAACCTGGTGCCTAGTAGGGAAATGAATCAGTAAAAGATTTAGGAACCAGGGACTTGCCACCAAGATTTCTGCCTATGGATCTGGGGACCTGATTTCTAGGCCGGTGGTCAATCTTCCTTTTACTTCTTGACTATGTCTGCACTTTTTAGTTTTGTCTTACAGGTTTTTTTTGGAAGCTTCTGCTTCATTGTGGGTGAAGGGAGACAATATAATTCCCATTCTTATAAAAATGAGAGAGATAGGTATCATCATGGCTAATGGTAAGAAGAGCAAGAGGGCAGATCTAGGAACAGTAGGGTAGGATATCAATAAAAGATCCATAAAGCAGGTCTTTTTTTTCGGTTGGTTGGTTTTCTTTTTCTTTAAATGAGAAAAGCACAGAGAATTCCAAGCAAAACAAATGCAGTCAAATCAATGCACTCAGAAGAGAAAGAAATTATCCCAGTCCAGAAATTATGTACTTCAGACTATTGACATTCCTGTTGGGTGCTGGAGGAGTAAGAAAATATCATCATTACTATTTCCTTGCACAGGTGCAGGATTGGCTAGTGAGGCAGTAGTGATTTACAATGCTGTCAAGGACATCTTCATCTCCTAATCAAGGAAAAATTCAATTTTTTTTTCTTTACTCAGGCCTATATTTCATTTTTTATAATCTTTTTCCACTTGAATACAGAATACTCAGCTAAACTCCCACCTGAGGCTTTAGGAGCTGTAACTAAACTGAATAAACTGCCCACCCTTAGTGGCTGGGATACTACTGATTTTTTTACAAAAATCAGAGCAGGACTCTGTGTCCACAACATGGGCATCACCCTATCCCTGAGTCTTTCATTCATCTGTTCTCTGTGCACCAGACTGAACCTAAAAATGTCTAAAATAAATAGGTTTTCTTTAAGACAATGAAAATGAAATTCTCAGTGACTCAGTCAATAAAAAATGACTCAGCAAACCATAGAGTTTAAGACTTTAATTTGATTATTGAAACCTGGCATTTGAATAAACCACATTTCCAGAAAATCATTCTGTCTTCATTTTCTAGGTGCTAATAAATGAAAAATCATCCACTTCTCTTGCTATTTCATTCTTTTTGTGAATCATTCCCAGTGGCAAACACGAGTTGTGTTCTCAAACTGACATCAAACCTCAACACAGTATTCTAGCAGAAGAGTAATCTTTCTGGACCTAAACGTCACCTTACCTATTTGTGCCTCAAAGACCTAGAAGAGTTCTCTTTGCTATCATGTAGGGTTAGATGATATTATGACACCTCTCATTGTTTCCTGAGCTACTGATTTCCAGAATACAGTTTTCTACTGTTTAGATGTGACCTAGATGCATAATTTTGCATTTAACTTGAATGGGTTCAACTTGGCAAGCAATCCAAATTTTTCTTTATACCTTCCTGGTCTTCATAATTATGTACCACTCTGCCAATCTCTGTCAGTAGTGTAAGGTATCAGCAATGTTTTGATATTTACTAAGGCATATGGGAATCTTAAATAGTGTCTTTTAAGTCCTAGTTCTTATGACCCATATTTGAAACCATTCAACACTTACTGAAAAAAGCCCCTTAGCTGAGAGTGGAGTGTTAGCCAGTTCTTAATGCACTGTGTGTCTGCTTATTAATCTTGTGATGTATGTGAATTTAAGATACTTTAACCAAGCATTTTTGACACATGGGCAACCACAGAGTTACTTAAGTCAAAGGTGGTAAATATTTCCATACGGGGAAAACCAGAGAAATAATTAAACCTCCTCCTCTTTATAATTAATGAAACAGTAGAAGTTTTCACCCTGTGATTACACTGAATACAAATTCAGGGGGATGTAACTGATTTGCATGTAGTACTGCATCCGAAAGAGAGAATTAGTCAGAAAACAAGCAAAAAAATGTACAAGAGGAATAAAAACAGGGAAAAGCAGTGTAGTCATGACAGAAACGAAACAGGGAGAGCTTTTAGAGCGATGTTGTCTGGAAAGCTGGCATAGAACTGTGAGAAAGGAAATGCTCTCCTGTTGTTTAATTGTGCTGTGTTTGGAGTAATGGAACCTCTGTGTACATTCTTTGTAAATTAGAATGATTGCAGTAAGAAAAATATTTAACTCCTATGGCATCAGGGAGCCAGGGTTTCTTAGATGAGGGCTGAGACCACCTCAGCCTGTTGTTACGTGGAAGCAGGATATTCAAGTGTCAAAGTAACTCATCTTAGTTTGGAATATCAGTGAAATTCACAGGAAGTGTAAAGTTGGAATGATGGACAATAGCTCTTCAAAAAATATTTATTTTGAAGACTTACGACTCCTGAATTCTTTTGGGAATAAAGTGACTGTGATTAAGAAATTCTTTGTGCCTAAACTTGTGTTTTTGCTCTTCTAGTATGTCATCCCCAAAAGGTGTGAAACTGGAAATACAGGTTTTGTGCGGTTTTTATCATGATTTTCAACAATTTTATGACCTCCATGTAGCAATAAACTAATATTTTTGTTACAATAAAGTTGACTTCTTAGTTTCTCGAAATAAATTTCCACATTTCATCATGGCTATTTTGTATTCTTTATAGCCTATTACCCACTTTTTTCAATATTCTACTAAAATTAGTGAAAGTTATTCTGCCTTTGTTGTAGAAGGAAAACATTTTAATATTCTAATAGATTATATCCTTAAATTGTTTAAAAATGTTAAATACATAGTTGTAATGATTTTTTTATGCTTCCATGTTCTGTCATACCCACCTCTTCTATCATATTATTTGTAACTTTGAACGCTAGAATTCATTGATTTTCACAGAATCTTGTGGTAGTTAAGGTCAGAATGCATCTGTGGAGATCATCTCATCCGATCAGCCTGCTTAAAGCAGTATCACCAAGTGCAGGTTTCCCATGGCCATACCCACTTGGGTTTTAAACATCTGTGGGGCTGGAGGTTTCAGAAGCTTTCTGGCAACTTGTTCCAGTGTTTGAATTTCTTTTACAGAAGTTTCTCAAATTGAAATTCTCTACATTGATCTTTCTTCCCCCACCCTCACGTACATTAGAGAAAAGCCCAGAAGACAGATACTTTTGTACCTCTTAGTCACAGACTTCAGAGAACAGAGATGTGCCTCTTTTGTTCAATATCTTTTGATTCTGAGGTTCCAGCAACTCCTTCACAGCATCTTCCTCTTATCTAATCTGTCCCACCCAGGCAGGTTTTAACAGGTAATTTTAGTATTCCAATTATATGAATCATCTCACTAGATTTCATTTGTTTCACTCATGTAATATTTCTTCTTTTCAATGAGAATTTCTAATTCTTCTTGCTCATTAAATCTATTCAGCATTTAAGCAACTGAAAAAATGTCTTTCCTTGATGCTTGTGATAATTGTTTTTATATATTAATGACATGCTGATTTGAACTACATTGATGCCTCTCCATTCTGTTATAATTTGATGCTTTTTCTGTCACCCAAGAAGATGAGAAGTTTACTCTCATCCCTTGGAGGAGCTGCGTGCCATTTGAAATTCATTGTCCTTTCTGTGGCCTTGATGGAGTTTGAGATGTTCAAAAACCTCCTTCAATTCCTCACCATCAATACCCATCCATCTTCTGTTTTTTCCTTTCCACAATACCAGAACGTTGACTGCCAAGACCACTTCAGCTTCTCCTTCTTTATCTCTCTTCTTGGACCTCAGTGTAATTTGCATGTTATCTCTGTGGAACAATTTACTCCAGTTAATATCATGACCAGTAGAGATTTGCCAGACAACCTCATAATCCAGCCCAATCTTGCAGTTACAATGGATCTTGTGACCACATCGTGTACATATGTAAACAATGCAGATATTTACATAAAACTAGTGAGAGGCAGACAAAATATTTCTTCTTCCATAGAATTTTGCAGTGCAAAGATATCAAAAGCATCATTTAGAGCACCTGTTTTATAAATGATATACAGTATACAGTAACAAAAGCTCAATTATATACAATCTAATGAAAAAACTAACTTGATTCACTTCCAGGGGGAGAATAGAGTAAAATTCTTTTAAACTGAAATCTGCCCTGTGAAAATACAATGACAAATAGAGACTTTTTACATTGACATAGTTGGAGTTTTTCTATTTGGGTTTTAAATTTTGCTGTTCAATTTGTTTACTATGTTTTATGGAGTATTTGTTAACCTCATCTATCTTATCTTTACATTTCTTACTTTCAAAGTACAAGACAGAGCTCCATTGATTCACGAACCACAAGACTCAAAGTGGATGCCAAGTGAAATATTGTTAGTATTTTATTTACCAGTGTTCCTGAGTGTAGTGGGTTGACCCTGGCTGGAAGCCAAGTACCCACTAAAGCCACTCTCCCCTCCCCTCTGCAACTGGACTGAGAAAAGAAAAAAAAAAAGGAAGGATTCATGACTTGAGATAAGAACTGGGAGAGGTCACTTTCTGATCACCATCATGGGCAAAACAGACTCAGAGCAGGGATACTAATTAAATTTATTACTAATAGGATCGGATCAAAAGAGTGAGAAGTAAAATAGTCTTAAGGGCATCTTCCCCTCACCCCTCCTTCCTTCCACTTCCTCACCCCAGCGGTGCAGGGGCCCGAGAAACGGGGGTTACAGTCAGCTGTTGTCTGTGCCGCTGCTGAGAGAGTGGAGTCCTTCCACCTGCTTCTTGTGGGGTCCCTCCCACAGAAGGCAGTCCTTGATGGACCTCTCTGGCGTGAGTCCATCCCATGGGCAATTCTTCATGAAACTGCGGTCCTGTGGGTCACTCCTCCATGTGGTGCAGTCCTTCATGAATGAGCTGAACCGGCATGGGTCCCCCACAGAGCCAGAAGTCCTACCTGGGAAAACCTGCTCCAGCATGGGCTCCCCTCTCCACAGGCTGCAGGTCCCCAGAGCGACCCTGCTTCATCATGGGCCTTCCACGGAATCATAACCTCCTTCAGATATCCACCTGCTCCAGCATGGGTTCCTCCATGGGCTTCAGGTGGATCTCTGCACCCCAATGATCCTCCATGGGCTCCAGGGGCACAGCTGCTCCATCATGGTCTGCACCATGGGCTGCAGGGGCCTCAGCTCTGGCTCCTGGAGCAACTCCTGCCCCTACTTCTGCACTGACCTTGGTATCTACCTTCTTGTTCTTGTGTTCTCACTCTGCTCTTCCCTGGCTGGAATTCTTCTTGTGCAATACCTTCCGTTCCTAAATATGTTATCACAGAGGTGTTACTCTATCACTCTCGATTGGCTCAGGCTTCGACAGTGGCAGGAAGCCTGTTCTGGAGCTGGCTGGGATTGGCTCCACCAGACGGGGAAAGCTTCTTGCAGCTTCTAACAGAAGCCACTCCTGTAGCCTTTCCCCGCTACCAAAACCCAGCCACAGAAGCACACTACCTTGATGTTTAAAAAGTTGGGATGAAGTTGAAGATCCATTGGTATCCAGAAGCCAACATGATTGGTCACTTTTTGAAAAGGACAAAATTGAAGTATAAAATATGGGAAATTCTTTCAATAGAAAAGGGGTAATGAACAAATAAAACTGAAGTAAAACCAACCAGACCTGTGTTAGGATAATTCTAATGTAGGAAATAATATTTAAATGTATAAATATGTAAAATTATTATGCATTTTAGAAGATATATCCTAATTTAATATTACGTTAATAATATTAAGTTTCTGCAGATGATGGCAAAAGGTAGAAAACCCTCCAACCAACCAACAAAAACAAAACATCCTAAACTCCTACGTACTATGTCTGGAGAAATAAAATGATTTTTGAAGTCTGTACTAGTTTATAGAAATTCATAGAACTTCTTCATCCAGTAAATAAACAGAACAAATGGAGTAGCTAGTGTATAAAAGATTTCTGTAAGACTAAGACCACTAAATTATGCTATTCTGCTGCAATTTCAGATGGTCTAATCCTCCTCTATAATAGCTAGAATATTTTAGCCTTATAGTCCACTCAAAACTGTTTCCCTGGCCCAAGCACTAAAGCAAATCTTGGAAGATATAGTTCCCAGAACTTTGATACAACTGAATATTTCTACAGGAAGTTAGATAGGAGTTTCCTTTTTTTTTAATATTTTTTGTTGCAATGGATAAATTCTGTCCAAGACCAGAACTCTTACACCTAATGAAGACTCTTTTTTATGCTGAAGTTCCTCTCGTATGTAAACAAGGACTTAAAACACATTGCTTCAGCTTTTAACTCCAGTTTGGGCTTCAAACCTTCCATTGATACCCAAAGAATAAGACTAAAAACTAATTTCTTGAAGTCTTAATCTCTGTTGAGTGAAGACATTTCCAGATAAATAAAGGAAGTAGACTCTTAAAGTAAAATACACAGGCATTATTTGAGGCAGATCCCAGAATTACTTCTGCCTCTTACATGGGGTCCTAATCAGTATACTAGGTAGTCAGTATGTACTGAGCACATGAGAAGATAAAAGGTCTCTTGGAGCACAAGACTACAACTCAGACCGTAATTTACAACAAAGAAATGTCCTGTTGTTTCACTTTTGGTTTTGTTCTGCGTTTTAGGGACAAGAATGTTTCCTGGAAACTATAGTAATACCTTTGAATTTCATAATAACATTTGGAAAGATATAATTTAGAAATTAGGCAAAAGTGCATGATAACTCAGAATCATAGAATATTCTGAGTTGGAAGGGACTCATAAACATCATTGAGTATAACTCTTAAGTAAATGGCCTTTAATGGGATGAAACCCACAACCTTGGTGTCATTAGTACTATGCTCTGATCAACTGAGCTAATTTCAGGGTCACTTGTGTTGTCTAAGACTTCTGTCCATATAAAAAACCCATCAGTCAGTAATATTAGGGGAGGTGGGACATGCTAATGACCATGTGCTGTCTTCCCATGAGGTTATGCAATGTTCTCACAATACTTCAATGTAGTTACTGCTTTTAAGGCATAAATTGCAACACACTGTGAATCTGTTTTGCTTTTAATGGAGAAGAATGATTTCATAAGAAATTACTATGCTGGAGTAAATTGGGAAAATTCATTGGAGATTCTTCGCTTCTTCAAAAGACAGGAAAGTTGGGATTTATATGATTTTATTTCAGTGTGAACAATCACCCCAGGATCCTTTGTACTTACGGTGAAAATTTATCCACATTTAGGGCAGGATTCATCTGACCTACTTTGAACAGATACATTTAATCAGTGTAATCCTGCTGTCAACGACCCAAAAAAAAAAAAAGGAGTTCATGAAAGCATGAAAGTGTTCATGCCAGTGCCTTGGCAATAGCAAAACACCATCCAAATAATCATCAAAAGCAATCCTCATTACAACCAGGAAGGAAGGAGCAATCAGTGCTGAGAAAACTGAGCTACTTAGATATGTTTTCCATTCTCAACATTGTTCTCAAAATGAAAAATGACAGATTTTGATGCTTGTATATGTAAGTGGTGCAATGACTTAAAGGGAAAACAAAGAAATACTCTTGAGATCTTCTCACTCATTGAAGGTTATAGTTCAGAAGTCATTATTCATTATTAATCAGAATATACATAGAAAATGCATTTTTATTTTAGGGAAAAACCCATGTATGATAGCTGACAGCAGAACACTAATTCTGAAATATGTCTTCTGCCTATGATCAGACTCTTCTTTCATTTACCTGAGGGAAGCAGAGTAGGAAGTTAAACTCTAGTTAATTCCTTGCTCCCTCTGGATTAGGTAACATAGAGTGTTTTGCCATACCATGCATTGAATATTTGAGTCCTTCAATGGATACTACAGGTACTTAATATTATATACACAAATTTTCAAAGCTTTCTCATTGCCATTCCCACACTTGTTCCCATTTTGTGACATTACTGAAACTAGGGGAAGATTGCAGCCAACCCAAGTTGGAAAAACTTTGCCAAATAGCAGTGGTCTCTGTGTATCTACATCAAAGTAGGACTATGTTTGTTATTTTTGTTTTAAGACATTACCCAAATGCTGTAAATCCAGACTAAATTATTACAATGCTAGACAATACACAAACATTCCCTGCCCCAAGGAACTTACACATAGAAAGACAAACACAGGAAAAATACTGATAAGGATTAGATAAGAATTAATTCTTTCTTTTTGGCCATTCAACTATGTGGTTGAATAACTTATAAACTGAGTTTTAAATTAAATTTATATTCAAGTTAATTATGCTGTCATTTTTCTTCTTCTCCATTACTGATTTGTTATACATGCTATGATGACATTCCCAGAATTGCAGTCTCAGTCCTCAAAAATATATGCAAGAGAGATGTAATCAAACTCATAAAAATACCTTAATTGTGCATCCATTAAAATGACCTTTGAGATCTTAAAATGAGGTTCAGGTGTTTGCATACTGTTGGATCTTCTTACACCATACACCATGAAAAGCTTTTCAGATCCATGTTGTGGGCTTTGTTTTAAAGTTCTTCTCACAAAAGTAGGTTTGTGTATGGCAAAACACAAATTACTTTTAGAAAGAGAAGACCCAAGCAATTGGTAGTTGTAGAAAAGATTTTTCTTGTTTAAATGGGAAGCCAATTGTAACTAAAACATTTAATTTCTGAAAGTGAGTGCAAACAAATAAATAATTTTTAAGGGCAAAAATCCTAGAATCACAAAAAAGAAAAAAGCTATGTTAAATATAGTGACCTTTGTGAGTCAATGGCTGTTTCCTTTCTTTTGGTGATCTTTTTTGCCTCAGTACAGAAGTACTTGGGCGGAATAGGTTGTCTGGATTTTTCTTGGAACAAAAAAAAATAGTCCCTCAAAACCGCAAAGCAAAACAGAATTTTGTTAATTCAAAAAATACTTTCCTGTGGCATATTTCTCTACTATTTCCCGGAAGTTATATAAGGGAGTGTAGGCCTAATGCAGTCAGTGCAGATGACAAATACACATCAGACTTTGTGCAATGCTGCTTTTTGCTCTTCTCACTCATATGTGAGAGGGAATTGTCCTTCTTTCCATATTAAAGGCATGACATACCCTGAGACCTGTATTCCACATGTCTGTGTTGCTCGTCCAAGCATCCTGTAATTCAGATGTGGCAAGATCACCTTTGCTCTAAGAATAACTACAGGTATCTTACACGTCTCAACAGCCAATGTTTTACACAATGTCAGACCTTCTGGGAAGGACCTGGCTACATTAATGATGTAGCATTGCTGCAAGGGCTGATAGAAGAGAGTAGAGATCTCTGCATGATCAGCACCGCCAACCTCATTCACAGAACAGAAACAGACCTGGGTGCATGCTGACAGGTGAATACGCTTCATCTTTCTCCTCAGCCGGGTTTTGGAATTCAAATGCAGACCTTCACCGAAACATTTTTGGCAAAAAAAGTGCCTTGGTCCCATGCCTGACCCTACACTTGCAATCTGAGATGTATGGTCACCTTCCTAAATAAAACAACTCTAGGACAAAATTTGAATAATGGCAGTGCCTTCATTGTTTAGCTGTTGGCTCACTCACTGACTCTGTTCTGGGCTGCTCTAACTATTTTCCCTCAAAATAATACCCAAGCACAGATCAATGAATACGTAATCTTAGGGATGCCTCTCAAAATACAGTCCAGGATAAGTCTATCTCATATAGGGCTCTGTCCAGCTGCAGATGTTCTTCAGCTTTATCGTGGGAGACTTTGCACCCTTAGCAAGGCCCTCATGCCCCATCCCACAAAATGCAACACAGTTTCTCCAGTTTTCTGCTGTGGGAATGTGAGCTGATTTGTTGAGCTGCAGCAAAGTTCTTCCACTTTTCAAAACAGCTTAAGCTGTCAAGACATACGAAACACATGGATTAGTGTCAGACCTGTAGAAACACCACACCAGGTAGAGACAAACTCCACAACAGAGTGCTCCATGGTGTGGACACAACACATTTGCTTATTCTGAGTGCCACAGTTACAGGACTCCGCACTCTGTTCGCCTGCAGGAATAGGTATTGGATCTTTGTCTTGTTTTATTTAGCAGTATTGATCTAATTCTACTGTCCTGTGAACCAAATATTTGAGTTTTCAACATCATTGATAAGGGTACCCTGAACTGCTGAAAATATATAGGAAAAAGGCCCAAGCCCATATTACTTCTTTTATGTAGGAAGTAGAGTAAGGCAGAATCATCAAAGAGCTGCAATTCAGTAAGACTGGCATTGCTTTAGGCAATGTGCACAGAATAGGACATGGCATGTACTAATAAGCAGAAAGAGCATTCGGAAGAAGATCTGCATCATAACTACGTTCCTTCTTCCATTGTGGATTCTGTGTATTTTTCCGGTCCTTGTTTGGTAAGAAAGAGGGCAAACTACTCAGTAGCATCACATAACTATTCCTGTCTAATAAAGGCCCTGCACAGAAAAGAACACCCAGGGTTTTCTTAGAGTAATGTGTGTACCAGGAACATGCCTGGCCACCTTTAATTTACTTAGATTGTCATAACCTGTAAAATGTCCTCTAGGAATTTTGTGGCAGAACCAATGATTCTACCATATCTTAGAGTGCCTTCCTTAAAAATATAAATTATACAATGAAATCATAATAAAATTTTTCCAAAAGTACAGCAATTTTTTTATACTAGAAAATATTCTCTAACTGCTAGAACAAGAGAGAAAATGTAGACAGTACATGCAGAAGAAATACAAAGAAAGACCTTGTGATTAGCAGAGACATACTGCTAAAAGAAGTTTCAAAATACCATTTCTACAGGGGTACTTATCAGAGACAAGGATGGTAGAATGAAAATAGACAATGTTGTAATCCATTTATTTAAGTGCCTGCAGTTATCATTTCAAGGCAAATGAAGCAATAATAAATAGAGAGCATTTGAAAGAAAGATAATCTGTATCCACTGCATTTTAATAAACAGTAATCACAAAAATCAATGCAGGTACATTGAATCTGTTTTTCTATTGGTTTTTCTATTAGTGTTCTCTCTTCTTTTGCCTCCTTTTTCTATCTAATACTTAATGGAATGATCTGTAGTCCCTACTGCTTTACTGTCTGAACTTTTGTCTTTATTTTTCTTTCAAAAGCTGGGTTTTAAACTTAAAAATTAATTTCCTCATTCGTATTACCAATACTACCAGTCCTAACACCTAGTGAACAGTATATCTCTTAATTTATTTTCTTTTTGCAATCAATAGGTCAGAACTGCTTCTTGCTAATTTTAATCAGCATTAGGGTGGTTGAAAAGGATGATGCTTCCCACCCTGAAGTCTGGGAACGAGAAAATGGATCACTAATACAAGTCAGACAAGTTTAATTTAAAAGTATACTCTGTCTCCACCCAATTTTAAAAACACTGCTAAGTGTGTATAAGATCAAATTTTACAGATATTTAACAAAACATGATTATTTTTCCAGGTAATAAAAAAAAAAAAAAATCAGCAAAATCAAGATTTACTGGAAAGTACAAATACTTTTCCCTCACACAAATATGACTTTGTATCAGATTAACCACTGAAATTTAAGGATAATACAAATATTCAGAGAAATTATTAAAAAATAGAAATATAAGTCTAATTTAATGCATTTCTGTCATACTGATGCAGGAATGAGAAAAAAAATTTGGCTGCTGGGTAGAAAATAAAAGTAGAATAGAATTCCATACAGTGATTTTCAATCAAATAGGTTTTTGGTTTTAAAGAGTGAGCCAGATATCTCCAGAAGCAATTTATTGCATTCTAAAGTAGATGCCTAAGTGAGAAGGATTGAATCATCTTCTGGTCATGTCTGTCTCTCTCTGTTTACTGCAGAGGATGCAGTTCTTGACATTTAACTCTTATACAGCTAAAGCCATGTAGGTGAATCCTATTCTACAGAACAGAGGTAGTATACTAGAACAACAAATAATGTGCAGATGCCAAATCACCCTCTCAACCACTGCTCCACAAGAGGAATTTGCTGAAAATCACACAGAGTGCGTCCCTTTGTATTGGGTAAGCACAAGCCTCTGAAGGCAAGTGCAAACCTGAATATTCCTTCAGAAAGTACATCTGGGTCAGCTCAGAGCTGGCACTGAGGTCATACCTAAAAAGAAGCAAGTAATGGAGTTTTGGCCTTTAATCTACCCTGGTACTTTATCATATCCATTTTGATAATATTTACTATGATGTTACCAGAGGATTGGATAAAAATTGGAACAGCATGTGCTGGACATTGTACAAAATAATAAGTGAATCTTCTCCAAAGGACTTTCAGTCTTAGTAATAGATGGACAAAAAAAAGGAAAAGGGTTATGACCCACAAACAGAGGCAATAAGCGTATTAATTCCTAAACTGATGCGATGGATTTTGTTTGAAGGAGACTGCTTTAACTGAAAGAAAAGAGCATAAAGTACAAACAGACCAGAACAGGAAAAAAAAGTTTCGTGGGAAACTCTGGATGCTGATGCAATGAAAACACTAAGAAAGGATGGACAGAAATGGACTCGGTTTAGGAAAGTAACCACACATGTAATGACATTCTATGAGCCACTGGCCTACCTATTTGTTTGATTTTGTTTGCTTTTTATTTCCTGTAAGTTATGTGAAGGTAGAAAAAAGGAATCACAACAGAGTTTTGAGTGCTCCCACAATATTAATGTGAGATAGTTTCTTGATAAACACCTACTTTTAAAAGGAGATCTAGAAAAAGATGACACAAATAAACCCCACTGTTCTTGGGCATCAGTGCAAAAGCTTTCATATGTCTTTGTAGCTGCATCGGCTTCAACTTCCATATGTTGGTTTGTACTCCATGTTTATATTTCAACAAATGACCTGCATCACAGCTGTGGTAGGCAGATTCTTACATATAAATTAACACTGTTAATGTCAAGTAGTCAAGGTTCAGTGCTGACCATCATTTTATATTATGTCATGTAAAGACTGCAAATATCATGTCCCTATGTTGCCTGTTTTTACTGACAACAAAGCATCCTAAGCATTGTAGCATTTTGTCAGTTCAGCAGATCCAAAGCCATCCATCACTGCTGCTATTTCTGTCATACACATTTAACTTCAGCATCAGCCAGCAGTCTGCAGTCTTGGTTACTGATCAGTATCATCACAACTGTCAGATGGAGAGTGAATTTTTTTTTTCTTCAAAAGTTGGTTAATGTAATGTTTGATATAGATACTTTGCCTAAAAAGTTTTCTATACCGTGTTTGATAATTCAGTATGGGAATGTTTCCCACATGATCTTCCATAATTTATTTACATTTGTAACATCTTTGTGAACGTTTTAGTCTTGGCTGTTTCAATCATGTTTCTTTTCTTCTTCCCAACAGTCACAATCTGAAACCCACAAGCCTCCTGATATCAAGGAAAAAGCTGCAAGAAATCCTATGGTCTTAAACACAGCTGATTTCAAAGACATGTAATAAAATTAAGGAAATTTCACTGAAGTATTAGTATGACAGTTTATTTTGATGTGAAAGTTAAGATTCTTTTTTTTCATTTTTCTGTGAAGATGAATGAGAGATTTAGGGAAGTACCTAACCAAAGGTAAACCCATTGATCTCAGATTGTGATCTAGGGGTATTCTGGAATAGGGTAAAAACAGTCTGATTAACATCAGTTTGAACTACTGCTTATCTTTTTTCTTTTCAGAGGTCTCTTTTTGCAAAAGGTTGCTCTTCAAACTCCTCTGAGAACAAATGGAATTTTAAAGGGGAAGACTGTCTCAGACCACAGATCAACTGGATTTATTTAGAGAGGTAGTTCAAAATGAAGGCAAAAAACTACCAAGGACTAAAGTGGTGATCCTGCAGTGGTGTGATGACACAAAATACAAGCATTAGAATCTTAATATATTAAAAAATAAAATTGTCATCTAATATCTTGTGATTTAAATAGGCCTAACGATTTAATAGATTCTTCTTATCACTGACTACACAATTACTTTTTTTAATAGTTGCATTCTCGCAAGTGAAAATTCATTCAAATGATTCAGGTATTTAAAAGCTAGCATAGTTGTCCGTAACTAAAATTCTAACTGGAATTACTGTTGAAGTTGTAAATTAAACAGTGCTATTTCCAAAACCTTAAGAACCTGTGTATATGTATGTGCGTGCATGTAGATATATATACACAGACACATATTGAATACTGAATAAATAAATATCTTTGAAATTCAAAGCAAAAAAAGAAAAAAGCATGCACCATGAATACCACAGATTTGGTTTCTTAACCAGGGCTAGGGAAAAAAAATAATAAAGATGACTCTTCACTCAAATTTATTTATTTGTTGTATATATGGAACTCAGAAATTGTTGGTATTTTTCCTTTTTTTAATACAATAACAGAATTTTAATATATTAATATAATTTAAATATATTTAAAATAATGATAGAATTTGGATTTTTCTTATGTTCTTCATTACAACCTTGCAGATGTTGAGAACTATTAATTCTCATAGTAGACAGCTGTTACTTCTTAGTAGAATGATTGGACTGTGATATTTGCCATTAAAAACAATCATTAATGCAAGCTGAAAATGAAAGAAATTAGCGAAATAAAATGAAATAGCTTCAGATTCCTGCATTTCTCTCCCTGGATTAATTTTTTAATATGATAAAATATAAAATTATTGTAAAAGAAAAATAATAGGAAAAATTCCCTGAACCCTTTCTTCATAGTTACTTCTAATGCTACAATAATTAACTCTGAAATAATGGTGCATTAGTTAATCGCCATATTGCAATGGAATTTCCATGGATACACTTATAATGTGGATATTAATAATACGTTAGTTCATAATAATTAATCTTTTAACAATTAATATGAAGTGAATGAATGAATGACCGATTAGTCATTTATTAGCAAAAGAAGATGTGCAATTACATCCTTTCTGTACTAAACACTTTTTTTCAAAAAATATTTTTTTGCCTACAGTAACAAAAAAGATGATAGGTAAAGGTTAATGTTATGAATACTTTTTCAGTTTTGAATCGTCCAGGTCTAAGACATATTGGCACATATAAGAACACTATAGGGGTTGTCACATGTTTTAATTAGAAAGCATGACTATTCATATGAAATAAGATGGAATCGATAGAGGTGAAAAACATACTTTTATACATTAAACTGAGAAATTCCATCTGTCTTTTTTTTCCCCCAAAAAATAGTTGTGAAATGGTTGGACTCTGGGAAACCTGACAGATAGGCCATAGTAAGCACTGCATACATGGTAGTTCTGAAATTAGTCACCCAAAATCTGAGTTGTTTTACAGCAGTTAGAAAATGCAAGTTATCTAATTAATTGTTCTAATTGTCTAATATATGCAGGGCCATAAAAGGACATGGGTGGCTAAAGTGGGATTTAGTTAGAATGTAGGCTTTCACAACCCATATTCTGATATTGAAATATGTGTTTGTCCACCGCTTAGCCTTGAGACTCCACCCAGAGCTCAGGGCAGTTGACTGGGGAAAATTTGCAGTTACACATGGAGGATACATCCTAAGCTTCACATCAGTCCATTAATGCTGGTCTGTTTATTGGAAGGAGTTGAATGCTAATATAATTGACCTCTGTGAATTACCTCAGTTGTGGGAACACTTCAGTAGAGAGGAAACATTTCTACATCACTGCTTTCAGTATAGTCTTGTCAGTATAGTCTGAGCAAAAATGACTCCAGTGCTCTTCTTTTCACCTCTTCCAATGTCAATTGTGTCTCTCTGAGAACAGAGCTCTTAAATTTAAATAGCTCTTCTAATTTTTTCTCTATTTAATATACATACAGATAAAATAATTATAAAAATATGAATTTGTTTCTTTACTTTTAATAATTGAAATTAAAAAAAATTTTTTTGAGAACTAACTTTAACCACAGAAATTTTAAGTTCATTAAGAAATTATATGTCCTTACAATCAGAAATATTTGCAGACCAGCTTTTATAAATATTTCAGTTTTGCATGCTTTCTGATACTAATAAGGAAGACTACTTCTGTGCAGAAGACTATAACATGCATTTTATGATCATATTTGTCTCCTTCAGCTTTTACAAGAGACAATCTTCAGATTATTTATGAATGGATAATTAATATTTACATAAATATATTTTGGCCTTATTTAAATAAATCAAGTGTCATAGTTAAATTTTCTAACAATGACACAAGTCCCCGATGAACAGAGGAATATATTGACATTGACCTCAGTGTTCAGATTGCCATTATACACCCCATAAGAAATAAAGAAAATAAAATAAAGTTAAAAAATCATTTTTTTCTTTCTCTCTTACCAGATGGGTATGTCCCATCTGGTCCATATTTAGATGAATGATTATGTATGTCACTCAGTACCAGAAAAAAACTACTAATTTCATTTGGTGTTTACTTTCCAAAGATGAATAACAGTTCTCAGCAATGGCTAGGGAATAATGCCATGGTAGAAGAAATGTATGTGTTAGTTTATTTTCTGAAGTGTTCAATATACTCAGTTTCATCTCAGCAAAAGCTAGAAAAATAGCAATGATGCAATGAGTAAAAAAAACATAGAAGGAAAAGGAGCCTGATGTATCTTGTATGTATATTTGAATAGTACTGAATTAACTTCAACAGCATTAATCCACTTTTGACAGGTAAAGTATCGTGCTATCAATAAAAGTGCAATTGCTATTAATAATACCTTATATTCCTAGGGAAACTTCCGTCCCAAGGATTCACATAAGCACAATTATTGCCAATTTATAAAACGACAAACTAAGTTAGAACCTAAATTTTCAAAAGAGTTTCCTGTTTACCTGGTGATCATTTTTATGACTTTTGCAACACAAACCAGTGTATATGTTATCTGGAAATCAGTCCCGAAAAAGGCTACAGAAGCTGAATAAGCCTGGTTACATTCTATGTGAAATCTCAGGACTGTAGTTTCCAGCTGAAGTTTCTACAGGACATTTAGTTATCATGCATAAATATATTTCAGGAGCAAAACCAGCTGCTCCTTTGCCACTGGGGGAATCTGGAACTACTAAGGATAGGCATATCCTCACCATAGAGAATGGTGAGCAAGTGGCAGTCAATTATTAACCCTAATTATCTTCAGGTGTCTCTGTGAAGGTGTCAAGTACTGTCCCCCTTTTACTGATAAGAACAGAAGCCTGGGATAGTCTATGTGGATGGTCCTGAGCTCTTCCACACAGTGATCATATCTGGTCGTATCTAAGACAGCGTTGATCCAGACGCAACTCAGCAGAGCTCAGAACAGGTTTTTCATCCATGTAGGCATATAATATGATTTTCCTCGTTGCAAACACTAAGCCAATAATTTAAAGCAAACTCCTAGTGCCTCTGTGCTCTGTCCAACTTTATATGTCCTTTTCCAAGTGGTTTTGCCAAATTTCCCAAGGAAATTGCCAGTTAGCTCATATGAGTTGACAAATCCATTGGTATTTGGGAGAAAAAGGTATTCAAGACAGACAGCAGTCTTATGTAAATTATTATTATTTCAGTCAAACTTTTAGAGTGCTATTTCAAAGGATACAGTACTGAGATAGCTCTGTCTTGAATTTTCTATTCTTCTTTGTCAATGCTCCTATTTTAAGGTGTAGAGATGCCCAATTAGTTTTATCCTAGCGATGTTGAAGCTTTTTGTCTGTTGAAACCTGAATTCTGTGGAAAATCTAAATGTATGTTCACTTTAATCACAGCAAAACCGAGAATTTAGGATTTTTAAATACAAGAAAAAGGGTTATATTAGGAATACTTAACCAAAATCTAAGATAAACTTTTCATGTGAGTGGGATGTCCTAGTTCTATCTCTATTACTATAGCAACCAGCTAATTATTCTATCTGCCCTGCCCTTGTGTGCATGGAAACTTTTTTTTCATATAGGGTCTATTCACCATCTAAGATCTATGAACAGGTGATGGTGCCAACTTTCTTTTTCTGAACTGTTTTTGCAAACTGAAGTTTCACTTAAATCTTCATCATAAAGCAAATGAAAGGGTTTGAAGTTAAAATAGTCAAATCAGTCTGCTTTTTGAAGCACATGCTTAGAATGCTTTTTAAGAAGCTGCCTAAACTGGTAATGGTAGTGACAGTGGTGTACCTCCTGATTTTGCGCAGTGCTAGCTACATTTTACATCATATTTTCAAAAGTGTGCTAGCTACATTTTACATCATATTTTCAAAAGTGTCAGTGTAATCAGAAAAAGCATTAGTAATTTCTAGTTTCCTTTTTTAAAGCTTGGGGGGTTGTTTCTTTATTTCCTCCCTATTTTCCTTTTCTGGGAAAAAGACCAACAAACACACACCAAGAAAATGCAAACCAACAAAAAAACTCCCACCAAAACCCTCTAAATCCACACCTCTTACTACCTGTAGTGGATGTAGTAGAGGAAAGAGAAAGCGTTAGTGGAGTAGTGGATTCACTCTGCCCTAGCAATTAGCTGCCTTTTTGGTTATCTGCAAAGCAGATAACCTATATATATGCCTGGCACAGTGTATCAGGCTACCTGTTAAAGCAGAAGAATCTACATGGCACAGCTTTTGACCCAACTGCATTGCACTCCTCAAAACTATCTTGAGAAAAGACTGCGGATGTTCTTAAGGAGATATGTTTGGCATCCTGTGTATACACAAGGAAGCAGAAACTATGCAGTTTCCTGCCATCAATCAACAAGAAGCCTTGATAAAGGTACTATAGAGAGACTGGTTTACTCAGGCCTGCTTAATGTCACAGAAGTGCAAGCCATTTTGTCACTGACTCATTGTGAGCTCCCTTGGAAGGGTTTTTTTAAAATATCAAATTCTGTAAAATATTATGAATGAAGTTAAGAATTCTACCTAGTTAGAATAAATTAGAATTTAGCTTGAGAAGTAATAGTATTTGTGAAGCATTTCAAAAGTATCCAACAGAAAGAAGGGGTTATTGTTCCAGTTCTCTAATTGGAAGTCCAAGTGCTTGACTGAGAAGTAGATGAGGAAAAAGAAAAGGAGTCTGGACTGAGAAATGCCCTTTTCAGGTTCCCATAGGGGGAAAGAGGAGAAGGAAAGGGAGTAGATATCCTCTGTCTTATTTACATATAAGACTGGTGTTTGTTGGACAACATCCCTCCTCCTGGGATATCTATGTGAAGTGGGAAACAAATGTTCAATTGATTGTTTAACAGCCTTGTCACTGTTCAGATGCCATTATCAAAATGTGAAGTGAGAGCATAAATAGTGGCAGAAAAGACTAAGTCATCTTCTACCTGTTGAAAATGCCTAATATGTATGTACGCTCTCTGTTAAAAATTAAAATATTCAGTCTTTTTCTCTCTATTTGATGCCACAAAGTAATAAGGTTTTCTCATTTACCAAGTTGACCTATCTGTTCCATGCAGGGCTCTAATTATAAGTCAGGGAGGGAAAAGAAAATGCCCTCCTTAGAAATTTACCTCAGATTTTTTAATTTTACTTCACAGACCTCTCTTATAATGCATTCCTGTGGTTTTGTTGGGTGAGATGATGCTTAGTTTAAGAGTATCATGCTAAGTTAGTGACATTTCCTTGAAGATGACTGCCTCCCTGCACAGATAATGAAACATTTCATCAGCTTCCCCACAGGAAACTGATCTTAACTTTTAACCTTTTTTTTTTCCCTGCTTGGACAAAGCAAAAAAAAAATTATCTTGAAAGTGTTTGTTCAGTCTAAACATTAGCTTGCCTTTCTGAAGTTTCACAGCTTTTGGTTTCACAGAATTTAGATTTGAAAGAGTAGTGTTTGACAACATTTAGGGAAGGACAAGACAGTAACTGCTTTGTGCTGCATTTACACATGGATAAAAATTGATTTAGTTCTGTTGTCAAATAATTTCCATGCTATCAGTAGATAGTTCCAAGTATTGCTTTCACCTAGTTCTTAAATGAAACATTCTGTGATTCTGGCATTCTCAAAGTCCTAACAGAGGTGTCACTGTATCATTTGCAGCTTTCTAATTGGAATGGATCTCCATAAACAATGGGACAATTTGATGAGTAGAAAGCTAGGGTTACATATCTGTAATGCAACACTTATATTTGGTATATGATGACATATTTTATCAGTAAGAGTTTTCCAGTCAAGGGAATGTGTTTAAAAATCTACATAATTAGTCAAAGAGAAGTCACTGGTTCAATGAAGAAACTACTGATGAGATTGTATGGGTATAGGTCAGATTAGATTACTGTAGTGGTTTCTTATGTCTTTAATATCAATCCAGGGATTTATGCAGTCATAGGTGATTCAGGAAACTCGACAAATTACTCTCACTCAGATGAGACATACTCATTCCTAGATCATATCAAGTGCAATTAGAATAACTTAAATTAAAAATCCTTTAGGTTGGTTTACTTTATATCTGCCCAGAACTGAAGTTCTTCCACAAAAGTAAAGGAAAGTAACTACGAGCAGACTTAAAGCTTGTCTTGATAGATTTCTCTCCTTCACCCTCCCTTGATGCATTGTATTTGTTTTTCTCCAGCTGTACTATTATTCACTGTTGAATTGACAGAGAGCTGCTGCTGGACTTGTAATTCTGGATGATGGCTTCTTTCACATTCAGGGACAGAGAGAAAGCAGGTATAAGAGACATGCACTTTGAGAGCGCTAAGACTTATGTGCATTGTTCCCATCTTGGTTCTAATAATCGTGAGTTTATTATGTCATTCTTGTTATTCATCTGGCTTTTGCCACTATAGTAGAGCTGCAACATTCTTATTAAAAACCAAGGTATTTATTTAGTTAATGACACAAAGGCAGTAACTGTATAGGGTACATCTTCTTTTCAGTATTTTCATTTCTGGTTTCGAAGACTTATTTTATTGTTTGTTTTAGTAACTTTTGCAGTTTATTATTCAGTTTGATTTTTTATTTCTTGATATTTAATTCTTGACCTTGTAGGAAGCATTTACAATTTTTCTGTACTTTCCTGTTCTTGGTATTTTCTTGATATCTCTCTTAAAATAGGTAGTCATGTCAGTAGGTGAAGCTCATCATTCTTCAAATTCATCATCCTTCCCAAAGTGTTATCAAGTCTTTTCTCTGTTTTTATCCATTAAGTCTTCAGACTTGTTGGTTTTACTAACATTTTGCTGAGCTTTATGTGGGAAATATCTCCTATTGAAACCCATGACTTTTTTTACCGGTCTGTTTTTATTTATCTTTCAACATTATAGACAGAATGAATTTATGATTGCTCCACGCATGTTCTAGATCAGCTATTCTATCACATACTAATTAGTTTCAAATTTGCATGTAAAATAGAAAGATCTCTTGCTGATTCAGTTGCTATGTGGTGAATAAATTTGCTAGCTGTCACATTGAGAAATGGCTAATATCTGCTGATATTGTCCAGTTTGGGTATGGAAAACATATTTTTCTTGTAATAAAGCTATTGGAAACATTTATATTACAAAGATCATACAAGCAAATCTATTTCAGCAAGCCAACAGTAAAAATCCAACAACACTTGGTAGAATATCTTTGCAACTTTTGCTTAAGTAAACTTTGAATAAAATACGTATCTTACTCATACAATAAAATTGAATTATATTGAAACACTAACTCAAATATTTATCAAGTGTTAATTCATCTCAGAAACTATGACACTTAATCCTACCCATTTCAGAACTAATCCATAAATGCGAGATGCGTTCTATATATTTCAGAGTTGTGGGTCATGGAAAACAGTCCTAAGCTAAACTTTCAAAGTATTCCATAGCCTAGGTAATGTTTCAAGACAGTTACTGCTTCTTGTCCTGTTAATAAAAGTATAACTTCTTTGTGAAAAATACAGCAGTTGTTTATTTAACATATGATCCAATATAAATAGGAAATCACCTGAAAGATCCCCAGTGAAGTCTCATCAAATGTGATGGGAACATATTTAGTGAGTTGTCAGCATTTTTGAATGACGTTTAAGTTTTCATGAGACAAACTCAGAAAATTACTGAGTCCACAGAACAGACTTTGATAAACATTGTCTTGTCCTTTGCTTGCAGCTTTGAACAAAATACTCAGTGTTAGTGTGGATTGCACAAAAGCTTTATTGTTGTGTCGTTTTTATTTAATAAGATGCAACTCTTTTTCTAAATTAATACATAACAATTAACACAAATGCCAATACTGTTATAGGAATCATCCTAGTTTCTTAAAAATTTGAATGTTTTTACAGCAATTTAGATCAATTTAATCCAGTAGTTTAGAGACAAACTTCAATCCTACAAAAGGTCCTGCATCCTTTTTCCTTCCTCTTTCCATCTGCAGAAAATAAACCCCGTGCTTAACAATTGAGTTTATTTTTTATTGCTGTGCCCAAGGCAAAATCTCAGATTGGGGTTTGCAGTCATAGAAGACAGACAGATTTAATATATTTGTCACTACCTTGACAGGGTGAAAAAAAATTGCTTAAATTCAGGTGTAAGAGATGAGCCTTTGTGTAACAGATGTAATCCTCACAATGAAATGTTTTTCAGGCACTCTGTTGCCCATGTTCTGATTAGAAGACATAAGCATTTGTTCTAATTTTCCTAACTGTAATCATTGCTTTTACTCAGATACTTCCATTTTCCTTACGTTACCCTACCCAAAGTTATGTGGATATTGTACCCTTTTTACTGACTTCACATATTTCTAAATAATTACAGTATTTTTCTCAAACATAAAAATGCACTTTAAAAGACTTGAAATGGAAAGGACAACATTCTTAACCACAGTAAATAGCAGTAATAAAATTATAGCTGTAGGCTGATAAAAATGGAGTCTTTTTGAAGATCAAACATCATGGCATGTTAGTGAATATCAGGTGAGGTGTCCAGGGCTTCGATCTTGAAATACATTTGCAATTGTCTTTTGTCTTTATTTTCTAATTCATATTTAGGGGCTTTAAAGATCTGTTGTAACAGGACTCTTGTTACATTTAATAAGTGCCATGTTGATTGGCGTACTCTAAGTAGGCTTTTCAGTTTGCCTGTGGGGAAATTTAATATAAAAACATTCAACATTCTTTTATTAGTGTTTTTTACTATTCCCAGTCCCATCAGACCTTTGGTGCAAGCAGTGTATTATTGAAAAGCTTATCTGTAAGAAGTGAGCCAAGGGGAAATTCAGCCTTTATTAATATTGACATCATGTTCCTGCACAATGGCTGTCTAAAGAAACTTTTCAATTGGATTTCAACTGCTTTGATGCAGTATAAATGGAAACAACTGAATGCATGATTTAACAGAGAACAGTGAAAAATGTTGCAGCCTCTATGTTTTAACATAAAGCATGTGTTCAAAGATACTGTGTGGCTGTATTCTGCAATGTTTCCAGTCAACTTTTAGTTAGGAAACAAGAGAAAAAGTTCTTTGCTTTAAGAGGGGCTCCATTTAAAATAAACTTGCATTTTTTGCATTTTTAACAACCTAGTCCTGTAATCCTGGGTCTTGAAACTTGGTTGAAGTGTTCTAGTCCTGTCTCACTTAAAAAACACTATGCAACTTTGGGCTAATTGTATAACCAACTAAATGTCCTGGTAAGACAAAAGTTACATAAGATTTGGAGTTGGGAAGCCTCATTTTCTAGACTGGGCTCTAGCTTCAAGCAAAAATTCCTGAAAATGACAAATTTTCTGATAATATATCTTTATTTCATTTATCATTTATTTCATTATATATGGTATATATTAAAAAATTTCATAAAGCTAAAATATACATACTGTTACAAATTACAGGTGGAATGCATACTGCATGGACTTGGTTTTAGCAGTGTTTTGGTTTGAAAAGAGCAATGGAGAAGATTTGACAGCATTTGACTAGGAAAAGAGAGATCTAAGCCAGGTTTTTTTGCATGCTAAGGAAGAAAGGATGGAACAGTTAAAGCTGAATTCCTAAACTGGCACAAGGCGTGGGCATTATACCCTACAAGCCTCCTGTTGGAGGTAAGTCACTGTTCAATGAAGAATTTAAGATTTTTTGGGCCAGAGATAGAGGATGTAATGAAGTCTGACTCTACAGAAGATCACTAAAGCACTCACTGAGGGGCCTTTGTTTTCCCCAAGGCTGTAGTCACGTTTTTATTCATGTCTATTAGTGCTCCTAGTAGGTATTCTTCTTCATTTCAGGCTTGGGCCATTTTAGGTTCTTGTCCTGGCTTCTGCTGCCATAGAGTTAATTTTCTTCCTAGTAGCTGGTACAGTGCAGTGTTTTGGACTTCATATAAGAATAATGATGATAACACACTAATGGTTTAGTTGTTGCTAAGTCCTATTTATTGGTAAGTCAAGGTCTTTTCTGCTTCTCACCCCACCCCATCAGCAAGGAAGTTGGGGGTGCACAAGAAGTTGACAGGGGACACAGTAAGGACAGCTGACCCCCACTGACCGAAAGGATGTTCCATACCATATGGTGTCATCTTCAGAATATAAAGCTGAGGGGAAACAGGAGGAAGTGAGGGATGTTTGAAGTGATGGTGTTTATCTTCCCAAGTCACTTCTATGCCTGATGGAGCCCTGCTTTGCTGGAGGCTACCTGCCCTACCTGCACCTACCTGCCCATAGGAGGTGGTGAATGAATTTCTTATTCTGCCTTGCTAGCATGCATGGCTTTTGTTTTACCTATTAAACCATCTTTATCTCAACACAAATTGTCTCACTTTATCTCTTTCAATTCTCTCCCCCATGCTGCTAGGGGAGAGTGAGTGAGCAGCTGTGTGGGCTAAGGGGCTGAGTTGCTGGCTGGGGTTAAACCATGACATCTGAAGTGTTTCTTCTTTTTTTCTCTTTCTTTTTGTTTATAAGAACAATGGTGCTTGAAAATCTGTCTTCCAAATAAGAGTTTTTCATTGCGCTCCACATGGATTTTTTGTGCTTTACGTTGATACCTTCTGGCAACCTTGTACATTGTAATAGAGTAATCATAAACACTTTATCTCAAATGTTTATCAAGTTTATTCTGTATAAAATATGTTATATAGTCACTGAGGACTTCAGCTATGCATCATAGATGGTGGTGTTGAGTGTTGCAGACTTGAAAGTAGGTTTTGATGGTGGAACCACATTATAAAATGTTTCCATTACAGCACAAACAGGCCCATGAGGAACGACTGTTATTAAGTACTGAATATATTAGAGATTATTCTGTATGATTCACAGAGCTGAGTTTAGATGCTATTCCCTGCTCTCTTACTTATTTCTACTGCTTTTTCATCGCAATAGCTTTTTCAGTAGTCTCATAAGATGGCCTCTGAGATGTGGTGGTCTCAGAACAGTCACATGCTTTGTGAAAAAATGGAGTACTTCATGTTCTGAATTTCAAAATATTTAAGAGATTATGTCATTGGGCCTAAGGGAAGTGGAGAAGTCCCATCATGATAGACAATTTTTTTCTGACTTTAAACTTTTTTTTGTTTAGTAGACTCACAAGTCTCTGAGTCAGTGTAATTTAAGCTAATGAAGAATCTAAGAGGAATAGCAACAAAAAGAACACAGCATCAGGAAATAGCAATAAAAAATATTAGATCAGTTTATTCTCATGAAAACACAGAGCCATGATGACAACCATGATTTATGAGAACTATACAATATGTCAGATATTGGACATGTCATGAGGCAAATGCAGAGGGAGAACATGAGGGATGTAGATGCAGTTCTGATGTTAGTTCTACTTCCCAGAATTATTACAGTATTCTGGGAGCATTACAAAAATTGAAAACAACTGAGGTATTTGAGGAGCTCTTTGACTACAAGATAGAAAAAAACCCCTCGAGATTTAAAAATCAAAAGAAATATTGACAAAGTGTCTTAACTTTGATTTTGTTTTAACCTAGGTAATAAGAATGAAAGACAAATAGTCATCTTCAATCTAGAACATCATATGAAGGACTGAGAAAATCTGAATGCTGCTCCATCTTGGAGGTCTGTTGGGCTTAAGCTGTCCATGAGGTTTTTTGTTCAAATACTTTTGTATTTGAACAACAGTATCTTAGGGCCTATTCAATTAAACTTTTCACAGCTTTTGTTTCTTGATCAAAAAAAAACTAGTTGTCATCTGTGAGAGGAGGTGTAGGCATTTATATCTTCTTGGATCTTATTTTAGGTTTCTTAAGGTAATCATCTAAAATAATTTTTTTTTTCCTACAACTATCTCCATTGTTTACACAGGGAGCCTAGGAAACTGGCTTAAACTACATGACTACCTTTAGACAGTCAAAGAGATATGTCAGAATAGACCTTCAGTTTTTAAATAAAAGATATATGAAAGGAATATCTGCCTAAATGCTTACCTAATCAGCAAGCTGGTGAGGAGAGTAATCTTCTTTAGCTGAAAAATAAAGACATACTACTTTCAAATGCAGAAGCTTATTGACACAAGAGTCTAAGCAGAGGAAGATACTGTAAAAACAGTAACTATAGAGACATGTAGCTGATAAAATATTCTGTATTGTCTAGCAATTGTAGAAATACATTTATGTGTCGGACAGCAATAAATACAAATGGAATTAGGGAGAGAAAAAATTATGGAAATGGCTTCCATAAGCAGGAACTGTACCTAACATGAAATTTGGCAAGTCCCATTAACACACAGATTGTTTTTAAAGCCAAAGAACCGTTTAAATTAACTACTGTTTTGTTAAGTCTCCTAAGACATTCCTCCCTTTTCCAGAGATAATTTAGTTTACAAACTCAAGACATAACAGACAATATAATATCTTCTATTTTTCTAAATATCATCTCAGATGCACTACTTCTTTCCCTGAGGACAAAGTCCCAACACCTTGGCCATCTAGGCTTACTGACTCTCTCATAGTATCCCAGTGCACTATTTTAGACACTAACACACCTCAATGGGAGTGATAAAGGGACCCTATTCTGGAAGATGAGGTTTGAATCCCTTTTGCAGGAGCCAGCTTGGGTTGTCAGTTATTCTGAACCTGAGTTAAGGGGAGTAATAAAGCAGTGACTGCTGCTAAATAAAAGTCAGCCTCGGAATGACCCAAGAACCAGGCTGAAGGGACCAGTTGTGCTCCTGTTGCTGAAGGCTGACCCTGCCCTAGACCACACTTTTTTGAGAAAGACAAGATGAAGTCCTCTGAAACAAGGGAATATCTACGGAATAAACTAGAAATTAAACAGTGTGGATAAACAGAGAACAGTGCATCGGCACTCTCTCCAACCTTTTTTTAATTTATCAATGTAGACATACCAAGTAGCCTCTCACAAACACTAGTGAGCTTTTGAGAGTATATTGGTCTTCTTTCTACCTCTAATTTTGGGAACATAGTGCTGAAACCTCCGTTCTGGCTAGCACGGGACTATCTTAAATTACCAGAGTTTGTTTCGTTTCTCTGCCAAATAAAAGCTACTTTAATCTTTTTGGATCTAAGCTGGCTTTGGCAGCAGTATAATCATATTTGCATTTGTGCTTGAGCTAATAAATCCAGCCAGATCCATGCTGTCTCTGAGAAGAGTAAGCCAGAGTTGTGGCAGTTCACAGCATGACTAGTCCATAAAGTAGGTACCTGAAAAGCGGCTGTGATTGTATGAAAAAATGTTTGTGCCTTCTGGCTTTACATCGCATTATTACTTTACAGGCTGCAATTTTTTCTTGCAAAGGAACAAAACAAAAGAGCCCCACCCTGAGATGAGAACACTTGGTTTCTGAGAATAAACATAATTACTGCTGTGTATTTTAGACAACAGTAAATTAAAAATAGAACATTAGTATCTCACAGGGGAATTCTGTCTTTTACAGTAGCACTGATGATTATATACTACTCTAGGTATTTAGAAACATAGTTCATGTGGTGCGGAAGAAAAAATGTTTCTATACTTAATAGGGTTGGCTGCACACTACATTAAGGAGCTGTATGATTTCACTCTTGAGTTTTTAATAATCTCCAGATAAACTTATTTAGTAAAATGGCAGAATGTATTGCTACGAGGGATCTCTAAAAACTTCACAATACAGTTATTATATAAATAGTAGCTATGAGAAATCAGTCAAGTTTCCAGAGTGACACATGAGATTCGGCAGGCTCATAGTCCACAGAATTGAAATTAAGGCAATTCAAAATCTGGCCTTTGTGCTTGTTCCACAAAAGGGTGACAGGGATTTTTATTTGTCTTGGGACTTTCCCCAGCTTTGCCTTGTGTCCAGTCAAAAAAACTTTCTCAGGTAAAATCTACCTTCATCAGATCTAATTTGAAAGCAGCGTGTTGGCATATGGAGGAATGAGCAAGAAAAGGAGAAAGGGCAGATGAAGGGTAGTTTAAGTTTGGAACTGGCAGCAACAAGCTGAGACAAAAAGGAAAAGTGCCTGAACTTGCCTTCAAAGCCCAGTACAAACTGTTTCCCACTTGACAGTGTCCAAGTAAACCTTTTTCCACTGTCTGGCTCTGGCTACAACGTTAAGAGGTGAGTAGGTGTCAGCATGTTCTACATAGAGAGGGGTGACATCCCCGAGTAAAAGGGCTGTAATCCTGCCTCGTGTTTTTTGTTGCATCGTACTTCTTTCAATAAGGCATGTCAGACCTGTTTTTTTGGCTCTGGCTTTGAAAATGTCAGCAGGTCCCTGAAATTCTTTCTTTTCCACTGATTGTCTTATCAGACTTAAGAGAAAAAGACTGAGCTCTGCTGAAGACCAAAAATTACAAAATTCATTAAAAAGAAAATACATGCTATTGTGTGAATCTTGTCATGTGGTGTGAGAGGGGAAAAAAGGGGCAAATTAAAGATAGCACGAAAGAAGAAAACTACAAATAAAGATGAGTATTGTTACTTATTAAGCAAAGCATTGGTTTTGCTCTCTCTGTTTCCCCCTCAGTGAGATAAGCATAGTTAGTTTAATTAACATGGTTAGAGAAGTGAAAAGAGAAAGCTACAAATTTTGCAGTGATATATTCAAGCTGTAGATCCTTGTACTGCAAAAAGGAAAATAGAAACTTCATTTCTTAAGGAGATTCTTCTGTCATGAAAGATTTTGGTAAAGCAAAATAAAAATCACAGACACACACTCATAAAAGGTTATCATTGAAACTTACGGCATCACTTATGAATAATAAATACCAAAATATATAAAGTGTTCTGTTATGAAGTGCACTGTGTCTCTCACAATAGAAAATACAGTTTCATAAAGAAGGAAATTTAATGGCAATCTGAAAACCTTATAATTTTATAGTGCTACTTTCTCCAAGAGTTTAAACCATAGTGCTTTCCAAACACTAACTCCAACAAAATCCCCTTAATTGGAAGTTGGGACTTGTGAACAACAAACATATAAGATTGTTAAGCCACATTCAAAAAGCTACTAATGAGGGCATTAAAGTTTCCAGCAAATTATCCTAAAGATATCTTATTATATCTGAAAGCATTCTGCTAACTTGTAATGATATCTTGGAAGAGTGCTTTTTAGATCCCTGAAAACTAAACAGCAGCTGAAAAACTAGAAAGCCTAAAAAGTACTGCAGTTCATCATAAAGCAGACTTGGATAAAATAGCTCGTAAATCAGAGCTATAGATTCTACTGCAGGATAACTAAAGCAGCGGAAACAGTACTATTTGCAAAGGAACTACAATTCCAAACAATGCATCTCACCAATAGAAAACAAACACATTAAAAGAAAGGAAATTAGTGAAGTCATTACACAAACCCAGCTGGGAACCCAGCTGTTTAAAGATGAAGCAAGCTCTCTAATTCTTGATCTTTGGGAGTGTCTAATTAGAAAACAAACTAAAAATTTGTTCTCCAAGTCTGTATTAAATAAAAATAAAAAGAAAGCTTCCTTTCAGAGTCAGATTCCTCTGCTGTGACAGTGCAGGATTTTGGAAGGCTGAATAACCAAGCAAAAGAGAAGTGTTAGTGTTGCAGAGTTATGGCATCGATTATGCTTAAATAAGGGCTGTAATGTACCCAGGAAAAATACTGTGAAGTATCTATGAACAGCTTTGATTTTACAATTTACCTGTTATGCTTTTACCCCACTGTTTAAAGCATCAAATAGATAATTTGGAAGCCTAGGAAGTGTTAATCACCTTCCTTGAACAAACCAATCAGGCAAGTACTGCACTGTTAAGAACACAATGGCAAATTGTACTTAGGACCACAGACCATGCACCTTCTGCTAAGGGCCACCTCACTTGCAGGAGATGCAGAAAGCATGTTTGTTTTATTATAGAACCGTGATCCTAACTTTGAAATTCTTTATTTTCATGGCATTACTGCTTTGATATTGATAACTTTAGTGCACAAAGGAATAAGCAGGTTATTGCAAGCATAGGAATCAGACTAGCAGAAACAGGCAGGAGACGATAAAGGAGGTTGGATTTGAAGTAGATAAGGATACACTATCTGAGGGACAAGTAACATTACTTCTGACCATATGCATCTAGCAGTTTGAAGATTTTCAAGAAGATAAATGTGAAGATAAAAAGATTTTATGAGAGACATGACCTATTTAATCACTCTTCTATTTTGGGATAATTATCATTAGACTCAGTGAGAAAGCTGAAAGAATTTGAGACCCTTTTCCCAACTGATTTCAAAACGTGTCTCAGATGGATATTGTTCCCACAATGCTCTGAAACAGAATTTATTTCAACATTTTTTTTCAAAATGTTACATCACCCTGTATCCTTCTTACATCTTTAAAATCCCTTCATTTTGTTATTACTCTTTATTATACCTTAACTACTGTAAAGGCATAATTTATGTCAGTGTAACTGTCATGTGTAAACTGCAGTTGTAAAACAATTTCCCCAATATGATTTGGTTCTGGAGTGTGATTCACTGAAATGCTAATACAATCATCAAGAATCCAGTAGCAGACAAGGTGAGGTTTAATTTTTCTCAGTATTCAGTGCAGGGAAAGGATCTTGAAGCATCAAGAATGGTATAAAAACAATTACATGAAGCATGACTGTGCAGTGAAATTGTTTTAATGTGCACTGATTTTTTTAAGAATGCTATGTGTATGCTGAATATTAAGCCAATACTTGGTGTTAATCTTTCAAAGAGTACCTCTTTTTAGATTATATTAATAAAACCTTAAATTGCTATAATAAAGGAAGCATGTGGGCTCACTTTTACAGAAATGTGTTATTCATCACTAGCCAGATATTCTGCAGGTTAAATTAAATGAAGGTATTTTATTAAAAATACCTTACCAGTATGTAGCTGTTTCATCCCTCCATTGGTTCAGCCATTCAGTAAATTAAAATTTATCTTCCTTCTGAGTTTTCAGCCTATCCTCTTGCCTGGATTGAATTTACATTAAAAAGATTTAAGTTTGGAGAAAGGCTTCTGGGATCCAAAGATATGGGAGCCTGCTACTTTTCCATCATATCTGTATTATTTAAGCTGTTTAGTTTACTCTTTCAGTCCCCCCCTCTGATGTCTGGTCATCTCTACCGTCAGGAAGCAAGCTATAAAAAGAATCTTTGTAGCAGTTAGACAGATGTCTGTGATTGTGTAGTGGCCATTTTCCAAATTTCGGGATAGATAATTAAGAGCAAGAAAGAAACTTTGGAACAACTCAGGCAAAATCTCTTCTGATACAGCCCATCACAGTACAGCCTGCCTGAAGGCCTTCCATAAGCAGTTCTCTCTCTGAGCCTTACCTTTCCAAATCTCTTCTGAACAATTCTGTTATATGTACAGACTTAGAAATATTGAGATCATAATGCAGAGGATTGCTACTTAATGATTTTAAGTCTTGACCCTTAACTAGCATTAATTAACATTACTTACAGTAACCAGTGAACTTGGTGGGCAGATAACTGGAGACCTGTTGTTGTTCCAGCAAAAAGGTATTTTTCAGGCTTTTTAATCCATTCATCTCTTCTTTGAAACAACTCGATACCCAATAGAAGAAACTATTTGGAATTTAGAACCACATATAAATATCTAGTGCATCCACAGACTGTGACTGCTGAAGAGTTTGATATTTTATTTGGATGGGGATCAGCTCTTCTTGTAAGCTTTCAAGCAACTTTTTAAGAAAACTGATTCTACCAGACTAGAAATAAAAGATATCATCTCAAAATAATTTGTAAACTTAAATGGTAATTTGGGCAAAGAACATGGGGTTTCTGCACAAGCAAGTGATCTTGCAACTGAATATGATTCCTAGATTATGCCTTCAATTTGCTATTTCATCTTTTTCCACTATCTATAAATTTTTTGTTTTAAGTAGCTCATTCTTCCTGGATTTTTTTCCCTCTACCCATTTTAACTTGTCTTGCATTTTTTTGTCATGTCTTAGTAAGAATGAAATCTCTCTTGGGCAGGGAACTTGTCATATTTATTTTTATAGAATTCAGCCAAAATATATGGCATTATGTAAATTATTTAATTTAAAAGTAATAATACTTTCTTATCAAGTCTGATTTTCAGTTTTGTGTTCAATTTTTCTTTATTATGCTCCTTATGTTGTTGACAAGTTGCATGTTTTTTCATGCATATTCAAATGCTTACCTTTCCTTACTGAGTGCCTAAATTAAATTACTTTACTTAAACAGCTGATTTTCCTATGAGAAGTCCCAATTTCAGGGGGCAAATTTGTAGGCCCACCTGAGGTAATAAAAATTTTACCATTTATTTCACCAGGGACAAGATTTCACCCACAGCCTCAGCTGGTAGTGCCATGAACTGCTGTTAAACCGACTGATTCCAGCTGCCATTGAGTGGGAAAGAATCTACAAACTATTGCCATTTCCATTCATTGTGTAAAACCCATTCCAAGTGATACTCAGTATCGCTTTCTTCAACTTTTTATGGTATTCTTCTTTGTCTTCAGTTGTGTTCATTCTTTAGCAGGAAAGTTGTTTTTACCTGACATTCACCCTTTGGTAGCTGAACTTCCACTGTTGCTCTGACCTCTACTTTTCTTATGCCTTCTTCACCCTCTCTTTTCTTTGGATGTGTCCCTCCTCCAGGCCCTTATAGTGATCTCAAAATTTCACAAAATTTTTCTTTTTTTCATCATAGTTCCTCCATGTCTCCTCTCCTACCCCTGCGTTGTCTAATAATAGCATTCTATTTCTTTACATTCAGTAGCGAAAAACAAAATCTCATCTCCTGAAGAAGCTAAATATTATTATCCCTACTTTCCAAACAGGAAAGCAAAACAGAAAGGCAAAGTGATTAAACAAAACAAGAGGAAGAATCAGTGTTTAGATCTGGAATTAGCACACAGAAGACAATCTGCTATTTGTCCTGTGGTTGAGGTTTTCTTCTACTGTTGAGATAGCCGTCTTGCAGCCATGGGATTATGCTGCCTGCTAGGCTGAAGCGGGCAACAACCACATTGTCATTTTGTAGCAGTTTGGGCTGCTTCCACTGTTTGCAGCTCGCAGAAGGGCCTCTATGAAATCAGGGATTAAGTATAAATTACACTGAATGGGCTGAGATTAGTTTTGGGAGCCACAGCATCCAGAAACTCAAGAGGGCCCACGCTTTATAGACATCTGAGTGTGTCTCTGACACACAGACCTAACACTCAATATACGCTGGCAGTCTTTGTGCAGACTACTTTGTATCTCTATTTGAGAGGAAAAAAATCCAACCATAACCAAAATAAATAACAAAAATGAAACTGTCCTCCTAAGTAATTTCTTGATAAGTGTGATTGCTTGTCAAAATATTTTCACCCCATTTTGTTAATTCTTGAAATGAATGCTGATGCATTTTTGCTGGCAATGGGTTTGCTTTACACCAGCACAAATATAGACTACTACATGAGGAAACAAAAGGTGAATTTTAATAAAACTGAGGAATAATCATAGAGGGTGTTTGCTTCTTTTAAGCATTATACACAGCTGTTGTAAATTTGGCAAAGATGCATGCCAGAAAGCTACATAGCTGATACTATAAACTGTTTGTTTCACCCTTTATTCACTAACAGCTGGTAAAATGGGATTTAAGAACAGTTTTGATTTAGTCTAATGAGAAACTATGTTGCAATGTACTGTACTGCCTGCAGAAAATAATTGGACGAACATTGATTTTTATGTTGCTATAATAGTTTCATTTTCAGTAAATAGGAATTTATACGCGTAGTTATTTGCTACCATTTCTCTCTCCATATACAGGCTAGAGATTTGCTTGCAAGCAAACCAAACCAAACCAAACAAACCTTGAAATAAAGTTTAGCTATTTGAGAACTGCCAGAACTGGAAAAGATCTCCCTTAAGATTTTGGTTTTGTATTCAACTAACATAAGACCAAGTTGGTGTCAAAGGGAATCAGACAGTGGGATCTAGAGAGAGGCAGAAAGAAATTAGGGCACACAGATACCAACATGAAAGGAGCATATACAGAAACCAAAGCATAGAGCATAGCATAAACCTGACTTTACTGTTCAGTTTCATATATACACAAGATATCATTTCATTATTTAAGATCTGATTTATACTTTTTAAGAATGACATAGTTCTTAAATTCCCTGAGACAAGACAGCAGACAAAACACAGTATCCACAAAGGCTCTGACTCAAAGCTGCTCTTTTCTTCCGTTGATATGAATACTATTAGAATTTTGCTTAATTTACATCAGTGTAAATCAAGGTCAGAATCAGGTCTAAAAATATATGTTTATATACTGAGAAACGAAGTAAACAATGAGCTAGAGACCCAATCATTCACACCAATTAAGTGTTACTTACCTTACCATTTTGCACTACAACTAGTTCTATCAAAGGCAGGGCACACATCTGAGAATGATTCAATTATCTTGATGTCCAAATCACACAACATGTTATCCCTTCTCCCTCAACAGCCTCCTACTTTGTTCCAAGAGATTTTTTGTTCTTAAGCACCCTCACTATCTTCATGCACACAATTCCCCTCAGCTTTATATGTTGTTAGTCTTGTAGATGGAAATACAAGTCAATTCAGATCCTTGGAACAGAAAAGGCACACACAAAAATAAAAGTGCAGTATAACAGCCACAGGGAGACTTGCCAGGAAAAACATCTGACCAGCCCACAGAGGAGCTCCGGAGAAGCTGGTACAAACCAGTGTGGTGGTCAATCAGTGTGTGCCGCATGGGTTGGTAGTCAAGGATTAGTCCGTAAATGTACCAGTGCAGACATAGTCATGGGTGCCACCACAAAGTTTTCCTTTGATGTCTAAATGGAAGCGCAACTGCCAATGAAGCAATCATGAGAGGAACAGGGTTTTGGATATGTTGTTTTTTCTGCAACTAAAAATTTAATCCAAATCAAAAATGTTTGGTCAAAAATGGTTTAATTTCCCTCAATGTGGTTGTATCTCCATCTCTTGCAATCTGTATTCCAGGACCATCTTGCCATCTGTATAGCAATCTACACAGAAGAACAAGAAACATAATTAGCTACCAATGAAAGCCTAAAAATTTTACTGCTTGTAGTGTTGCTTCTAGTTATAGAGCCTTGAAATATTCATGTGTTGGCTGGTCTCTGACAGATCTTTCTATTTAATGCCTTTCAAAATAAAAATTGTTTTCAATTTTAAATCTCAGCATTATTACTTAAGTTCTGCTCAGCCTAACTTTACAGCAACTAACTTAACTGACTTAACAGCAACTTGTGGATCTCAAAACCTAGAGAGACAACTGATGTACACACCATTCAAATATTTTGTTATATCTTGTTTGTTTCTAAATATTCATACTGATTCTTCCTTTTACTTAAGGCTTTATTTTTTCTTTTCCCCTAATTTTAATAATGACTTCCCATTTCTCTTTGAATTGGAATTTTATCTTCTCTGTTCTTTCCTGTGTTCATTTGCTTGTTTTTTCTTTTTCTTGGTATTATTTCTTCTGTCTTCTGTGAACACCATTTTAATTATGGTCTTCTGCAGTGGAAATGAGTGTGACTTCTATCTCTATACTTTCTCTTCTGAACTCCTTTGTCTTCTAGGAAGCTACAGCACTGTGTTGTCTATACTTAATCTTGCCTTCACTGTACAGAGCAAACTGACTTTCTGATGTGGAAGCACGGAATTTCATAAATAGAGGTAACTCATTTGAACTTGTTTTGGAACAACAGAAATCACTTTATCCCTTTTAATGCAGCCAAAGGAAAACATAAACTGAATGTGAATTCCTTCAGGCTTTTCTCTGCTCAATTTAGTCAGGTCTTCTATGGCTTTCCCTGTCCTGCCCCTTGTCTACAGCTGAAATGCACACACTAGTTTAACATCCTGAGTATTAAAAAACAAGAGGAGCATAAGAATCCCTGCATTTATTTCTTATATGATTCTTCTGTGGGTGATTTAAATCTGTCCATATTTTAGAGTTTCCTGGAAGTTATTTTGCAGAGTCTGGCTTAGTAATGCACACCATCAGCTATTTCTGAAGAGTTTTACATATTTTCAACTAGGCTTTTTTTCCCACATATTAAGAATGTGCCCTGTCATGTAGTCATCCTTTGGATGATTACAACTTCAACTTAAGTTTATTGGGACTTTTGAGTATGACTCTAATACAGGATGAAAAGCACTCATGACATCTGATACCTGTTAATTTGAGAATTCACAATTTAATACCTTCAGTGTTATGAGTGTCTTACTTATTTGCAAATACATTTCAAAGTGTGTTTACTTGTGCTTATAATGACATTATTCTGAGAATATTTCCCCCTCAAAGGAATTTATCATATTTTGTTTGCTATTACCAACATATTTTTTGAGCTGTTAGTCTGAAACAAATATTTAGACAAGTGAAGGAAGTAGTATTATTATTTCTCCCATTGCACATTAGTAAAATGTAAAGCACAGTGCACCTAGATTGTTATCTGTTTCTGATGAAGCTTGTGATTATATTTTCTGGGTTTAGTTTGAAAGCTAAGACATCTGTTTATCTGGTGCATACAGAATAACTCTCATGTCTCTTCATCTCTAAAATTTTCAAAGGCTTTCATTCTGTTTTAAATCCTTTGAAGAAGCAGTAATCAAAGACAAAAATTATCAGAGGTACATTTTTGTTTTCCAAACAATGAAAATAGCAACGCTCATCCTACTCCGATTTCAGGCACTTGCATTGAAACTTCAAACCTGGAGATTTGCCACACAAATCAAAAGTAATATGGGTAGCAGCAAACTCCAAAGCACTGGTTGGATTACAGTTAATATGGGTATACCCCCCCCGACTTCAATTCATCCTATAAATTTAAACCAGGCATTTAAATAATAAAGACCAATAAGGCAATGCAAAGACATCAAAAAACATATCCCATCACAGCATGACAATGCATCAAAGTTTTTTTCTTCTCCTTTTTTATTCAGATAAAGAAATCAGGGAGAATAACGATGAAATGCCTTTGTAGCACAAAAGCATTCTGGAAACAAAACATTGAACAAACAAAATTTTGCCATTCAAAACTAATTTTCAATTTCAAAACTTAGATTGAAGCAATATTTTGCAAGAAGGAATCAATGTATTCCTGTAAAGAAATTGGCATTGCAGTTGAACTGTTCTAAGCAAGATTTTTTTCCTGCCAAATCTAATCAAATTAGAGTTTTACTCAGCACTTGTGGGAAAAACTAACAGAGGTGTTTCCTGAAGAACTGGAAAGATTTCTAGGCATTTCATTTATTACTTTTACATACCTCCAGTATAACCATGCCATTTGCAATAGTCTTTGGGCAGAAGAGTGAGCATATTTAGTCAAGTTGAAAATAGTGAGAATATATGAAATGTTTTTTCCAAACCCTTAATTAATATGTAGCAGATTTGAATGCCATGGGTAAAAACCCACACAAACTTGAAGTTCAAACATGATCATCAAATATTTTCCTATTATCTTTTGTTTTATTAGGGATTAGAATGATGAGAATGATAGTTAAGAACAAATTCTTAGGTCAGTGACAGGATTCTTGGTGCCCAGCATTAGTTCCCTGGGCTGTAGTTGCCTACTTTACTAATCATCCTTTACAGTCAATGTAGAGAAATGTGATACTAGTCTACTACTCGCCTGACCTATTGTAGACTTCTGTTTTAAAATTAAATAAATTGCAGCCCAAAAACCTCTGTAATGCTAGCTTGAATGACTAACTTACTGGTAGCTCACATCTACGTCATATATGTCTGTATTTGGTCCAAAAGATTTCACGTTAGATACGTGCATTTCCTTCTGCTTTCAGTCTGTGACAAGTCCCTGATGGTCCCATATATGAACTGTAGATCAAGAAAATGAAAAGGAGGAAAAGGAAGGAAGGAAGGAAGGAAAGAAAGAAAGAGAAAGAAAGAAAAAGAAAGAAAGAAAGAAAAAGAAAGAAAGAAAGAAAGAAAGAAAGA